>NC_060126.1:253977046-254285961 GCF_021461395.2 Schistocerca americana
CCGCGCCGTCTAAGCCGCCTTGCTACACTTCGCGCCCCCCCCTCCCCCCCCCCCCCCCTCCCACACCGCCCATCCGCCCATCGGAGACTGGAGCCCACCCTTGGGCATGGGTGTGTGTGTTGTCCTTAGCGTAAGTTAGTTTAAGTTTGATTAAGTAGTGTGTAAGCCTAGGGACCGATGACCTCAGCAGTTCGGTCCCATAGGAACTTACCAAAAATTTCATTTTCTGTTTGTGCGTTGACTTTACAAAAGGTTCAAATGGCTCTGAGCACAATGGGACTTAATATCTGTGGTCATCAATCCCCTAGAACTTAGAACTACTTAAACCTAACTAACCTAAGGACATCACACACATCCATGCCCGAGGCAGGATTCGAACCTGCGACCGTAGCGGTCTCGCGGTTCGAGACTGTAGCGCCTAGAACCGTTCGGCCACCCCGGCCGGCTAGAGCCATGTGCCAGCAGTTTCTACACTACTGGCCATTAAAATTGCTACACGAAAAAGAAATGCAGATGATAAACGGGTATTCATTGGACAAATATACTATACTAGAACTGACATGTGATTTTACATTTTCACGCAATTTGGTTACAAAGATCCTGAGAAATAAGTACCCAGAACAACCACCTCTGGCTGTAATAACGGCCTTGATACGCCCGGGCATTGAATCAAACAGAGCTTGGATGGCATGTACAGGTACAGCTGCCCATGCAGATTCAACATGATATCACAGTTCATCAAGAGTAGTGACTGGCGTATTGTGACGAACCAGTTGCTCAGCCACCATTGACCAGACGTTTTCAATTGGTGAGAGATCTGGCGAATGTGCTGGCTAGGGCAGCAGTCGAACATTTTCTGTATCCAGAAAGGCCCGTACAGGACCTGCAACATGCGATCGTGCGTTATCCTGCTGAAATGTAGGGTTTCGCAGGGATCGAATGAAGGGTAGAGCCAGGGGTCGTAACACATCTGAAATGTAGCGTCCAATGTTCAAGGTAGCATTTCATCTTCGTGGTGTAGCAATTTTAATGGCCAGTAGTGTATTTTCTTCTTATCTGAACTGTCTATTGCCTATGTCTCGCTTCCGTACAAGGCTACACTCCAGACATCAGAAACGACTTCTTAACACCTACATTTATTTTCGGTGTTAGTAGATTTGTCTTTTTCAGAAATGCTATTCTTGCAATTGCAATGTGCATTTTGTATCTTTTCTGTCTTGGCCATCGTTTGTTAAATTGCTGTCCAAATAGTAAAACTCATCAATTACTTCTAGTGCCTCATTTACTAATCGAATTCCCTCAGCAATAACTGGTTTAATTCGACTGCAATGTATGTTTCATATACGAGAGGCGATCAGTAGGTAACGCAACACATTTTTTTTTCTCTGCCAATTTCGGATGAATAAATGCGGAATTTGTTGTGGGACATCATGGAATGTTCCCGCTCCAGCCGCGATAGTTCCACGTAATTCCGATAGGTGACGACACTATACGTAGCTTTGAAAATGGCGTCTGTAACGGAGGTACGTTCCAAGCAGAGAGCAGTCACAGAGTTTCTTTGGGCGGAAAACCAGAGCATCGCAGATATTCATAGGTGCTGGTAGAATGTCTACAGAGACCTGGCAGTGAACAAAAGCACGATGAGTCGATGGGCGAGGTGTCTGCAATCATCGCGACAAATTCGTAAAAACCTGTCCTATCTCTCATATGCCGGCCGGCCGCACACCGTTGTGCGTCTTAAGCCTAGTTTACCCGACGACATTGGGTTGCGCCACTCGTTACGTGGAATGAGTTGCACGCAAGTGGTTTCATATATGAATGTCGACACGGCGACACCAGTATACACCTCAGTTTCGTCGTTTTGTCGGTCCCTGAGTCGTGTCTGAAATGAAAGTTTCGGCAGCAGCACGTTGCACGAGTTGTGATGGAGATATAGCTTGTTGTGTGGAATCGCTGCATAAGAAAAATAAGAAGCGTGTTTCGATTCGTGACTGGATGAAGAAATGACGTCAGCTCGGTTGCTCAGCATACTTGCTGGAATAATTTTTAACAGAAGCTCCAATAAGCTCTTTTAATAATCTTAGAATGTCACCAGAACTGTTCACGTTTGTTCTAAGTAGAGTTAATTATGCAATAAGGAATGAAGGTACTGTAATGCATGAAGTACTGTCGCCAGAATTTAAATTACATATCATATTGCGATTATTACAATCGAGGACACTCGGCATGCTATAATATATGGTTTTGATTGGTGATGATAATTATTAACATTAACAGTAATAATTATTAACATTAGCAATAATAATTTTTCGAAGCAGGCAGCATTAAGAAGAGAATGGTTTGCAAACTATTCTCTTGAAGATAGATCTGTACAGGGGCAATATTTCAAAATTCTAACATATGTGACGCTTTAAATAAATGAATGTTGAATAAAGAATGCAGCTTCTTGAATTTATATAGCCTTCCCTCCTGTCAACAATATTCCTTAACAAAGAGTTGGCCAGCTCAAACGATGGGATTTTAATCTTGTAGACGAGAGCATTGCCACAGTTAGAATTGCTTGTAGTTTTCTTAATTCAGTTGTATACGTGCTCCTAACTCAATATATTTTGCCCTGCTGCTCAGATATTGTCAAATCATCTGTGTTATGATCGTACATGACGGTCTCAGCGACAGCAATATGTTGTTTATTTTTGTAATCAGCATCCCTGAAATCCCACAAACATTTATGCAAAACATAGATATCCAAAGAGCGAACATTATTCTCAGTTCCCCACTTCCTATTTCAGTTTGTCTACACTCTATGAAGACACATAACCTCAAACTCCATTACTGCAGAACAAGTAAGGAGAAAGGTGGTGCTGTAATTTATATAGACAGTAAAATCATTTATAAATCTTTAGATCTAAGTAAGTATTGTGTAGATCAACATTTTGAAGTTTGCGGGACTGAAATTTCTGCAAAGGACATGTTACTTACTGTGCTTGCAATTTACAGAGCTCCAGCAGGGAAGTTTTGCATCTTTATGAATAAGTTAGAATCTCTTTTGACCAAATTGTTCTCTAAAACTAGAAATTTAATAATTGTAGGTGACTTTAATGTCAACTTCTTAACTGATAACAACCTCAAAACTGACCTGGACCACTTAATGAATTCTTACAACTTGGCTGCGATGGTTACCTGGCCCACTAGAGTTACAGAAAATTGCAAGAGCCTTCTAGATAATATTTTCATTGACAAGAATAGAGTCAACAGTGCTAGTGTGAGCAAAGTAATTTATGGCCTGTCTGACCATGATGGACAACTTCTGAAAGTAAATAACATCAGTTTGTGCAATAAAATCTCCCACACCTATAGGTCCTATAGATGTATAAACACTGAAACTGTGTCTGCCTTTAACGACTATTTGTCACAGATAGATTGGGAGCCAGTGTACAGCACATCAGATGTTAATGATAAATTTAACCTTTTTTTAAATGAATTTATATCTGTATTTGAAATGGCTTTCCCAAAAAAAACTGTCAGAAAGAACAATGAGGTTTCTTCCAGTAAACCATGGATTACTGGAGGTATAAAAATTTCTTGCAGGACTAAGAGGGAGTTACATGCCTCACTAAGAGTATCAGATGATCCCCTTGAAAGGTCTCATTTTAAGTTATATTGTAAAATTTTAAAAAGGGTGATAAACAAATCCAAGAGCCTGTATATTAAGTCTGAAATTGATAAATCTGAGAACAAAATAAAAGCAGTTTGGAATGTTATAAAGAGAGAGTGTGGCAAGAGTAACAAGAATGTTAATACCACAGAGATAAGCTATAAGGATGAGGTTATTCATAATCCTGTAACAGTTTCCAACATATTCAACAATCACTTCATAACTGCAGCAGAACAAGTAGGTTGTAACGGTTCCTTAAATGCTGCTACGCATTTATTACACAGAGCTAACCCTAACACGTATGACCCAATTTGTATTGCCCCAGTTACTATTACTGAAGTTAGAAATACCATCAAGGCCTTAAAAAATAAAAATTCCACTGGTATTGACAACATTTCACCAAAAATACTGAAGCATTGTAGTGACCACATATGTCAAGTCCTGTGTCACATTTTTAATGAGTCTATCCAGCAAGGTGTTGTCCCAGAGAGATTAAAGCTTGCCGTTGTGAAACCACTTTTCAAGAAGGGTGACAAAACTAATTTATCTAACTACCGTCCAATATCACTACTAAGTAGTTTCTCAAAAGTATTAGAGAAACTAATGTATACAAGAATTGTAGAACATCTTAACAGCCACAACATACTCAACAGAAACCAGTTTGGTTTCCAAAAAGGTAGATCAACTGAGCAGGCTATTTTTTCTCTCACAAATGAAATTTTAGAGTCAATAAATAATAAAATGTCACCTATTGGAATTTTTTGTGACTTGTCTAAGGCCTTTGACTGTGTGGACCACAACATTCTCTTACATGAGGCTAATTTTTATGGCTTGCGAGGTAGCATTGGTAGATGGATAGAATCATATCTGCAAAACAGAAAACAGAAGGTGATAATTAATGGTGCCAATGATAGTCCCATTTCTTCTGATTGGGGCACATTAAAGTGTGGTGTGCCTCAGGGGTCCATCCTAGGACCTTTGCTTTTCCTTATCTTCATCAATGATCTCCCACTTTGCACAGACACCGAGTGTAAATTTACTCTTTTTGCCGATGACACCACTATTCTGCTTGAAAGTCGAACTAACAGTGACCTAGAAAATAAATGTAATGCTGTACTCGTTGACTAACGGACTAACGGACTAACTCTAAACATTCAGAAAACTCAGTATATGCAATTTCACACATCTCAACAAGAAAATGAAGTATGCCACTTAAACTGTGGTAACCAAAATATACTACACTGTGAATCATCTAAGTTCTTGGGCATTCTAATTGATGGCAAGCTGAACTGGTCTGAGCATATCTTAGACCTACATAGAAGGCTCAGTGTGGCAACTTATGCTCTGCGTGTAATCACCCCCATTGGTGATGAGGACGCTACTAAAGCTGCCTACTTTGGTTATTTTCATTCTATCATGTCGTATGGCATAATATTTTGGGGCAACAAGCCTTTAGCCAAAAAAATATTTACTGCACAGAAGAGAGCTGTTAGAATCATGAGTGGTGTTCATTCAAGATATTCTTGCAGAAGTCTGTTTCATAAGTTACAAATATTAACACTTACCTCTCAATTCATATTTTCTTTGATGATTTTTGTTTCTAACAACCTATCTCTTTTTAAAACTAATAGTGAATGTCATGATCATAATACTAGGTCTAAAAATGATCTACACAGGGATCTGAAACATTTAAGTCTTGTTCAGAAAGGTGTTCATTATTCAGCCACAAAAATTTTCAACTCCCTTCCATCAGGTATTAAAGATCACATTAATGTCTTACCTACTTTTAAATGTAAATTGAGAGAATACCTAATGGTAAATTCCTTCTATTCTCTTGATGAGTATCTACAGATAAAGCAATGATTTTTTATACTGATAAAAATTTGTTTGCTATAGATCACATTAACTGTTTAATTTGGAAAATGTACTATATTTCCTTTTTAGGTATTGTTTTATATTACTTGAGCTATACCTTTGATTTGATTTTAACCTGCAAACTTATTCATAATCTTATGGTACATTTTTGTCATTTTATATATGTGTATTATTTGTTTAATTTGGAAAATGTACTATATTTCCTTTTTAGGTATTGTTTTATATTACTTGAGCTATACCTTTGATTTGATTTTAACCTACAAACTTATTCATAATCTTATGGTACATTTTTGTCATTTTATATATGTGTATTATATCTGTTGTATGTAATCATGACTCATTCCACATCCTTGTGATTTATCACAACACGGATTAATGGAATACGAAATAAATAAATAAATAAATAAATAAAAATAGTGTCGCCAAAGTTGGAACACGCCGAAAGTGTTTAGTTTCACCAACGAGTTGCGCAAGCGCCTGGCGCGCATGCGCAGTGGCCGGTAGCGCAGTTGCCTGCAACCTAATGTCCTCGTGCAAACTACGCTTTACAATGTTGGAATGTGCGGATACTCTCATTTGAGGTGATGGATGGATCACACTCAAACACTTCGCTGCACAACTGTATGTCTCTTCTGGTAGTGGTGAGACATTCGTCCACTGATTGGAGTATTCAAAGGTGTCTGTCCTCTGGGTCCCTCACTGCCTAACAGAAGACCATAAAGCGCAATGAAGAACCTTCTGTGAGAAATTGCTTGCGCATTATCAGGCTGATCGTTGACATTTTTTGTCGAACATCGTCACAGGCAGTGAAATATGGGTTCATCGCTTCGAACCGGAGACAAAACGGCAATCCATAGAATAGCGTCATACTATTTCTCCTCCAAACGAAAAGTTCAAAGCCTCAGCTGGTAAAATCTTGACGACGGTCTTCTGGACTCCGAAGGGGTTATTCTGTTTGGTGTCCTCCCTCATGGTGCGAGGATCATCTCTGAAGTTCATCGTGCCACTCTCAGGAAACTGAAGAAACCACTTCAGCGTGTTTGTCGCCACAAATATACGAATTAACTTCTCCTTCATGATAATGCAAGGCCTCACACAAGTCTGAGTACCTGAAAAGAACTCACAAAACTTCATTGGATTGTTCTTCCTCATCCAACATACAGGCTGGATCTCGCACCTTCCAACTGTTTGGCCCAATGAAGAATGAGGAGGAGGAGGAGATTAGTGTTTAACGTCCCGTCGACAACGAGGTCATTAGAGACGGAGCGCAAGCTCGGGTGAGGGAAGGATGGGGAAGGAAATCGGCCGTGCCCTTTCAAAGGAACCATCCCGGCATTTGCCTGAAGCGATTTAGGGAAATCACGGAAAACCTAAATCAGGATGGCCGGAGACGGGATTGAACCGTCGTCCTCCCGAATGCGAGTCCAGTGTGCTAACCACTGCGCCACCTCGCTCGGTCAATGAAGAATGCAATCCGTGGGAAGTAATATATGGATGATGAGCAGGTTACTGATGCAGCAAGACATTGTCTCTGATGTCGACCAGTAAAGTGGTACCATGAAGGCATACAGGTGAACCCAGTAAGGCAGTGTAAGACCTTCGCATTGAATGGAGATTATATTGAAAAATGGGAGTTTTGTAGCCAAAACAGTGGGGAATAATATGATGTATTCTGAATGAAACCAACCTGTTTTCAGAAAGAAATGCCTTGCATTACATATTGAACGTTCCTCATAATATGCCTGCCTCTTTCACACTTTACTAGCTTTCATAAACGTTAAAATTAATCCTTGTATGTTTTATTTGTCTTGCTTTTTGTTTTGCGTAGCCGAGCGCTGTGGCCGAGGAGTTCTAGGCGCTTCAATCCGGAGCTGCGCTGCTGCTACGGTCGCAGGTTCGAATCCTGCGTCGGGTATGGATTGTGTGATGTCCTTAGATTAGTTAGGTTTAAGTAGTTCTAAGTCTAGGGGACTGATGACCTCAGATGTTAAGTCCCATAGTGCTCAGAGCCATTAGAAGCACTTTTGTTTTGGGTATCACTAATTGAGAGAGAAAGCAACTTCTCTTTTCCTTACCAAGAATGGATAGCCTTCGGACAGCATGGCGAAGATTATTGGACTCTTCTGCGGTTAGGCCTTGTATGTCGCAAGATTTCCTATCGTCGGATATCGCCGCTGCGACTTTTTCGACCACTGACGTACAGCTGCTGTCTCCACTGTAGAACTGTCTCGTTAAGCTGACCTGCAGTGAAGAGAAAGTTACTTAATGGTACTTGAACAACAAACGGTGCTCCAGTCAAGGAGTGGCAGCGTCGATATAAGTCTGTGCTTATCGCAAGTGCTTACCAAAGTGTCGGCTGAGAGAAGGGATGTTATCTTCGTTTGCAGACATGGGTTTCGGCCACCGTGCTTTGACACCATTTCAGCCAAGTTTACCAGTTCGCTTAAATTTCTATCATACTTCTCCTGCCTGTGAAAAGATACGAGGGTAATCCCAAAAGTAAGGTCTCCTATTTTTTTATAAGTACAGAACTCTATTTGTGTGGCAGTTGGTCACACTGTTATGAAGAGTGCTTCACGCGCTGTGTGTAAACATACGCACGCCCAGCTGAGGCGCTCATTCTTGGCTTGGCAGCCGTTGAGAATGGAGCTCCCGTTGGATGTTACCGCCAAATGCGAATTGCGCGCAGTTATTCGGTTTTTGAAGGCAAAGGCCACTGCGCCGATTGAAATCCATCGCCAATTGACGGAAGTGTATGGTGAGTCATTCATGGACGTCAAAAATGTACGTAAGTGGTGTAGAGAGTTTGCAGCTGGTCGGACCGAAATTCACGATGAACAGAGGAGCGGGAGACCGTCAGTTTCTGAGGAGACGGTGTTGAGGGTTGAACAAAAAGCATGCGTGAAGATCGGCGGATCACCCTGGATGATCTCTGCACGTTGGTTCCTGAGGTTTCCCGAAGCACCGTTCACAGAACTTTAACGGAAACATTGAACTACCGGAAGGTTTGCGCAATATAGGTGCCACGTATCCTGACTGAGGACCACATGCGGCAACGAGTTGATGCTTCCCGCGCATTTCTTCACCGCCTTGCAGCCGAACAGGACAGCTTTCTGGACTCAATTGTAACGGGTGACAAAACCTGGGCATACCATTTTACACCTGAAACTAAGCAACAGTCACGCCAGTGGCGGCATCCTTCTTCGCCAAAGCCGCAAAAATTCAAACACAGTCTGCCAGTAAAGTTATGACAACCGTTTTTGGGATCGGAAAGGGGTATTGTTGCTCGACTTTATGCCCACTGGGACCACAATTAACGCTGATAGGTATTGTGAGACTCTGAAAAAACTCAGACGGGCAATTCAGAACCGGAGAAGAGGAATGTTGTGCAAGGGCGTACACATTCTCCATGACAACGCTCGCCCACACATCGCTCGGCAAACCGTTGCTCTCCTGCAACAGTTTCAGTGGAACATAATCACCCACCCACCCTATAGTCCTGACTTGGCGCCCAGGGACTATCACCTGTTCCCTAAGTTGAAAGAACATTTGGCCTGAATGCGATTCAGCTCCGACGACGAGGTGAAAGAAGAGGTTCATAACTTTCTGAACAGCATGGCGTCGAGTTGGTATGACATGGGCATACAAAAACTGCCACAGTCTACAAAAATGCATCGACAGAAATGGTGATTATGTCGAAAAATAGCTAAATGTTCAAGCTGTAAACTGATGTAAACCATTATAGAAATAAACAGGTCTGTGTACTTATAAAAAAAATAGGTGACCTTACTTTTGCCATCAGTTAAGTAAGCTATCAGTGCAGAAACTTGTGGTCACTTTACGGAAATGAATCCCTGAGGTATTTACACGATACAAAATCATAGTCAGCCATCTGAAATGTCAACAACTGAATCAATAACTTCATATCTAAGTTGTATTCCATTTCCAAGAACATTTTTGCAAGCTTTTACTTTTTCGTGTCTGGGACATCAAAGGACGGAAAACGTTACAACCTAACAGATATTGAAGGAATTGACTTAATGATGCTGAGTAGTTGCTGAGAAACTATGGCTGGAATTTTTATGTCATTATTGCTCCATGGGTATCACAAATGTAATAACATAGGTCAACGTGGATTGCTTTGCGGCGGCCATGCATGTTGCAAGTATACCAGGGCGCCGATTCTTACAGGTTCCGTAGTGAGACTTCGAGATATTTACTGATATTATAAAGCGAACGGTAAGTCTTTGAATCTACACCCAATCTAGCTGACGATCTGCGTGGTGCGGAGTACGGCATACGTTTGGTCAGGTAGATTTTTAGTGTTCAGTGCCTCAGTCAGTAAAAGTGGAACCCTTTTAGGATGACTTTGCAGTCCCCCTATCTGTCTGTCTGTCTGTTAGAAACCTTGTTCCTCAGGAACAGGTAGACGAATCAAGTTGAAATTTTTGTCACATACTAGGATCTACAGCCCCTTGGCACCATGAAAAAGTTAAGCTTCTAAGCCAAAGCAGTCAACAGATACAGCTATTTACGTAACATATTTTGATATTCGCAAACTGACTCATGACCTATAGATTACTTACCGTTGACCTACAACCATGAAATCTGGAAGAAGTAAATTTCACAGTAGAAGAAGGGAAAAAATCCGAAAACTCTTAATTTGTAACTATATCATACGAAAACTTTTTTGTTGTTGTTATTTGTTATCTGACTGGCTGTCTGTCCGTCTATCAAGAACCCTTTTACTCAGGAAAGGATGAGGTAGCAAGCCGAAATTTATGTCACATTCTAAGGTCCATTGTCCCTTGGTGCTATAAAAAGGTTAATCTTCTAATTCAATGCAATGGAAAGCTACGGCTATTTATGTCACGTGATATTGGCATACTCACTCATTAAAGCCAATACAGTCCTTCCCATTCACCTAGAATCACGGAACTTGGAAGGGGCAGTGTTTTACAGTACAAGTAAAGTAAAAAATCTGGAAATTGTTAATTTGCAATCATATCACAAGGAAAAAAGTATCATATTTTCCGTTATCCGTTTTCAAACTTGAAATTAAAACATTCTCAAATGTCTTGGAAGTCCCATAACCAAAATCTTGCCAGTCTCAATGCCGACAGTAGGCAAAAATCTTCGAGTTTCTCAGTTCCAGGATGAATGAGTTATGGAAACATATAATTAAGTTTGTACGGAATCCCCCCAGAGCGCGAGACCTATTCGCCTCTCGCCAAGTTTCAAAAAATGGTTCAAATGGCTCTGAGTACTATGGGACTCAACTGCTGAGGTCATTAGTCCCCTAGAACTTAGAACTAAAAAAAAATGGCTCTGAGCACTATGGGACTCAACTGCTGAGGTCATTAGTCCCCTAGAACTTAGAACTAGTTAAACCTAACTAACCTAAGGACATCACAAACATCCATGCCCGAGGCAGGATTCGAACCTGCGACCGCAGCGGTCTTGCGGTTCCAGACTGCAGCGCCTTTAACCGCACGGCCACTTCGGCCGGCGAACTTAGAACTAGTTAAACCTAACTAACCTAAGGACGTCACAAACATCCATGCCCGAGGCAGGATTCGAACCTGCGACCGTAGCGGTCTTGCGGTTCCAGACTGCAGCGCCTTTAACCGCACGGCCACTTCGGCCGGCTCTCGCCAAGTTTCCTCATCTGTTAACAGCGATTATCGGCCTTGCCTCTGCCTCAGAAAAATACCACAAGAATACACAGAAAAGAATTTGTATATTAAAAATTTAAATTCACGGGATAAAAAATTTAGCCACCCACTTAAAACCGTGCCGGCCGCGGTGGTCTCGCGGTTCTAGGCGCGCAGTCCGGAACCGCGCGACTGCTACGGTCGCAGGTTCGAATCCTGTCTCGGGCATGGATGTGTGTGATGTCCTTAGGTTAGTTAGGTTTAAGTAGTTCTAAGTTCTAGGGGACTGATGACCACAGCAGTTGAGTCCCATAGTGCTCAGAGCCATTTGAACCATTTTTGAACTTAAAACCGCACATTGGTCGGCTTAGAGTGATGCAATTGGTGTAGAAGTGTTATTATGAGGTCACGTGACCCACCAATATGAGCGTAGGTCATGCCAGAGAAGTGGTGCGTATCTGCCATTCGGTTGTATGGAATCAGCGCAGCAAGATCGCTTGACATGGAGGCATGAAAGAATGAGCTATCACGTTTGGAACTGCCCATGATCACATCGTGAATGAAGTTGTCCGATTTGTTGGCGTGTCAATTAGGGATTGTCCAACGTGTCTACGAGGAATGGTGTACCATTTGCAGCCATTGGGATTTCAAACTCAATAGTAATTGTTGCTGTCAATGAATCGAGGTCAATGTCAACCAGTTCCTGAGCAAACATTGCGTTAGGAGCTACATGGTTAGTCATATGAATATGAACACCTGTCAAAAGGCTGAATAACGATCATCCGCAGTGCGGATGTGCGAGAAGAAAGTCATTGAGGCTCTTGGAGGTACACACAGGGATGTCGAGCCTCGCTGCGTCCAGTGCCATGGCCAATTACACCAGATATCACAGTTGAGGATCCATGGCATAAAGAGCCCTGCCAAAGTTGTCCCACAGATTCCCGACTGGGTTTAAATTTAGGTTATGGTGGTCAGGGGAGTCCGATAAACTGATCCTGGTGCTTTTACCAGGTGTACCGGTATGAAATGAGCGTTTTTTTGTGAAAATGAAACACTAATTTTGAATTGAAAATTAAAAACATTTTATTCAAGGTACTGACCATTGATTTCTATACATTTTGACCACCTTTCTGGCAATTTGTGGACACCACGCCAATATAAATGTTCGTCTTTTGAAGCAAACCAGTCAGACACCCAATTTTAGACTTCTTCGTAGGAATCGAAGCGTTCCTCAGCCAATGCGTGTCCCATTGATGAAAACAAATGATAGTCGGAAGGGGCCAAGTCTGGTGAATACGGCGGGTGGGGTAGCAGCTACCAGCCAAGTGTTTTGATTGTATCCTGTGTGCGGGTGCATTGTCGTGTAAAAAAACTACTTTGCCATGTCTTCTGGCCCATTCTGGTCTTTTTTCGATCAATGCATAGTTCAGATTGATCATTTGTTGTCTGTAGCGATTAGTATTCACAGTTTCACCGGGTTTTAGAAGCTCATGATACACCACACCTTTCTGATCCCACCAATCACAGAGCTTTGTCTTCTTGCCGAATCGATCTGGTTTTGCAGTCGATGTTGATGGTTGTCCCGGATTAACCCATGATTTTTCCCGTTTAGGATTCTTAAAATAAATCCATTTTTCATCGCCTGTCACAGTTCGATGCAAAATTGATTTTCTTCCATGTCTTTGAAGCAAATTTTGACAAATGGTTTTTCGGTTTTCCATCTGTCTTTCATTCAATTCATGTGGCACCCATTTTCCACACTTTTGTATCTTTCCCACAGCTTTCAAACGGTCAAAAATTGTTTGTTGTGCAACATTTAGCATTGCTGCCATTTGCTTCTGACTCAAAGTATCATCTTCATCCAATATTGCTTGCTATTCGGCGTCTTTGAACTTTTTCGGTGGTCTTCCACGTTCTTCGTTTCTTACATCAAAATCATTATTTCTGAATCGTTGAAACCATCTTTTGCATGTTGCTTCTGATAAAGCATGATTACCATATGCCTCGACAAGCATTCGATGCGACTCTGCAGCACTTTTTTTTTAGATGAAAACAAAAAATTAATGCTTTCCGCAAATCATCACTTTCTGGTACAAAATTCGACATTGTTAACACGATGAAAACATATGATGTTGTTTGTTCCATGACTTGATGTATATTAAATATCTTTGACAGATGTCATACTAACCAAACAAAAAAAAAAAAAAAAAATTAAGGCTCATTCACAACTAATGTTCCCTACCGACACATTTGTATCTTAGCGCTCATTTCATACCGGTACACCTGGTAGAACCATACTCGTACACTGAAGAGTTGTGTGACTTCTTGAATTGTCCTGCTGGTAGATGACTTCATGTCAAGGATGAACAAACTGCACGTAGGGGTGGACATGGTCACCAAAGATAGATGTATACTTGTGTCGATCCATTGTTCCTTCCAGAACGATGAGATCACCCAGGAGATGTAACGAAAACATTCCTGAGACCACAACTCTCCATCCTCAAGTCTGGGCCCTTCAGACGATTGTTGCAGGGCTGTGCACACCAATGGCCATCTGTCAACTGGAGCATAAAACGCAATTCATCTCAAAAGGCCACCTGCCGCAACTCTGTGAACGCCAGTTGCGATATTGGTGTGCAAATTCCAGCCTTTGTCGCTGATGAACACCAGTCAGCAAGAGCGCATGAACCAGTCACCTGCTGCAGAGAACCATACGCAGCAACAGTCGTCAACGAGACACTGTTGGTAGCCCTTTGCTTCATCTGGGTGGTCTGTTGCTCAACAGTTGCACGTATCTTCAGCCGTACACTTCTCCACAGGTGTCAGTCACCCCTGTCATCTATGACCCATTGTACACCACGTTGCCTCAGCGCTGGTTTTGGATGGCATCATTTTGCCATACTTTAACCATAGTTTACTAAATTATCCATTTTGGAAATTAGATTAGATTAGATTTACTTTCATTCCAATTGATCCGTAGTGAGGAGGTCCTCCAGGGTGTGGAACATGTCAGAAAAACGACAATACATGACAAATATTTACAACTCAAACAAATAAGCTAATGTACCATTCTACAGGTCCCAAGTGGAATGATCGTCATTTTTTAATGAACACTATATGAAAGAATCATTTTACAAATACTAATGCACTGAATTTAAAATAAAAAACGTTTATTTATTTATTTATAAGGTAATAAACGTGTAATACAACTACTATAATACTTATTTACATTGAACACATTACTGCACAGAAATGGTGCAGAAGTTAGATTGTACTTACACACACACACACACACACACACACACACACACACACACACACACACTTTTTTACAATGAACACATTACTGCACTGAAATTGTCTAGAAGTTATATTGTATATATATATATATATATATATATATATATATATATATATATATACAAATCATTTGGTTCTACTGACTGAGAAATTCGTCAACGGAGTTGGCCCAACACCGACTCAAAGGAAGGCCTCGGCGCTTGTTCGTGACGTCACTTCAGCCAGGCACGGCGAACGCCAGGTCTGTTGCAGGCATACTTATAATGGTGGTGTCTCCCTCTCTGACACAGGAAAATGTGAAACTATTGGCGGTAGTTGACCAACACACATTGTTCTGGGAGAATTCCGCAATCAATTAATTGTGCAATTCATTACACTTCTTAACAAATAGTGTACTCCTGAACTTAAATTTCCACGTGTTTTAAGGATTGACATACAAAAACAACTTCATGGTCCAGCAGCAACAGAATTCGTGCTCCTTTACCTTATTTGTAAATCTGAGGAAGTTACGTTTGTACTGGGTTGCTTTTACAAGAAACTGTGAACATATTTGTGCTCTTCTTTAGGTATCTTGGCTGACTATGGGGTGAGCAGCACTGAATGTTAATGAAATATCTTGCGATTGTACACGTTGGAGGAGGGGGTGGGGGACAGAAGAAGAGGCAAAAGAGAGATACTTGTTTCATCAAATAAAATTTTTTTATCTTATAAAGTTTCTCCTTTCAGTTGCAAGAGGGGAATATTTATCTTTTCTAACGTGCATGTTTAAAAAAGTTTAAGCTCAGCAGTATTTTCGATGTATGAAGCTATTTTGCTTCCTGTTTAGAATTCCTTTCGTTGAAAACGACTGTAATCTAATGACTGGCAACAGTTGGACATTTACACGTGTAAATTAGTTCACATTTCCACTGACGACGTCAAACGAAAATAAATAAATAAAAGAAACGAGTTCATCGTAAGGGGGTTGGGGTAAGTTTCGACAACAAAATGGATCAAGTAAATATAGTTACTTGAATGTAAAATTTCCGAAGCTTGCAATGGGGCAAAGCATCTTCTCATATTGATCTTCGTTTGTTTCGACAGGATTCAGTAATACAGAACTATGATCGTCGTTTGTAGGTTTACGATAGTAAGAAAATCTTTCATCTAAATAAAACTTTAGAATCCAAAACAATACCAAACATTTTGTCCAAAAATAAGAGATTACGGTGATATGCACGCCCAGGCGTTTCTGCCTGCAACGGACCTGGCGTTCGTCGTGCCTAGCTGACGTGACGTCACGAATAAGCGCCGAGGCCTTCCATTTAGTCGGTGTTGGTTGGCCGCCAATAAATCCTATAGGCTTCTCTTAAACTGAATTTCATTGGTTGTTAAGGTTTTTATGGCTGCTGGCAAGTTATTGAAAATGTGCGTTCCTGAATAATGCACACCTTTTTGTACAAGACTAACAAGGGGAGGCCGCCAATTGTGAAATTCAGATTCGATTCATTCTGCACATAATAAAAGCTCATGGCCAGAGGTGTAATGTGGCAAAGCACCAAGATGCACTTCTCAGCCGTTGTCGAGAAAATCGACAATTAAAAGAAACCGTTGCGCTGAAGTACTCTTTACGATTATATATAAACAAACTATTAATGAATTGCTTATGCATGTTGGTGAAGGCGGCTCGCTCTCCAATTGTACCGCCTCCATTTTTCCGTTTTTTTAACAGGGTGTACCAAAACTCTCCCGTCCGCACTGCTTTTCGACGATGTTATAAGTTGCGCTAGGGACCGCATCTACCTTCTTTCGAAGTTAGCAGGCAACTACGCTGTTATGCGGCGGCTCGTTTCGGCCCATGTAACATCTGTCCTTCAAGTGTAACGAGCGAGTAACGGAGTTTATATTTCATACCTGCCACAGCGAATTTGTGTTCGTGGGGTCTCATTTCTAATTCGAACGTTTGACTTACGTTATACGTATTCGTTTCGGAATATCGTTTCTACGTCTTCCGTTAACTATACGTGGTTAACATTATGAAGACAATTAATAACATTTGTGAAATACAACTTTGTTTGCGGAAAACATAATGATGTTCGAAGTCGCCAGTTTTTCCACGACAAACGACTTTCAACAACTTATTATATGCATAATTGTTGCAACTGATTGAAAAAAAAATAATTATATATATATATATATATATATATATATATATATATATGTATACACATCTGAATTACAAAAAACAAATACTAAAAAAAAAGTTGTATGGTGCGAGATTCGATCCGGCGACCTTCGGATTTCAAACCCGAGCGCTTACCGCTGCGCCACGACGCTTTGGAAAATTATTTATCGTTGAGAGTATTTCACCGCAACTGTTTCTTTTAACTGTCGATTTTCTCGACAACGGCTGAGAAGTGCATCTTGGTGCTTTGCCACATTACACATCTGGCCATGAGCTTTTATTATGCGCAGTATGAATCAAATCTGAATTTCACAATTGGCGGCCTCCCCTTGTAAGTGACTTTAAATCCTTGTGAAGATTATTCTTATGTCTAGTATTGATTCCATGAATTGAGCTGTTGGTTTGAAAAAGCGATATATTTTTAATGACATATTTCATTAAAGAATAAATATATTGGGAAGCAGTAGTTAGTATCCCTAGTTCCCCAAACAGGCTTCAGCAGGATGTTCTTGAGTTCACACCACATATAACTCTTACTGCACGTTTTTGTGCCCGGAAAACTTTAGCTTGGCTTGATGAATTACCCCAAAAAATAATCCCATATCACACTATGGAATGAAAGTAAGCGTAGTATGCCAGCTTTTTCATTTTTATGTTCCCTATGTCTGACACAATTCGCATTGCAAATAGAGATTTGTTAAGACGCTTCAGCAGTTCTGTGGTGTGCTTTTCCCAGTTGAATTTGTTATCAAGCTGTAATCCCAAGTCCGCAGCTCGTGGTCGTGCGGTAGCATTCTCGCTTCCCACGTCCGGTTTCGATTCCCGGCGGGGTCAGGGATTTTCTCTGCCTCGTGATGACTGGGTGTTGTGTGATGTCCTTAGATTAGTTAGGTTTAAGTAGTTCTAAGTTCTAGGGGACTGATGACCATAGATGTTAAGTCCCATAGTGCTCAGAGCCATTTGAACCATTTTTGTCATCCCAAGAATTTAATACTGTCCACTTCTTCTATCTGCTTGTCATCATATGTTAGGCATATACTCGTGGGACACCCCTTACAAGTTCTGAACTGCATGTAGTGTGTTTTTTCAAAGTTTAGTGACAAGGAATTGGCTAAGAACCAGTGATTAATGTCCAAAAATATTTTATTACCTGATTTTCTAAGACTACACTTGATTTGCTATTTATTGCAATGTTTGTATCATCGGCAAACAAAACGAACCTGGCATCTGGTAATGTTAATGAGTCCACCCTTGGCCCAAAAACCAATGACCAAGCCCTTTTGGAGGTCAAAAAATCGCTACGTTTCCGCAATACGAGAACAACTCACTTTGCGGGCAAAAACTGATGGAGGATCTATAACAAAAATAATAAGTTATCAAAACAATCTCTCTCATGGACAACCTACACTTCTCGAACCAGGTACTGCGTCTATTGGAGCGCCAAAGGTTATCCGTTCGGCACCGCCACATGTAGCAGTCCCTGGTCCGAGACGCCGGAACTCTCGCCAACCGCATATTCTCTTTACGAACACTGTACTTGACTATTTCGGTCAACAGTCCAAACACCTGAAAAAATTTTATGAGGGACATCATGTCCTCCCGCATCTCAGCATGCAACCGCGAACCGTTAAATTTCACTGTCATATTCATACCTAACAAAAGGAGCCACAAAATAAACTCCTTACCTCACGACAAACAGCAAACCAACAACACCAATCGACATGGCAATCACATAAACAAAAAAACTGGTAACTCACTGAAACCAATTTCATTTCTTCAATCGCAGTTAATACAAATTAATTCACACTGTGATCAACGACGCTCAAATGAACCCAATATACTACATAACACGCAGACCATACTCACACCACTAGAGTAGTTTTCATGCTTGCTTTGATATTTAATCCAGTTAAATACGCCTTTGTGCTCATTCTCAGCGACGGTATGTTGCAGTGTTAGATTTCCAACTTCCACCACTAAACTCAACGTAGATCCGGCTTTCCCTGTCGGTATGTCGTGATGTATAAGTGTGTGGCATAGTTCTACGGGGCGCGTCACGAAATTTTCTTTTATCCAGAGTTCTAAATTTTATAATTTATAACATGATGTGTTTTACTTTTTAACCTGAGCTGTAATAATTTATTATCAGTTTCGAGACAATCAGCGTGCTTTAGCGACTGTGCAATGGTGGGCAACTGTCAGTTCCCGCCGTTAATTCGCGGGACTGCAAAAATTTGAACAGTGTATACCTAAGACTTCCAGTTTAGTAAAAAGAAGAGTAGGAGCATCTTGGTACTTCATCAGCGTCAATGTATTCATAGTGATTCAAAAATTTTATTCTGTAGGAGACGTTATAAGCAGTAGGTCTACAGGTCGCCGCACGTTTACTTAGCCTACCTATGATCCCGGAATTCGGCTGATGTCGTGTGGCTCCGGAATGTTTCTGCTATATCCCAACCTTAGCAACGTAATAGTATTGTGCGCCGTTAACAGTAAGTAACCGTTGCGAATAAAGTGTTGATCCGTGTGCGTAGAAATCGTTAATGCGATTTACAAACATGAGACTGTACATGTTCCTTCTAGCAACTTGCCATCAACCTTTTGTGTCGCTTCTGCGACGCATTAATCGATTACATGTTTCTTATATAAGTTACGACCTCTAGAAGAGCTTTTGCACAATGATTCAAACTCGAAAACGAGTTGCTATGTAAATGCAGCTAACAAGATTGAATGTTGATTACGTTGCTCAGTTAACGGTGCAAAAATGAAGGTGCTCAGCGTTTTCCACAACCATCAGTGTTATGGGTTCAACTTGACCTGAAACCACCAGTGCTTCATCAGACCAGGAACATATGCATGCAGCCATTTGAACATAGGTTTTGTCATCTCAGTAGACGGGAGTGTACACAACATGCTAATCTTGAAGATGTAAAAGTGTACAAGGAAGGACAACACTCGGTCATCGATAATGTGGAAATCAACATCCTCCAATCAATCAATCTAGTTCTTGTTCATGGTAACCTGAATGACTGGCCCCAATCATGGTATGAAAAAACAGTACAGGAACGAACTACAGCCTCCACGCACTACAGGTTAAATACCTCACTGGGACGAAAGTGCACTCTTATGCCTTACTTCATATGAAAAGAAGAAAAACCACAGCTATTGGAACCACACAACACACCTCCAGTCAGCTACTGTCTAGTTTCTGTGTTATTGACCCATTCAGTACATGCAATTGTATGTGCCACTTTGATCAGTAGTCTTTTGCAAGGTGCCCGACTCCAAATGGCCATTACATGCAGTTCTTTTCTCACTGTTAATTCACAAACTGGTTGACCACAGTAGTTCCTGTTTGGTGTGAAGCCAGTTACCATTGACAAGGTGTGACATTGGCCTCAGTTCTGTGCCAATTGTATCTTTTTATGACTATTATTCTTACCCCCAGTAACTTGGCTGCGAGTAGTACCCTGTTGTTTGTGGGGGAACACTGGACAACCTGCAATGATACATGAACAAATCGGGCAACTTCATTCATGGTGTGGTCATGGACACACCCAACCGCAATAACACTGTTCTGCCATTCCGTCAAATCTTCAAGCAACCAACCTTACTGTGCTGATTCTGTACAAGTGACTGGTACATACACACCACACCATTGACATTTGATCTGTGTCAGTAGCAGAGGATGTTGTGACTGCTTGGTACATGTTATTTACAACCTACAGCACTTCAAAGCAACTGTGTGCTTTTTCAAGGGGTGACAAATATTTTTTGCTGTGAGCTCACATCTCTTAGGTATCATTCTCATAGGGGTGGTATAGACATTAGTAGACTAATTACAGTGCTCATAGAGGCATTTAAGCAGTCATTTTTTTTGTGCTCTGTGTGTGAGTGGAACAACACTAAACCATAGTGTGTAATACAATGGAAAGTACCTTCTGCCATTCACTTCACAGTAATTTGCAAAGTACAGATGTAGACGTAGAGTCATGAACAAATGTAGCTTGGCCTGATGAATCACAGTACATGCTGGTACCCCTCAATGGCAGAGTACCAGTACACTGAAAACCACTGTAGATGAGGCACCACATTTCCCAACAAGGACACAACTCAGCATATGGTGGGTGTATTACAAGGCATGTTTATAAAGTAAGTGTACTGTGACCATAATGGGCTGTCGATTATTGCTTTTTGAGGGTTGGAAACACTGAGCGGTAGAGAGGGACCCCCTGACCAGAGCGAGCATTGCATTAACACAGTAGTACATAAACTCACATTGCAGTGTTCAGTTGCATGAAAAATGTCAGTTAGAAATCCCATCAAGTGTGAGCTACATGCTGTGGTCTGCATCCTACTCATGGTAGGAATAACATATGTACTGATTTATTTATTTATTTATTTTTGACTGATGAGTTGGTGGAAAAAATTGATGAAACTGTTCGTGAAGACTATTAGTTGACAGTGGATGAAATTTCTGCAAAGTTTCCACAACTCTCCAGAATTATCTTATATGAGACTGTCACAGAAATGCAGGAACACTGCAGACTGTGTGCAAAATGGATCCAAAACAGCAGCACAAGAAAAATTGGGTTAGTAGTGCCTGTGAATTTCTTGAGCGATTTGGACTGGGCATAGTCCATATCAATTCAGGCAACCTAGGAAAAATTCTTAGTCTTACCTTCATAGTCTTGGATGTTATTGAATTTAGCCTATGTTAAAATGAAGGACTAAGTAAGGAACATGTATTTTTTTGTTTTCTCCAAAAAAAATTCTGCTCCGAGATGCAGCCCTCCAAAGATGACACTGCATGTACAATTTGAAGATGCGAATTTTGAAAAAAATTTTAAAATGCTAACAGTTCTAGGCATTTTGTTGTTTTTTTTATTTAAAAGATAATTGCTTTATGATTACAAAGAAATCCTCCATTTGGACTTATCTGCCACAGTTCTATTATCATAACATTCTGAACTTTTTTTACAATTTATGGAAATTTTTTTTTCAAAAATGCCAATCCATGAAATTTTGCTGTAATTCTACATTCCCTGAGAAGGAGAGCTTCCACTTTTAGATTGAACAGGTTTTATAAACAATTGAAATTTTTGCCATTCATAAAACCTGTTTTATTATCACATAACAGGCTCTTAAAAATCAAAACCTAGCCTTATTTAACATAATTTTAGTTTTGAAAGATGAGTAAAAGACTCATATTTCAAGCATATTAAATGGTTGCAAAATGTATGTGAAAGGTCCAAAGACTTAAAGGCTTCAATTTATACAACTTCTGTGCATTCTGTTTTGTACTGAAATTAGCCAGTCAATGAACTAAAAATGTGTTCCACTGCTTCAGTATTTTCCTTTGATATAGAGTGACGTCTTCCTGTTGAACCAATAGGAACTGGAGCACTTACAATCTTCAGTACATTGTGAACAGGAAGTGAGCACTGATGGCGTTGTTGCTGTCCTTCAGCTGTAAACCTATACTCAGCAGGGGGTCCATGTGATAGCTTAAAGTTCACTACAATTTTGTTTAACTCATAACTGATGTCTATGATCCCTGCACACAAGCCATAAATATCCTCCTCCTCAGGTTGTGAATCTGAATATTATCCTGCTGTTTCTGAGGTGTTGGCTGAACGAACAAAATTTCTTCTTTCTTGCTCTTTAAGGTGCATGCAAGATGAGTTCGTCCATCACTTTGAGTCCAAAAATGTGTCTTCTGAATTCTTTTCACAGGAGTAGTTTATTTGGACCATTCTTCTTTTTTCTGCTCATGGAATTCTTTGATTTCCTCTCTGGACAAAAGAGGGCTGTGGATGTGTAAGATTTCACGACTCTCGTAAAATCCTCAGTATTCTGAACTGCAGCTGTATTTCGTAACATGGTGCATCAGCAGGCCTCCTCCACCATCACAAGTCCCCTTCCCATGACCAGTATCACTGTGTACCCAATCAGTTGGTACAAGTGACTTACTCGATACAAACAGCTGATAACGATTTTTAAAATGACTAGGAGCACCAACAGAAATAATGGTGATCTTCTCTGCCCCTGCTCACAGTTGAAGAATATTGCTCATTGCTAGCAAAGCATGTGCTGTCATGTCTTGTGTCATCACTTATAAGTGCAACACTTGTGGTCTTGTTTTGAAAATATGTCACTCCTGTAAAAATTGAAACCTGGTCATTACTCCAATGATACCCTTGTACTTCTTGTGGGACAATTACAGACCAGTTTTCAGCAAAAGCACAGTGAAGCATCCAACATAGCTCTTCATCCTGTACACACCCTTTCACTTCTGCTATGTGTTGTTGTTGCAATTTCTTCAGACACTGGTGTGTTACTGCTTTCACTGACCATTTACCAAGTTCATCAATGAAACTGTCAAAGGCAACAGTTTTCTTATTAGTTTATTTTCCTCCCATGTCAGATATGTAATTTCTGCAGAGTTATCTGCTACGTCTTCCAGGCCAAGTGTCTGTAAAGACAGTCCTCCCATTCCATGACAGTTCATTATTCTTGAAACAAACAAGTCTCTCACTTTACGCCACAGACTACTAATGACTTCACACGCCCAACGAAGGTGTCATATGTCACGTGTTTCAGTAAGTTCTTCAAAGTTACCACACAAAGTTCAAAATTCGCACAGTACACACATAAACGTACATCTCTAGGTGGGTGTGGAACTACCCACTTAGGTCATAGTGCATAAAACTTTGTCTTGTATAGTTGCTCTTATACATTGCAAAAGTTTCTTTAATACTGCGAGTCATGTACCTCCTCACTTTCACAAATTTTTGACCTTCAACTGTTACAGTAATAGTGTCTTATATGTTGGCACTCTGGCAAGACAGTCCCATTTATCTTTCAGATAAAATGACTGCACTATTTGAACTTGAGCTGCTTCTACTGGATGACTATAACAGGGATCTGATCTTCCAAAGACTCCTTTTACAGACCTCGCATTTCTTGATTTGTCAACCATGTACTTTGGTACTGATAGAATGTGGTTCAGAATCGTTTTATGTGCAAATGTCTCTGGAATAATAGTTAAAACTTGCACCTTTTCACTGTTGGATGCACAATATTCAACAGCTGAATTGATGTTTGTGATAAATTCCTGACAAAAGGTGCAAGAGTGCTTTGGTTCATTTTTTTCTGAAGATGGAATTTCTACTTTAAATAGTGTGGTCAGTTTTGCTGTGGCGTATTCATCGATAGCGTTAGTAATTTCTCTGTGCTTTCTTGATGCATAGAGCGCATGACTAGACTTCACTGACCACAGTTTCTTAACAGGACTGGCACCTACCTCTGTAGTTGACTGATTCAGGGTATTTAATTCTTCCTGTATTGATGCAAAATCTGCATCATCTGCACCATTGGAAGCACCACCTTGTTCAAATACTATCATTGTTGTTATTCTGTCAAAACATTTAGAGCACAAAAAGTCGTCACTGGAAAAATCTTTACTTTGAAACAGAGTCTTCAAATGAGAACACTTATTCCCAACCTCAACATAGTCTGATTTTTTCGTTTGTCTTATATATCACTCTTTTATGGATATGCAAATAGTGAGCACACTTCACTCTCCTGTGACCCCAGTTAGAAGACGGTTCAAACAGTCATTTTCACAAAACACACTGCAGCTGTGTTAACTGGCAAATTCCTCAAGAAAACACAGAACTCACTGGGTGATCTCAGATTTTGTAGAAGCCTCTTCAGTAAACAAACTAGCACTGATCAACAACAATACAGAAACCTGCAGTGAAGAACCACGACAAAGAAACTGACAAGAAACTACAACGAAGTGTAAGAAATATCTGCAACAGTGAAAGTGAAAAGGAATAACTGCAACAAAGAAAGTGATAAGAAGTAACTGCAACAAAGACAATAGAAATAAACATTGTAACAAAGAAATTAGTAAGAAACAACTTCAGTGAAGACATACATCACCATTGAAAGTTGGAAAAAAATGATTTTTTAAAATAAAACCTAACCAACTTAAAAGTGGAAGCTCTCCTTTACAGAGAATATGGTACTACATGGTACTAATCAACAGAAAAAAATCTAACTTCTCTGGATTGGCATTTTTGAAAAAAAAAAATTTTCTGTAAATTATAAAAAAATCCAAAACGCAACAGTAAAAGAACTTTGACAGTGGAGGATACCATTGTAATCATAAAGCAATTATCTTTCAAATAAAAAAAACTCTAACAAAATATCTTGAACTGTTTAAAAAATTTTCCGAAATTCACATCTTCTAAATGGTGTTCACAGTGTCATCTTTGGAGGCCTGTATCTCAGTGCAGGAATTGTTTTGGTGAAAACAAAAAATATATATGTTTCTTACATGTGAATTTTATTCTAAATTCAGTAACATCTGAGACTATGAAGGTAACCCCGCTGCCTGAAGTGGTACAGATTATGGCACTGGAAGTTGAATATTTTTGAGCTCTAATGTGACTGAAGATGATACTTGGCTTGCTTATTACATGCCTGAAACAGTTATCACAGTGCTGTAGTACCAATTCCCCTTCTGCTAAAAAATTTGAAAGCACAATTTTGAGCTAAAATGTTGTGGTCTCATTATTTTGGGACCAAAAAGGCATAATTTTGATCGAATTTTTGCCTCACAGGGAGATCATCTATGCACAGTGATATTTTGAGACCCTAAAAAATTCAAAAAGAATATTCAAAACAAAAATAGGGAAGGCTGATTAAAAGAGTGTGCTTGTTGCATGAAAATGCCCATCCTCATACAGCCTTAGTCCCCAAGGCACTCTTGGACTCATTTGGTTGGGATGTTTTGAACCCCTCCCCCCCTCCGTATATCCCCCTATATTCCACTGATATGGTATCTTCAGATTATCATCTTTTCACCTCCAGAAGGCACACATGAGTGGAATTAAATTTTCAACCGACGAGCAGGTACAGAAATAGGTTGTGAAGTGGGGGAATGTGAAGTGGGGGAATGTGAAGTGGGGGAAGGAGCAGGTGGGAGAGTTGCACGTGGATGGCATAAGGAATCTGGTGCTACAGCTCACTTCGCCACATGTGTTGAATGGGATGGCAATTATGTGGAAAAATAGTCACCAACTTTATCAACAATATCCTGTATTCTTTTTTTTCAAAATATACTTTTTCTAAAAAAAAAAAAAAAAAAAAAAAAAAAAAAAAAAAAAAAAAAAAAGACATAAAAATATAATACACTTACTTTCTGAACGTCCTTGTATCGTGTAATTTGTTTATAGTTTGTTCACAACATTCTGACTAAGTTTGCTAGGGGGTTTCAGGAGAGGGTAAAGCAAGCTCCCCGTATGAAAAATGTACACATTTACATCTGTGAGGAGAGTGGCAATGTGATGTGAACAATCTGCTCTTTCATCACACAGCTCTGGCACTGCACATGTGCTCGTAAGGGCTATAGGACACTCAGGTACTGTATTGTTAGTTCATTGAAGTGGGGAGTAGTCAGACACAAAACGCTTGTTGCCTAAAGCCTACTGACAACCACAGGCTTCAGCCAGTCCAGAGCTTGGGAGTGCTTTTTCAGAATGTTGTGAACAGTCTATATATGGAGCGAGGTGAGGTGAGTCTCCTGCAGGGTCTGCTATTGTCTCTCACTAGCAAAAAATATGAGTACTCACTGAAATGAAATGATCATATGGCATTTATTGGCCGGGATATCCCCTTCAGGGTGCGGCCGTCATATTGCAAGTCTTTTTAGTTGACCCCACTTTGGCGACTTGCGTGCCAATGATGATGAAAATGATGGTGAAGGACACACAACAGCCAGTCCCCTGCGGGGAATCAAACCCGGGCCCCCTTGCGTGGTAGGCGGTAACGCTACCGCTGCACTACAGAGGTGGACCAAGTACCCACTGTCAAACCATATGCATCTATTTGTTCACCAAGAGCCTTTATTCACCAAGTGGCCTTTATCTTAAGCAAGACAGTGCACTCCCCCATCACTTGCTAACTGTGCCAAAATGTTTTGAGCATCACTCAACAGGTATAAGGGTGCTTGTGTGATATCCAAATCCAGCTATTGAGCACATCGAGGATCACACTGAGAGATATTGATATTTCCCATATTGGATCAAGATCTGACATCTATTTCATAGATAAATGTGGCTCCCAGTGCTTTCAATGCCTCATGGATCTCATGGCAAAATGTGTCACCTCTGTCATCAGGGCAGATGATACTGCTACTCCTTCTCCACCACCTGAACTATACAGAAATGGGAGAAATTATTAATAGTCCATTTCAGCCTCATTACTCAGCTTTTTTACTTGTAAGGATGAAAAATTGACTATTTGTCAAGGAAAAGTGCCCTCACATCTTGTTACTCTTGTAGAACTGTCATGATGAAAACGTCTCACAGCTAGAAACTGTTGTTAGAAACTGTTGTCTCATGGCCCTTACACTTAAGATTCTGCCTTAGCAACTACTTATTAATGCAAAATCTGTATCTGATAATGGTTGTTGGGAAATGTGGGAAACTTGCAATGCTGTATAGCACAATGTATTAGTGGAGATGGTTTGCCATGGCCTTCTCTGGTCTCTTGCAAAGAAGAGAATTTGGATCTGTGTCATATGGAATTCATATTTTGAATGACCACAATAGTGCTTGTGCGACGTACTGTTGTGTTTATGTTGTTATGAAAGAGTAAATGAAACAAAGGAAGAGAGTAGAAACTCAGTGCTAACACTGACCTATTCATCTTAAACAATACCAAGTGGTTACATAGGATAATATCTCCATCAACACTGACATATGCCTTCAGTCTGTGGGACACTATTGGAAGCTTTAGGATTTAATCCAGAACTACAGTGCAAGGTCTGGTCATCAGGAACATTTCACATCATGTGTCCTTCTCTTGCTGGCAAATAATGGGAGATATTTTTTTCCGACACCAAAGTTAATTACAGTTATCTCTCTGTCAAATGCTGCCGCACTAAAATGCCTTAGCAATTCTAGGCGTGGAGATGGTTAGAATGATATGCTGAGAGAATACCTCGAAAAAAAAAAGTCCTGTATGAAACGTAGTGTTATTATACATGACCTAGGACATTGTATAGTTTGCTAGGCTTACTTAGTTGAGAAGTGTGCATATTGGAGTAAAATGAGAGTATGTTGAGAAATAATTTGGATTTAAGAAAAGACATTGTAAGGAAATGAGTTATATGTTATTCATTTCATTACATTAATCACATTATCACCTTGAGAAACACATCACCGATATCTACATCTACATCTACATCCATACTCCGCAAGCCACCTGACGGTGTTTGGCGGAGGGTACCTTGAGTACCTCTATCGGTTCTCCCTTCTATTCCATTCTTGTATTGTTTGTGGAAAGAAGGATTGTCTGTATGCCTCTGTGTGGTCTCTAATCTCTCTGATTTTATCCTCATGGTCTCTTCGCGAGATATACGTAGGAGGGAGCAATATACTGCTTGACTCTTCGGTGAAGGTATCTTCTCGAAACTTTGACAAAAGCCCGTACCGAGCTACTGAGCGTCTCTCCTGCAGAGTCTTCCACTGGAATTTATCTATCATCTCCATAACGCTTTCGCGATTACTAAATGAGCCTGTAACGAAGCGCGCTGCTCTCCGTTGGATCTTCTCTATATCTTCTATCAACCCTATCTGGTATGGATTCCACACTGCTGAGCAGTATTCAAGCAGTGGGCGAACAAGCGTACTGTAACCTACTTCCTTTTTTTTTCGGATTGCATTTCCTTAGGATTCTTCCAATGAATCTCAGTCTGGCATCTGCTTTACCGACGATCAACATTATATGATCATTCCATTTTAAATCACTCCTAATACGTACTCCCAGATAATTTATGGTATTAACTGCTTCCAGTTGCTGACCTGCTATTTTGTAGCTAAATGATAAAGGATCTATCTTTCTGTGTATTCGCAGCACATTACACTTGTCTACATTGAGATTCAATTGCCATTCCCTGCACCATGCGTCAATTCGCTGCAGATCCTCCTGCATTTCAGTACAATTTTCCATTGTTACAACCTCTCGATACACCACAGCATCATCTGCAAAAAGCCTCAGTGAACTTCCGATGTCATCCACAAGGTCATTTATGTATATTGTGAATAGCAACGGTCCTATGACACTCCCCTGCGGCACACCTGAAATCACTCTTACTTCGGAAGACTTCTCTCCATTGAGAATGACATGCTGCGTCCTGTTATCTAGGAACTCCTCAATCCAATCACACAATTGGTCTGATAGTCCATATGCTCTTACTTTGTTCATTAAACGACTGTGGGGAACTGTATCGAACGCCTTGCGGAAGTCAAGAAACACGGCATCTACCTGTGAACCCGTATCTATGGCCCTCTGAGTCTCGTGGACGAATAGCGCGAGCTGGGTTTCACATGACCGTCTTTTTCGAAACCCATGCTGATTCCTACAGAGTAGATTTCTAGTCTCCAGAAAAGTCATTATACTCGAACACAATACGTGTTCCAAAATTCTACAACTGATCGACGTTAGAGATATAGGTCTATAGTTCTGCACATCTGCTCGATGTCCCTTCTTGAAAATGGCGATGACCTGTGCCCTTTTCCGATCCTTTGGAACGCTACGCTCTTCTAGAGACCTACGGTACACCGCTGCAAGAAGGGGGGCAAGTTCCTTCGCGTACTCTGTGTAAAATTGAACTGGTATTCCATCAGGTCCAGAGGCCTTTCCTCTTTTGAGCGATTTTAATTGTTTCTCTATCCCTCTGTCGTCTATTTCGATATCTACCATTTTGTCATCTGTGCGACAATCTAGAGAAGGAACTACAGTGCAATCTTCCTCTGTGAAACAACTTTGGAAAAAGACATTTAGTATTTCGGCCTTTAGTCTGTCATCCTTTGTTTCAGTACCATTTTGATCACAGAGTGTCTGGACATTTTGTTTTGATCCACCTACCACTTTGACATAAGACCAAAATTTCTTAGGATTTTCTGCCAAGTCAGTACATAGAACTTTACTTTCGAATTCATTGAACGCCTCTCGCATAGCCCTCCTCACACTACAGTTCGCTTCGCGTAATTTTTGTTTGTCTGCAAGGCTTTGGCTATGTTTATGTTTGCTGTGAAGTTCCCTTAGCTTCTGCAGCAGTTTTCTAACTCGGTTGTTGTACCACGGTGGCTCTTTTCCATCTCTTACGATCTTGCTTGGCACATACTCATCTAACGCATTATGTACGACGGTTTTGAACTTTGTCCACTGATCCTCAACACTATCTGTACTTGAGACAAAACTTTTGTGTTGAGCCAACAGGTACTCTGAAATCTGCTTTTTGTCACTTTTTCTAAACAGAAAAATCTTCCTACCCTTTTTAATATTCCTATTTACGGCTGAAATCATCGATGCCGTAACTGCTTTATGATCGCTGATTCCCTGTTCTGCGTTAACTTTTTCAAATAGTTCGGGTCTATTTGTCACCAGAAGGTCTAATATGTTATCGCCATGAGTCGGTTCTCTGTTTAACTGCTCAAGGTAGTTTTCAGATAAAGCACTTAAAAAAATTTCACTGGATTCTTTGTCCCTGCCACCCGTTATGAACGTCTGAGTCTCCCAGTCTATATCCGGTAAATTAAAATCTCCACCCAGAACTATAACATGGTGGGGAAATCTACTTGAAATATTTTCCAAATTATCCTTCAGGTGCTCAGCCACAACAGCTGCTGAGCCAGGGGGCCTATAGAGACATCCAATTACCATGTCTGAGCCTGCTTTAACCGTGACCTTCACCCAAATCATTTCACATTTCGGATCTCCGTCAATTTCCTTCGATACTATTGCACTTCTTATCACTATAAACATGCCTCCCCCTTCACTGTCCAGCCTGTCTCTGCGGTATACGTTCCAATCTGAGTTTAGGATTTCATTACTATTTACATCTGGTTTCAGCCAACTTTCTGTCCCTAGTACTATACGGGCGTTGTGACCGTTTATTAATGAGAGCAGTTCTGGGACCTTTCTGTAGACGCTCCTGCAGTTTACTATTAGCACATTAATATTGTTATTCCCTGTTGCATTTTGCCTACTCCTACCTTGCTGCGTCTCAGGAGGTGTCTTGTCGGGCCTAGGGAGGGGATTCTCTAACCTAAAAAACCCCCATGTGCACTCCACACGTACTCCGCTACCCTTGTAGCCACTTCCGGCGTGTAGTGCACGCCTGACCTATTCAGGGGGACCCTACATTTCTCCACCCGATAGCGGAGGTCGAGAAATTTGCACGCCAGATCTCCGCAGAACCGTCTGAGCCTCTGGTTTAAGCCTTCCACTCGGCTCCAAACCAGAGGACCGCGATCGGTTCTGGGGACGATACTACAAATAGTTAGCTCTGATTTCACCCCGCGAGCGAGGCTTTCCACCTTCACCAATTCCGCCAACCGCCTGTACGAACTGAGGATGACCTCTAAACCCAGACGGCAGGAGTCATTGGTGCCGACATGAGCAACAATTTGCAGTCGGGTGCACCCAGTGCTCTCTATCGCCGCCGGCAGAGCCTCCTCCACATCTCGGATGAGACCCCCTGGCAAGCAGACAGAGTGAACACTGGCCTTCTTCCCCGACCTTTCCGCTATTTCCCTAAGGGGCTCCATCACCCGCCTAACGTTGGAGCTCCCAATAACTAATAAACCCCTCCCCCCGTGTGCCTGCTCGGACCTTGCTGAAGGAGCAGCCACATGTCCACTCACAGGCAGAGCGGGCGATGCCACACGGCCAGCCTCCACATTGACCCTCCGCCTCGTGCACCGCGAACGCCGCTGAACCCGCCACTCCCCTTGGGGAGAGGGTGGCCCAACCGCGCCCCGTACCCGCAAAGATATCTCGACAGCAGGGACAGTGGGTGAAGCATGTAACACCTGGGGTGTACCTTGCGACGCACCAGACTCCCCACTGCCGCTACACTCCGAGGCAGCAGCCTGAAGACGGCTGACCGCGGCCATCAACACGCTCAGCTGTTCGCGAACAGTGGCCAGCTCCTCCTGCGTCCGTACACAGCAGTCACACATCCTATCCATCCTAAGGAATCAATTTACTGAAGAGAGTTAATCAACCTTTAACTAGACTGCTAATTCACTAAAGGCTGCTGTTTATTAACTAAACTGTGGTTGCTAGGCACTTCTTGAAGAAAACAATGAAAATAGCACTACCTGTCTCCGGACTGTATTGAAAACAGACACTAGCACTACTGGCACTATGGCTGACTAAAGGGACTCTCTCTGACTGTATTCAAAACAAACACGAAGTCTATGGAACACTATTAATAGCACCCGACAATTAAAGCTTCCTAATAGCAAATACACACGGAAGAAGAAGTGACAAGTAAGAAAAATACAGTTAATACTTAAATTAAGGTAGCTCGCTACACAGCAGACGTGAAGCAGACGGCAGTTACGACGATTTGAGCATTCAGCTTACTTGTCACTGGCCTCTCCTTTATCTTCTTCCAGAGTGGGGGCCACCATGAGCCTCAGGTTGAGATCCTTCAGGTCTCTTGCAGCTCTTGAAAGGTCTTGCTCTGTGTTGCCTGCTACAAACTGTGCATACACTGTTGGTTTCAAGACCAGTTTGCTGAGACCCAGTCGATCTGCCAAGCGTAACAGCTGCAATATATAATTTTTAGTGTTCTAACATCATGTTAACAGACCTCAGTTTTGTCAAGAAACTCTATCAAATCACATTATTATGATCATTTACTGGTACCTAGTATTTGTGGTAACCACTGTTCTACTATGCACAGCAACTTGTATCTCAGTTCAGTTCCTGATAGGTTGTACTGAACTTTCTTTCTGCCATCCTATGGAGAAGCTAAAACTTAAAACACTGAAGTTAAGTAAAGTGTTAACTGTAATCACTGATAAAAATAATGGGCTGGCTTATGAAAGGCTACATATCTTTTATGTTTATGGGCACCAGAGGTACACACTTGAATATATTAAAAGAAATACAAAATTTAATGAAAAACAAATACCTGGAGAATGGGTAAAAACCAGACCAAATAAAAAATGAGGCTTGCTCAGATTTGTTATCAGAATTGGTGCTCATTGATAATACAACTGAGATGCAAACGTCGGTCATTAGCAACTATGTGGACACAGTTATGTCCACTCTGCAATATCTGTTATGCTTGGTAGTATTTCACTGTGGGTGCAGGAAGAGATATTTTACTTGTGTATGCCCTAATATTTGCTGGTGAGGCTCTTGTGTTCTGACTAATAGTTGGTGGCTTGAAAGTTACAACTCTTATGGTCAGTTGCTCTCTCTTCTTGAAAGATATTTTTACACATATGCTACGCGTAACAAACATCTGTTGTAAGTCACAGAAATTGAACACATGCATCTAGATAATTGTAAGTTAGTATTACATTACTGTAGTGTAATTGAGGAATGGGGCACCAGCTTTAGATACAAAATGTGGAATAAAGCCCAAAGCTGTAGACTCAGATAACAGTGCACTGAACAGCTGTTTGAGTGATGTTCCTCAGTAACAGACTTGTAAATATACAAGATGGAAGTTCTGGTAATCTGCAGGCCCCCAGCATGAAATGTTTTAAACTTCATTAGGCAGATAGAATAGGCACTAATAAGACAGTACAGACAACTAGGATGTAACTGTATGTGTAAATTTCACAGAAGATTTTTTTTCTGATACTTTTGATCAAGGGCACCTAAAATTGCTGATGTTGAGCTATAGTTTGACTCCACATGTAAGTAGCTGCAAAGTTCTAGTTACAAACCTATTAAAAACCTGAATAATACTGACTTTCAAATCATTTTCTTGAAAGAAAAACACCTGACCATGCAATACATTTTTCGTTCACTGAGATCTGGAAACGGGGGGGAGGGGGGGGGGGGGGGGTACTGCAGCTCCCCCTTGTTCCCGGTTCCCAGGTATGAGTGCACTTGCCTCACAGTAAAATTCCCAACAAGATCAGAAGCATGTATGCAACAGCAGCTGATAATTTATTCCTGAATCAAACTGCCTTTAATGAAATAGCTGTGAGCCCCAAAATAATTGTGTTATCTGACTATGGTTGTCAAAGGGCAGTATTAAAACATCCCCATCAATCAGGTTTAGCTAAGAAAGGAAAAGTAAAATTTCACAGAACTATAAATGCTGCCTCATTTAAACTGTTCAGAGATAATTTAGAGGATGGAAAATGGGAAGAAGTTTAGCCAAGGATATATAGTAGATGAAAAATGTAATTCTTTTCTAAAAATGTTCTTACAGCACTATGAATCTGGCCTGGCTTTAGAAGCAATGAGATATTTACAGTGGCAGTCATGGAAAAGAGTGGCTAACATGTTGGGGTCAAAATATTTTGCATCAGCAACCGAGAGCTTTATTTAATGCAAAGGACTAGCTCTACTAAAGACTCAAGAATGCACGAAAAATCGTATCCCAAAATTCAAAAGGCAACAATCATGTACTGTGCACAGAAAATGCAGATTTCCAAGAACAAGGCAAGAACAGTTTGGAGCACTATTAGGCAAGAAACGAATAAACTTGACAAGACAAATAACATTGACCTCAGAAGCAGATCCAATAAACTTACTTAGGCAATGCATACTCTTGCACTAGACATCAGTTTTACCAGTTCATCTTTTAAAGAGATCATAAAAATGATTAGGCCACTAAAAAGTAGTAACTCATATGACTATGACAGTATTTCGGCCAAAGTACTAAAATCTTTTGCTGGCCTGGTAGGACTGATCATTCGATGAGGCAAGGTGTTTTTCCAGAAAGACTGAAGTATGCTGTAGTGATATAAGAAATACAAAATATAATTGTTAAAAATATACAAAACTGGAGATGTGCAACTGACCTCTAATTAAAGACCAATCTCCCAGCTTCCGCTGCCCTGAAAAAATTATTGAAAGGTGGCTTACAGTAGAATACTGAACCATCCTCCTAAGAGTAGCCTTTAAACAGCAGCTCAGTTTAGCTTCGATTGTCTGCAGGCTTATGAATGGCTCCAGTACCTCTGCATAAAGGGGTATGGACAGGGAGCAGCCTTGTCAGATCGACCATTGAAATTGTATCGGATCTGCCACATGCCCATTGACCTGGACCAACGAATGTGTGCTACTAAAGAGCCGCTGAAGGACACTGATGAATTAGGCAGTGAAATCCACCCGTTCCAAAAGAGAATATAGGAGGACATGGTGCACCCTTTCAAATGCACTGTCAAAATCTACAGCATTCATCGCTGCATGAAGTCTGCACTTCTCTACAGTACAAACATGTCATGACAATCTCTGGTTGCTGTCTGGACATTAAATGTGCAACCTGGCATAGTTTGTGCAGTGGAGGGGACACGTGGTAAGAGGGGTCTGCAGGGTACCACCAATAACCACACAATAATCTTGTAATCACTATTTAATAAGATGATAGGGCAATAGTGATCCATAGTAATTCCAGGCATCAGTTTATGAATGGAAACAATAAGGCCCCCGACAAAAGCTGGAGGAATCACACCTGCAGATGTGATCAATTCATTACACATCTCCATCCATTGTGTAGACATGAGACCACAAAATGTATGATCAAATTCAGTAGGGTCCCCATCTATGCCTGGTGACGTGCACAGTGCACCCCTGAAGATAGTGGTAGTGACCTCCTCGGAGGTGAAAGGTTGCATTAACAATCCCTTATTCAAGTGTGAGGTTGCATGGAAAGTCCACTAACAGGATCGTAGTCCGTGATGGCCCCATCATTGGCACAGTAGACTTAATGATAATGTTCAACAAAGCAATCGACTATGTCTGCTTGGCAGGTGACCCACTGCACATGATGATCTCTGATCTATGAGTTTGGCTACTATCTGTGATTGTTCACAATATTGTGCATGGAGGGATTCTCTCGCCACACCACATCAGGTCTGCGGGTGCTCTCCACATCCCCCTGAAGTTTCCATCAAGTAATCGCCAGTAGCTTTGCCTCAATCACACTGCATTCAGTTTATACTTTGGAGGAAGGTGGCTGGCCATCACTTTGGAGGAAGGTGGCTGGCCATCAAGGTCGTGGAGAGCACTGAAGTAGAAGTCAGTAGTGTGCCTAAATCAAGCGGGTGCCTCCCTGCCGTAACTGATGAATGTGCTTCGGAGTATCTGCTTGGTATATTTCAGCCACCAGTCCATGATGGATGCGTAGGATTGGAGCTGCTGTTCCCATCTTTTCCATGTCTCAGTGATATGTTGGTGACAGTCAGGATCCTGCAGATGCTGAGTGTTGAGTTTCGTTGGTGCTCGACGCCTCCAAATTTCCTGACAGGGAAGGAGCAATGTACTCATATATGTGCAGTGGTCAGAGAACACCACAGACCAGCACTCTACATTGAGCACCTCATCAACCAGCCAATAAGAGACATAAATGCAGTCTAACCGACTAGCCAAATGACTCGCTTGAAATATGAAGACCAGGATATCTGTGCACCTCACCTGCCAGGTAATTCCAGGGCTAGAACACTAACAATGTGACACAACTCCTGGCATGGAGTAAAATTTGGGTATCGATCTTTCCGGACGAGTATACGTTTAAAGTCCCCTTGAAAGGGAATATGTTCATGTCGACCTGAAAACAGTGGGGCAATCTCCGCCACATAAAGTCGTGCTCTTTCATGCTGACATCCACTACCAGAAGGCACATAGGCGTTAATGACATGCGTGAATCGTAAAAGCCATATCCCTGGCAGACTGGGGATACATGATGTCATCAATCAGGATGTGTTTACATTCATAGACTGTCACTCCACAGCCAAGGTGATCGCTGTGAGAGACATAGAACTCCTATCCTGCTATCAGGGATAACGCTGCTAAATGCACCTCCTGTAATAGTGTAATGCCTAGTTCTGAAGCCAATATCATTTCTTTCAGAAGATGGATCTCAACTGGTGCATGAGCACTGTCAGCATTCAATGTCATGATTCGGTATGCATGGAACCGTGCCCTACAAGCATGGGGCACTGCAAGTCACTGCTGTGAAGATGCGAGGGCACTCGGCACCAGTGTCTGCTGCTGCCCTTCACACAGTACAGAAGTTGACATCAGCAGGCTGCTCCCCCTAATGGTGAAGACTCCTGTATGAGATCTGCTGTTTCTTCAAAATTCTTGCTCCATGACGACGGTGACTCTGTCGCAGTGGTATGCATATGTTCAGTGGCTGCTGACACTGCCAGATTGCCTGGTATCATCCCTTCATCAGTAGGGGTTTCAAAAGTAGGAACATTCCATTCCAACAATGCGAGAGCCATTGAGGGCCACAATTCCACAGATGAATAGACGTCATCGTCCAAGTTCTCAGAAGCTGAAACATTGATTTCCTCAGCAGGTATTGTATCATTTGGCCGGGGTTACGAGACCTATTCCAACATCGTATGGCACCTCCTGCATCGTTCAGGGGAGTGTTGTTTACGCAGTTGTCCTTCCATGTCCAAAGATGGGAGGGAGTCATGCCAGCCAGGCAGAAAGGCCGCCATCAGGACAACCAGAGAGTCGATCAAGGAGTCGTGTTCAATATCAGCATTGGCCACGAGTGCAGCCAGAACAACCACCGAAACTGGAAACATGGCTGAAGTCACATAATCAGTCACCTCATCCGGAATCTGTTCAGGAAGGAGCAGAACACTGCCCATCAGCTGTTCACATGATTCTGAGAGCTGCCAGGTGGCCTGTGGCGGCGACTCAAGCACCATCTCATATGTGCTCGGAAGTACCATAGATGATGAGGGAAATACCACTCCTCTAGTTGGTAGTTGCATTATCCCTCACTGCAGACATTCAGATCTGATGTTCCCCTCTTTTCAACAGCCATAACAAGAGTGCGTCTGTCTGTTGTACATGATTATGACCTGACATCTGCTGATGGTCAGATAAGATGGAACATGGCTGCACAGATTGGTTGTGATCTGATGCACCCCATTAAGAACAGAATACATGCAAAAGTGGGTCCACCATTCTGCCTTATGGTCATGAACAGAAAGCCACTAAGATGGCCTCAGTAGGTACCTCACATGGTAGTTTGAAAAGGTGAATAGTTGTAACACCTAATCCTGCATGTTGAGTCCCTGTTTGGTCTTGTTCAAAACATGCTTGCACATAGTGTTGTTGATCATTGAAACATTATGTCGATTTCCTGAACTTATTAACCTTGACCTCAATGCATGCTCACGCGTGGACTAAGTCGCTATGTAAACAAACACAAGCTCACGTGTTCCACAGCTAGAAGTACAACACATCCACTCCAGGCAGCTGCTAAAGCCATACTCTGTGTTTGCAAATATAAATACTATCTTACATCAAAAGAACATTGTTGTTCACTAGAACTGCACCAAATATGACTGAGCTACTGAACAAATGAGGTGTAGGTGGGTAAAACAATGATTTGCACTAGGAGTTTAATTTCGTTGAATGATGCTATCCTTGGTTGTAACATTGGCAGAGCATGTTTTGGAGGTAAGTTAATGTTAACTTCACAGTGCAACACATTTTGAATTAAGTTAGTGAACTTGTGTATCAACATGGTGGCAATTTGCCAGTACAGTGCAACCACATTTTACTCACTTTCTCATTCTCTGAAAAACAATGTTTCAGGAGGTTTTGTAGATGTATTTGTAGAATATGGTATTACACACCATTTTAACCCATTTTCCAAAATGTTAAACATTAAATGTGGTGTGCTGCAGGGTTTGATCCTAGGCTTGCTCCTGTTCTTGGTCTATATAAATGATTTGCCTACATCATGGAGGACTTGGCATAAACTGTAATGTGTGCTGATGACACATGTACATGGTAAAAGGAGAGACTTACATATACCAGCAGCAGTGATTAGCAGGCACATGTGTGAAGTTCCTCAGCTTCTGGATAATAAATTGAAGTGGCACCAGCATGTGGATAAATTAAACAAAAAGCCTGCTTCTGCTCAGAAATATCTCTCTTTGTATTGAATTAATAGAGGGAAACATTCCACATGGGAAAAATATATCTAAAAACAAAGATGATGTGACTTACCAAACGAAAGCGCTGGCATGTCGATAAACACACAAACAAACACAAACATACACACAAAATTCAAGCTTTCGCAACAAACTGTTGCCTCATCAGGAAAGAGGGAAGGAGAGGGAAAGACGAAAGGATATGGGTTTTAAGGGAGAGGGTAAGGAGTCATTCCAATCCCGGGAGCGGAAAGACTTACCTTAGGGGGAAAAAAGGACGGGTATACACTCGCGCACACACACACATATCCATCCACACATATACAAACACAAGCAGACATATACAGAGGCAAAGAGTTTGGGCTTGTTCATGGCCCTTGGGTTTATTACTCTTACATGCCAAAACATATACTTCCTAATGGAATTTATGATTAATGACAAAAGTTAATTTAGGATGAACTCAGCAATTTGCAATCACAATACAAGAAGTAAAATTGATTTCTGGATAAGCCATTCATCACTATCAAGGGTTCAAATGGCATTTTATATTCTGATGCAAAAGTCAATCACATCTGCAGAAAATTGAAAATCCCCCAATATTTAAAAACTAAGTAAAATAAGACCTCATTAGCTGCTCCTACATGTTACACTGTCTGACTGAAAGTATCTGGACACCTATTAGTGTACATTAATATATGGTATTGTGTTGTGTCCACTCTTCACTTTATAATGGCTTGAACACTGCTGAGGACACCTTCAGTGAAGTGTCATGGAGGAATGGTGGACTATTCTTTCTCAAGAACTGAAACAAGAGAAGGTAGTGATGATGTGCACTGGGGTCAGGCAAGAAGCTGATGTTCTAACTCATTGCACAACAGTGTTTCATTGGGTACAGGTCAGGAGCTTTGGTAGACCAATCCATTTCAGGAATGTTATTGTACACAAACCATTGCCTTGCAGATGCTGCTTTATAACAGTGTGCAGTGTCATGCTGATAAAATCACTGTCTCCTAATTGTTCCTCTACTGTATGCAGTGCAGAATACTGTAAAATGTGTTCATATTCTTCCGCATTTAGCTTTTTCTTAAGCATGACATGGGGACCATGCTCCTGTACCATGACACCAGCTTCTCTGTACTTATCTGTTTGCATTACACATGATAGCAGCTGATGTTATGCAGGTTTTTGTCAAACCCACTCCCTTCCACTGGACTGGCTCAGGGTATAGCATGATTAATCACTCCTAGTCACTCATGTCCAGTCATCTGCTGTCCAGTAACGTCAGACTTTATGCCACCTCAAATTTCACTTAGCACTTGACCGCATAAATAAGTGGCTGATGAGGAACTTGTCGACCATTGTACCCAATTCTTTTCAACTCCTTATACACAGTCATTATGTTAGCTGGCTGCTGGTAGCAAAGTGGAAAAAACTAGTGATTCCTTCCATTGATTCCATGTGATTTTTTTACAACCATCCTCCACTATGCTTATTGGCCCCTGTCCAACAGTGCATGAGGTCTGCCTATTCTAGGTTTAGCTATGGTTGTTCCTTTGCATTTCTATTTCACAATCACATCACTAACCATTGACTTGGGCAATTTTAGAAGGTTTGAAATGTTCCTGATGGATTTGCTACTGAAGTGACATCCAGTGACTAGTCCATGTTTAAAATCATTGAGCTCTCCTGACTGACTCATTCTGCTGCTACTGCTTCTCTACAAATGACACAGTGTTTTCTGCCTTCTTTTCTATTATCAGTTCCTCCTCTTGCGACATCTAGTGGTCAATTCTGCATCATATTTTTTCTTGATGCATATTGCTAGTTAGATCAGATAGTGTTTCAGAATACTGGAAATCAGGAACGTAAATTCTAATATTTGTATTAGGTAAAACCTACATTACCAGTACATTGACAGCTGGTAGTAGAGTGGGTCAAGTTGCATAAATGTTGCATTTAAAGTATTATATGAGAACAGCAGCTCAGTGGTGTAGGATGAGGAGCAGTGGATTTTTCAGAAGAGCTAGCTGTTTTTCTCCTAACACACATATATTAAGTAGTATGGAGGTAATTATCATAATATCAGTTTGAGTAGCTTAGGACTGGTTTTAATTTTTCTTAGTGTACTTTTTAAAAGTAGCCAGCAGTATCTGCTTCTGGTTGCATAACTTGATTCATTCTATATCCCTGACGGCTCTCCTTTATATTAGGATTTTTGGAACATGGTGTGTGAATCAATTAATGAATTCACAGATACTCTTGCTTTGACTTTCCTAAATGCAAAGATCCAATTATTCACCACTCTCACTTCCCGCCTAAATTGCGGATCACACTGTCCGAGAGGGATAAGTCTCCAGTCACATTGTTCCTGCCTACATTCATTGTAGACATTTATGGTCTGCTAACCAGAGAAGAGATTTTGCATGCTTTTGTTCTGTCTTCCCCATTGGTTATAGAGCAAGTGTATCCTCAGCATTAAATCATCAGACTCTTGGCAGGTGTAGATATATTATGAAACTATGCTCCTTTTGATATGTGTTGAGATTGGGGGAATATTAGTTAAGCCCATTATACAGTCAGAAATTTCCACCTACAAGTAAAGTACACACTAGAACAAACAATTTTGGTGTTCCTCCAGGTCATGTGATTTGTCAAGAGCCTATGAATCTTTGTCTGCTTTGTCTTAGTAGAATTTACACCCATATTCTGCAATTCTGTGTGAACTGCCTGGTAGAAGGTACTTCCCACTTCAGCGCATATTAAGGTGTCGTTCCATTCCATTCGCATATGGAGCAATCTAGGAATAGTTGCACAAATGCCTCTGTGTATGCTGTAATTAGTCTAATCCTTTCATCACACATCATACGGGAGTGACAGATAATCATGGTGATGTGTCTCTAGATTCATTAGTTAATATCTGTTCTTGAAACTTTGTGAGCAGGGTTATGTGGCACAGCTGACATCTAGATTATCTAGATTAAAGTGCTTGCCAATTCTGGTTTTTCACCATTTCTGTGACACTCTTCTGTGAGTCAAACGAATCTGTGACCATTCATCCCTTTTTTTTTTTTTAAAAAAAAAGAGTCAGTATTCCTTGTTAGTGCTATTTGCTATAGATTTATTTATTTACTTACTCATCCTTTGATCATTGTTTTGAATGATATTGAATATGTCAAAGAATATGAGTTTTTAGGCTTCCCTAACAGATTTGTTGCAAGCACATTTCTCGGGCTTACCACCAAATACTAGTGTGCAAATCCCACAATATTCCATCAATGCAATTGTTCAACATCTTCAGGAGGCTGTAGTTGCTGTTGTCAATGCTGCAGTATGTGACTGTTGATAATCCCATGGGGGTATTGAAATTTATCAGGCTAGGGGCAGAAAATATGCTGGCGGGAGAAGGCACTCACGAAAGTAACATTCATAGTAGCCACTGCCAGAAGCTGCAGAGAGTCCTTTCACGTGTGTGCTGTGGGCAAAGACTGTGCTGCTGGATGCTTTTGAGGTTAAAAGCTGAATTAAATCTCTGCAATACACTGTTTCTGATCATGAATTGGAAGTTATTGTTTTTGCTGTTGCTCCCTAATGGGCAAAGAGAAGACTCATTCAGCGACAGAACAGGCAATTTTGAAACTTCCTAGTGACATTGCAGAAGAGATCAGGAAGGTCACCAGTTGAAATTTAACCTGAAGCTGCCTAAAATGAGTAGTATCGCTTCAGCAGAAAGGCAGATTCTGCTAGACTTGAGAGCAGACAAAGGCCTCATTATTTTGCCTGCTGACAAGAGTAATGTCAATGTCCTTCTCTCATGAGCTGAGAGCAGTGGCAGGATAAAGGCATTGCTTGACAACCCTGCACCTTGGAAGCTAAGAGAAGATCCCACTGGCGAGATTCAGAGAAAAACTGTAGGCCTTCTGAAGAAGATTTATATTCTGACTGATGTCCTCAAGGGCCTTCACCAACAGGCTGCAATTCCACCAAGACTATACAGCCTACCAAAGATTCATAAAGGTGGGTCTCCTCTTTGTACAGTAGTGAGCAACATTTGAGATCCTATCTATTTCCTGGATAAACATCTTAGTTAGCTGTTAGAACCTTTTGTAGGCAAATGTGACCATCACCTCCAGAATTCAGGGGACTTAAGGCATTTAAACAAAAATTGACAAATCTTTTGGTTAGCTTTAATATAGTATTTTTATCGATGAAAATACCTCTACAGAACTCATTAGAGCTTATCAGCAGTATGTTTGAGAAAGATGTTATGGCATTGTTTAACCGTGTACTTTCCTCAGCTTATTTTATTTAATAACCAGTATTTTGAACAAGTGGGTGGTATCATCATGGGAAGTTCTCTGCCTCCCAAGGAGGTCAGCTGTTTTATGGAGGACTCTGAAGAAAAAGCACTGCAATTGGCAAGTCTTGAACCTTCCTGTTTCTGGTGGTTTACAGATGATACATTTGCAATGTAGCCCCATTGAACAAAGACGTTACTCATTTTCTCCAGCATTTGAACTCACTCCATCCGAATATTAAGAAAATCATGGAAGTGGGAAAAAGATGGCATCTTACCATTCCTGTATGTCATGGTTAGAAGAAAAGTCTGCAGTCCCTTGGGACATAGTATCTACCATAAGGTGACTCATTTATGGTTCCTTGGTAGGCTATACAGTCGTGAGGGAATTGCAGCCTGTTGAAGCAGGCCCACAATGACATTAGTCAGAATAGAATTCTTCAGAAGGTCTAAAGTATTTTTTGCAGGTCACAAGCTGTCACCCTCCTGCATAATGCACTACTGCCCCATGCTCTCTGGTACATAGAGGATATGTGGTCTAGATACCAATAGCACCTAATAAAAGTTATTGCAACCGAACAGTTATTCTGACAGATAGATATTCCATGTTTTCTTTTCTAAGCAAGTGTTTTTCATCCACCATCAAAATGGAGGAATTTGTTGTGTTTGGTCACAAACAATCTTGGAGATAGAAAATCTGGTGAATATAAGATCCCATGCCAACCTGTGGAATCTTACATTGGGCATACATGTTGACCATGCAAGAACGCATTGCCTGACCATGAAGCAATTTTATTCTCAGTGTCATCATTCTGGATAGGGTTTTTAAGGAAGCCAAATTAATCCATACAGCAGACAGTATTATCAACAGGGATGCAGGTTTTCAAGTAAGTTGTGCCTGGAAGTCAGCACTGGTTGCCACTAAATTAAAATAGGAGAAACAAGAACCTCTGATTCATGATTGGATGTAGCACACTGTAGAGATTTAATTTAGTTTTTAACCTCAGAAGTGTTGAGGAACACAGTCATTGCCCACAGTGCACATGCAGAAGGCCTTTCTGCAGCTGCTGACAGGGAGCGCTTTGTGTGCTGCTTTCGTCCGACTTTGGGTGCTTTCTCATGCATGTGTATTTGCTGCTCCTAGCCTGACAAATTTCAATGCTGTCATGTGGTTACCATCAATCACATCTTGCAGCATTGAAAACAGCAGTTACCACCACCTGAAGATGTTGTACAATTATATTGATGAAAAATTGTGGGATTTGCACAATGTTATCCAGTGCCGAACCTGAGAACCATATTTGTATGTCATGTCAAAGTATATTTACAGCTGCAGGGTAAATTGCAATTTGAACATTTATAACATTTTTACTGTTTGAACACTTAAAAGTGATGCACTGTAAGTTACCTTGTATTTTACAAAATTTTAAACAATAAAATAATGTTGTTGTTATTGTTGTTGTCCTTCTGTGGTCTTCAATCGAAAGACTAGTTTGATGCAGCTCTTCATGCTAGTCTGTTCTGAGCAAGTCTCTTCATCTCTGCATAACTATTGCAGCCTACATCCATTTGAACCTTACCATTATAATTAAGAGTTAGTCTCTGCCTACAATTTTTGTTCCACACTTCCTTCATTTACCAGTTGCTGATTTCTTGATGCACAAGCATGAAGCCTGTTAATGGATTCATTATTTTAGTCCGGCTGTGCCATCAGTTTCTTTTCTGCTCATTTTGATTCAGCGTCTCCTCATTAGTTATTCAGTCTACAAATCTAATCTATGGCATTCTTCTGCAACACTACATTTCAAAAGCTTCTATTCTCTTTTTGTATGAACTGTTTGTTGTTCTTTTTCACTTCTGTGAAAGGCTACACTGCACACTTGTACCTTAAAGAAGGACTTTCTGACATTTGGATTTGTATTAGATACTAAAAAAATCTTTCTTTTAAAGAAATAGTTTTCTTGCTGTTGCCAGTCTGCATTTTATATTGTCTCTATTTTGGCCATCATCAGTTATTTTGCTGCCCAAATAACAAAATTCATCAACTATTTTTGATGTCTCATCTCCTAGTCTTAATACCCTCAGCATTGCCTATTTTGTTGATGTTCCTCTTATAATATTATTTCATGATGGTATGTTGAACTGCTCTTCCAAGTGCTTAGCTGTCTCTGCCATCAGTTACAATATCATAGGTGAACCTCAATATTTTTGTTTTTTCTCCCTTCTCCTTGGTTTTCTTTGCTATTTGCTCAATGTATAAACTGAATAACATTGGGAATGGATTACAGTCCTACTCACTCCCTTCTAACAACTATTTTCTGTTCATGTTCTTCCGCCTGTATAACTTCAGTCTGGTTTCTTTATAAGATGTGGGTAACCTTTTTCTTCCTGTATTTTATCCTTGCTACCACCAGAATTGCAGAGCATATTTCAGTCAACATTGCTTAAAACTTCATCTACATCTACATCTACATACATACTCCGCAATCCACCATACGGTGCATGGCGGAGGGTACCTCGTACCACAACTAGCATCTTCTCTCCCTGTTTCACTCCCAAACAGAATGAGGGAAAAATGACTGCCTATATGCCTCTGTACGAGCCCTAATCTCTCTTATCTTATCTTTGTGGTCTTTCCGCGAAATATAAGTTGGCGGCAGTAAAACTGTACTGCAGTCAGCCTCAAATGCTGGTTCTCTAAATTTCCTCAGTAGCGATTCACGAAAAGAACGCCTCCTTTCCTCCAGAGACTCCCACCCGAGTTCCTGAAGAATTCCCGTAACACCTGCGTGATGATCAAACCTACCAGTAACAAATCTAGCAGCCCGCCTCTGAATTGCTTCTATGTCCTCCCTCAATCCGACCTGATAGGGATCCCAAACGCTCGAGCAGTACTCAGGAATAGGTCGTATTAGTGTTTTATAAGCGGTCTCCTTTACAGATTAACGACATCTTCCCAAAATTCTACCAATGAACCAAAGACAACTATCTGCCTTCCCCACAGCTGCCATTACATGCTTGTCCCACTTCATATTGCTCTGTAATGTTACGCCCAAATATTTAATCGACGTGACTGTGTCAAACGCTACATTACTAATGGAGTATTCAATCATTATGGGATTCTTTTTCCTATTCATCTGCATTAATTTACATTTATCTATATTTAGAGTTAGCTGCCATTCTCTACACCAATCACAAATCCTGTCCAAGTCATCTTGTATCCTCCTACAGTCACACCTCCCCGTACACCACAGCATCATCAGCAAACAGCCGCACATTGCTATTCACCCTATCCAAAAGATCATTTATATAGATAGAAAACAACAGCGGACCTAGCACACTTCCCTGGGGCACTCCAGATGATACCCTCACTTCTGATGAACACTCACCATTGAGGACAATGTACTGGGTTCTATTACTTAAGAAGTCTTCGAGCCACTCACATATTTGGGAACCAATCCCATATGCTCGTACCTTACTTAGGAGTCTGCAGAAGGGGCACCGAGTCAAATGCTTTCCGGAAGTCAAGGAATATGGCATCCGTCTGATACCCTTCATCCATGGTTCACAAGATATTATGTGAAAAAAGGGTGAGTTGCATTTCACAGGAGCAATGCTCTCTAAAGCCGTGCTGATGCATGGACTGCAACGTCTCTGTCTCAAGGAAATTCATTATATTTGAACTGAGAATATGTTCGAGAATACTGCAACAAATCGATGTTAAGGATATTGGGCTGTAATTTAGAGGATCCTTCTACCCTTTTTATATACAGGCATCACCTGTGCTTTTTTCCAGTTGCTTGGGACTTTACGTTGGGCAAGAGATTCGCGATAAATGCAAGCTAAGTAAGGAGCCAATGCAGTAGAATACTCTCTGTAAAACCGAATTAGAATCCCATGTGGACCTGGCGATTTATTTATTTTCAACCCATTCAGCTGATTCACAACCCCACTATGTCCTCCATACGGGAATGTGTACGAGACTCAAACGGCAGTATGTTTGTACGATCCTCCTGCGTGAAAGATTTCTCAAATGCTAAATTTAAAATTTCAGCTTTTGTTTTGCTGTCTTCTGTTGCCAGGCCAGACTGATCAGGGAGTGACTGGATGGAACCTTCAACGCACTTACCGATTTTACGTAAGACCAGAATTTCCTTGGGTTTTCAGCAAGATCTTTTGCCAAGGTATGACAGTGGTAGTGGTTGTATGCTTCATGCATCACTCTTTTTACAGCAGCACGAATCTCTACTAACTTTTGCCTGTCCTCATTCTCCCAATCTTTCTTGTACCGCAAGTGCAACTGTCTTTGCTTCCTGAGCATTCTCCGAATTGCGCTGTTAAACCACGGTGGGTCTTTTCCGCCCGTAACCCACTTTTTTGGCACATACTTCTCCAATACGTGATTTACAAAGTGTTTAAAATTTGCCCATAATTCTTCCACGTCCATTGTACCGGAAGTAAATGAAGTCGATTCATTTACTAAGTGGGATGCTAACAACTGCTTATCTGCTCTTTCTATTAAGAATACTCTCCTAGCCTTCTTGACCGACTTTCTAACTTTCATAACCCTAGTCATAATGACAACATCATGATCACTAATCCCTGTCTCAACACTGACACCGTCGATGAGGTCTGGTCTGTTCGTGGCTACCAGATCTAAAATATTTCCATTACGCATTGGCTGTCAATTTAGCTGCTCAAGACAGTTTTCGGATAATGTGTTCACAAGTAATTCACACGACGGCTTGTCTGTACCACCTGTAATGAATCCATACACATCCCAGTCTATACTAGGTAGGTTGAAGTCGCCTCCAACTAATATAGCATGATCCAGGTACTTCTGCGATACAGAGTGTAGACTCCGTTTGAATGATTCTGGAACTGTTACAGTGGAACCTGGTGGCCGGTAAAAACACCCAACAATTAACTTTATTTCTCCTAGCCCTGTTAAACATGTCCAGATAACTTCACAGTCACACTCTTCTTCAACGTCAGTAGACACAATATTTTTGTCAACTGCAATGAAGACACCACCTCCTACGGTGTCTAATACGTCTTTCTGATACACGTTCCAATCCTCACTAAATATTTCAGAACTTCCTATCTCAGGGTTCAGCCAGGTCTCAGTCCTGAGAATAATTTGCGTGCCACATGCTTCCTGGAGGGCAGTAAATTCAGGAACTTTATTCCAAACACTCTGAAAATTTACTGCTAATATCTTGATAGATGAAGTGTCTTTACACTGAGTGCGTCCTGATTTCCCTGCCTGCATGTCGACTTGTGAGTGTTCGTCAGGACACCTCGCACTACTGCCTAGCCTAAAAAAACCCCATGTGCACGCCACAAGTACTCTACTAACCGAGTAGCCGCTCCCTTTGTGTAGTGCACCCCTGACCTATCTAGGGCTGTCTGACAATTCCCCACCCAATAGTGCATGTCTAGAAATCTGCAGCCAAAACAATCACAGAGTCGACGAGGCCTCTGGTTGAGACCCTCCACTCGGCTCCAAACCAAAGGACCCCAATCCACTCTGGGAACGATGCTGCAAATAGAGAGCTCTGCTTGCACCCGGCGTGCAAGGCCAGTGGTCTTCACCAAAACTGCCAGCCGCCTGTATGAAGTGAGGACCGCCTCAGAACCCAAGCGACAGGCATCATCTGTGCTGACGTGAGCAACTACTTGCAGACGACTGCACCCCTTATGCTCGATAGCCGCAGGCAAGGCCGGCTCCACATCGTGGATGAGGCCCCCTGGCAGACAAACCGAGTGGACGTTGAATTCTTTCCAGACCTGTACACTATTTCCCTAAGGGGCTTCATCAACCGCCTAATGTTGGAGCTCCCAATAACCAGCAAGCGTTTGCCCCCGTGTGCCTGCTTGGGCCCTGCTGAAGGAGCGGCCACTTGCCCACTGACTTTGTCTAAATGTACAGATGTTAAGGATGCAAGTTTACATTGCGTAACCCTTACAAGGGTAAAAGTTCTCTTACACATATTTGAAAAATATAGGGCCACCACTGTCTTCCGTTATGTTCAATAATACACTTTCACCACCAAAATAATTTTGAGGCGACCAATTCTTAAAATCAGTGAGGTGTGTGACATGTGTTCTATGAACCTAATTAGGTCCATACTTTCATACGAATCTTGGACTTTCAGACTTAAAGTTTTGTTTGCAGAGTGATTTTATCAGGATGTAAAATATAGAGAAAGTATTACAAATCAAAGCCAAAACTCATTTACTCTCATGACAGTTAAAAACGTGAACATTGCACACAAATTTACCAAGTAAATGTTGTGATGTGGGTTTGATATATCATATACCAATCTCTTGCTGTTTATGTACAAACCAACAGAACCACTAAGGAGTGTAATAATGTTTCAGGCTAATGTATATTATCATAAAAAACACAATTAGTTACTTCAGACCTTCTTGATACAGAGAAGATGATGATTTGATGTGTTTTTCGTGAAACAGATGCAGTATGCTAGCTATAAACATACACTAGCCAATTTAATCACTCACAGCCTTACGTATGTGGACCTAATGGTCCATAGTTTTTTTTTTTCGAAAGCTCCTTACTACATTGTAGCAGTAGACAGATATGGGATACAGACATCCTAATCCTCAAAACTGTATATCACTTTAGTGGGACATATGTGTCCCATCAATCACAAAAGGGTTAACGTATCTTCTAAGATGTAAATGTTGTGTGACTAGGGCCTCTCATCGGGTAGATAGTTCGCCGGGTGCAAGTCTTTCAATATGAAACCACTTTGGCAACTTGCACGTTGATGGGGATGAAATGTTGATGATTAGGACAACACAACACCCAGTCGCTGAGCAGAGAAAATCTCCGACTCAGCCAGGAATTGAACCCAGGCCCTTAGGATTGACATTCTCTCGCGCCGACCACGCAGCTACCGGGGTCGGACATCTTCTAAGATAAGTTGTAGGGTCAGTATTGCCTCACATATCCCTACATCTCTCTGGAACCCAAACTGATCTTCCTCAAGCTTGGCTTTCTTAGTTTTATAAAATATTTTGAGATGTATTATTTATATAGATTTCAGCTCTTTTTATGCCAGCTGTTAATCTCCTGTTTGTTAAAATATTGATACTATATAAAATTGTTTGGTGAAGAAATAGAGCACTTTAGACTGGGTGACTGATAAGTGATGACTGATGAGTGATGTCAATCTGTTCAGTGTTATGTTGACTGTCTAATCCTGTACATGTGATACTGTCTGTAAAGATGTAACTCTTATCATATTAAATAACAGCAGTTAATGAATGCAAGGACATTTGGAATTGTTGCCCACAGTCTTAAGACCAACATTCGAAGCTAAGACAGTGTATGACACTTTTGTTCAGGAGACTGAAATTGCTTTGATTGCGCTTTGCTATTTGCAGTTAATTAAAATGCTAAGCATTCATAATTTCTGTACTGATCTTTCATAAGCAAGTCTTAAAACATCTTGTAGGCTCATTCATAATGGCAAATGTTATTTATGCTGCATTGCAACACACCATGTAACATTCTTTTGAACAGCTGATGGGATGATGTTCTGATAAACAACATTAAGACTTATTTTCCCTTAGTGGTGGACTTGTACATAAGATCCGTCTACTACATTAATTTCGTACAAAGTTAAAATAAAATTTCAGTGGGTGGCCAGATATCTAAATGGCAATGTGTGTTAAAGAGGCATGTGAACACCTACACATCAAGAGGCATTTTGGGAAGTGCCTTCTAGTACTGGACACACTGAGGTTGTGCCAAGATGAACACTGATTTAACTCATATAGGAGGCAATGCTTAAACATCAAGTTTGGTTACAAATTGAGAAAACCAGATACAGAGAGTTATACACTGTTGGTCCAAGTGTGTGAAACAGAAGCCATGTCAGACAATATGTTTAAGATTGATTTATTTGCTTTGTAGACAGAAAGGAAACTGTTGCTGATGAGTCATATTCAGGTCAACTGTTAACAAGCAGTATGATAGATACCACTGAGCTATTGTAGCAGCTACTGGTAAAAATTAGGTTGATGGTGGGTGAATTGCTACTTAGCAACAGCAGTGTTGATATCACCATATAATAAAGATTTGAATAAGTGGAAGATCTGTTCTCAAGTTATGTTGCACAGTTTGAGTAACAAGTAGAAGTAAACAGGAATGCAGACTGCAGAAGATTTCACCAATACATCTGCAAATTATCATCAAGGGAGGTGAAAAGCTTCAGTATCAATTTTTACCAAATATGTCAGAAAGTTCTCATCATTTCAGCATCACATATTGATGGGCTTCTATAGACATATCAAATCAATGTTTCAAGCCCTTCCAAAAGAAGCAGTCACTGATAATTTCCAGTAGTCTTACAAATATTGATAAACATGTATTTGGTCAATAGAAATGACTTTGAAGATGCATTAAGATATTTTCTCTTCTTCTTTTTAATTTATTTACTGGGTGCCATTCTTCAAACTTCTTGGCACACCTTGTATTTCCAATAAGATACTAGTTTAGAGACAGTTAATGACAGCACCTTAGTTGATTAAACAGTCACACATCCCAAACATTCAGCTTAAAATTGCCACAGGCAAAGGTGATCAGTTTTATCAGCCTCTATGTTCTTGTTATGTCTACACATTTTTATAAGAGGTTAGTTTGATAAATCAGTGAAACAGCTTTTTCTCGTGCATCTATGCACAAATTATGCTGAACTTCAATTACAGAATATTAAAAGCATACACAGGATTTATAAAAAGTTCAATATACAAACCGGGAGACTGTTGTCTACCAGTCGATCAGAACCACACACTAGCAGGACACTAAGTGCTCGCAGGAGTTCCCAGTTAGTCTTATGGCTGAACACAGCATGATGATCATCGAAAGTAAGCTTCCCCAGTAGCTGCTTGGCTAACTGTGATAATCTGCCACTGACATGCATCTTCTACCCGGAGTGCAGTATGCTGAAAATAAAATTATAATATCAGCTGATTACATTCATTTGTTATTCATTCATTCATTAGTTCATTCATTCATTCATTTAATCATCATGTTCCATAGACCCCATGATGAAGGAAAACCTTTGTGGATATGGAACAAGCCAAGGTATACATTAATAATCTGTTTAATCAAGGTATATATTAATAATCTGTATTCTCTATTAACAGTAAACTATCACCCTACTGCTTAGTGCTACTCATGCTCGTGCTAACTAAATTTAACCAAGTAAACTAGAAAGAAAGCTTCTATTTTGGAATAAACTGTTACTTTTTAGTTTTACTATATAGTTGCTATTTGCCTGCTATTAATAACTCAATATTTACTAGATTACCATCATATTTTTCAAAGAAAATATTTTCTTGCATCTGTAGATATCGACTCAAATTTACAGTAGACAACTACCTGTCACACGTATTTATAACAAACACTGCTGCTTGCCATGTAACTAACAGAACTTTACAGTCCATGAATGTAGATATTCAGATAGTTTGTAGATGGAGTGGCTAATGAGTAGTAAGTTTCAAGTGCAGATATACTGTCCAGTCACACTGTGATCATATGTAAAAAGCCTGAACAACCGCCTTTTGCAGTGTGGACCACTGTGAGACATGCAGTAAGAGAGTCAATGAGGCTCAGGAAGTACCGCCAGGGGTGTGGAGCCATGCTGACTCCATTGCCATGGCCAGCTGTGCTAGGTTTCTTGGTTGAGGGTCTGTGACATGAACTGCCTGACCAAGGTGTCCCCACATATTCTCAGTTGAGTTTCAATTTGGGAACTTTGTTGGCCAGTGGAGTACAATAAACTCGTCCTGGTGTTCTTTGAAACATGCTTGTTCACTGTGAGCAGTGTGACATGTTGCACTGTCTTGCTGGTAGGCATCAGCATTCTGAGGAAAAACAAACTGCATCTGGGTGGAAGTGGTATTCAAGGATAGATGCATACCCGCGTTGATACATTGTGGTGCCTTCCAGAATGATGAGATTCTGCAGGAAATACCATGATAACAACCCCCCAGACCATGACACTCTCTCTTCCCCTGTGGACCCTTGGCTTTCAAAAATTTCACGCCCTACACACCAACGATCACCTGTCTGTTGGAGCATAAAATCTGATCCATGTCACCCTCCTGACACACTGTATACACTGAAGAGCCAAAGGAACTGGTACACCCTCCTGACATTGTGTAGGGTCCCCGCGAGCACACAGAAGTGCCGCAAAATGGTGTGGCAGTAGTGCTGGAGGGAATTGAAACTATGAATCCTGCAGGACTGTCCATGAATCCATAAAAATACAAGGGGGTGGAGTTTCTTTTCTGAACTGCATGTTGCAAGGCATCCCAGATATGCTCAGTAATGTTCATGTCTGGGGAGTCTGGTGGTGAGCAGATGTGTTTAAACTCACAAGAGTGTTCCTGGACATGTGGGGTGTCACATTGTCTTGCTGGAATTGTACAAGTCCGTTGGAAGGTGCAATGGACATGAATGAATGCAGGTGATCAGACAGGATGCTTACATAAAACTCACCTGTCAGAGTCATATCTAGACTTATCAGGGATCCCATATCACTCCAACTGCACATGCCCCATATCATTACAGAGCCTCTACCAGCTTGAGCAGTCCCCTGGTGACAAGCAGGATTCATGAGGTTGCCTCCATACCCCTACACATCCTCCCACTTGATGAAATTTGAAACAAGACTCGTCCAACCTGCCAACAGTCTAATGTTGGTGTTGACAGGCCCATGCAATTCATAAAGCATTGTGTCATGCAGCCATCAAGGGTACATGAGTGGGTCTTTGGCTCCAAAAGCTCATATCGATGATGTTTCATTGAATAGTTCACATGCTACCACCTGTTGGTGGCCCAGCACTGAAATCTGGAGCAATTTGTGGAAGGGCTGCACTTCTGTCATGTTGAACAATTGAGGCGTTGAGATCAGAAAAGGGACTTGTCATCATTTTTGGGGTGTATGAGTTATTACTGTAGTTGGTATTTTCACACGATTCCACATGTGTTGGTTCTAAAATGGGACTTGTTCAGTTTTTTCTTCCCTGTCAAAACCAGTGTTGAAATTATGTTTCGTGCAGAAAGAGAACTTGTCAGAGAGAGAAGTCCCTATATTGCACAAAAGAACGTGAGGCGTGAGGGCAGCACTGTAATGGTTTGCAGTAATCAGCTGTGAGATTTCAAAACGGCTTTGGCGATGGAACCATCAGATGAGTCCCAAGACGATTTACATGAATTTAGAAGGAAGAAAAGATGCCCCCAATTGTGGAAGAAGAATGTGATTAAACAAAAGAAGGTCAAGGGCACGTTGTGAAAAAATTGTACAAGGAGAAGAGGTGGGAAAATCAGAAATGATCACATTCGATTTCATGCAGAACATGCCTGTTCCCCACATACTGATAACTGATATGTTCTATTTGCGGCAGCCATGGGTATTTGTATTTGGTATTCATAGATTTTCTGATAACAAAGCTTTAATTTATATGTTGATGAAGTAACTGCTAAGAAGGGTCCTAATGCAGTGGTTTCTCTCCTTATGGATTTCATAACTAAACCTGTGGCCTCTAGTGTGAAAACGTTGTATGGATTTTCAGATGCCTGCTTAGGACAGAATAGGAGTCACGCAATGGTTAAATTTTGGTACACTTTAGTTCATAGTGGTAAATTTTCTAACGTTTTCCGCATGTTCGCAACCCGTGGGCATTCCTACAATGCCTATGATAGGGACTTAACAAGTCTGAAATTACAGAAAAGGAAACAGGACACAGTGTATATTCCCCACCTATGGTTCACAGTACTACAGAAAGCGAGGAAAAGCATGCATATTGAACTATGCACACAGGACACATTTCTTGACTATCAGAAACATATAGATTCATTTTTTAAGAAGTCTGTAACTGTGAAAGGAGAAAAATGGGCTGTTACATGTTACAAACAATTTGAGTACACTGACCAATAAAAATTTGTCTCTGTTTCACCTAATAGCAGTGGAATGGTGAAATATGACTTTCGTCTGGTTAAGGCTGGGACAGTCCCTCATTTCCATAATGTGCCGAGAGCATACATGGACGTCATTCCACTGAAACCTGAGAAACTGAAGGATATTGCACGCATGATTGATGTTATCTCTTTGCAGTCTCATGAGTATTTTGATAGCCTTCTAAAGCAATGCGACATTAATAAACTGACTAGTGGAGAGAATGCCAATGAATCTGGAAGTGAAGTTTGGGACAGTGACCAAGAGTGACAAATTTATGAACATATATCTCTGTCAATATAAAAGGGGTTATTTAATAAGTAAAACATGTGGAATTAACTCTCCAATGTTACATGTGTATGACCATGTTTCACTATACAACATTTCAGTACAATGACTGTTGTTTAAATCAAAAAGGGGATATGTCAGTCATTTTCTATTACCATTTTCTATTAGTTGCCTTCATCCTATGATTACAGATTGTTAGTATAACATTGCATTCTTCCTCACGAGTCTGTGGGACTAACTATAAGGTTTGGGAATAACACTATTTAGAGTTATACAGTTTTTTCAATGTATCTCAGATCATCAGTTGAGTGACATATCCCCTTTTTGATCTCAATGCCCCAGTTCTCTTCAGTCGTTGTTGGTCCTGTTCTAGCAGGATCTTTTGTCCAGCCACAGTGATGTTGGAGATTTGATGTTTTACCATATTTCTGATATTCACAGTACACTCGCAAAATGGTCATACGGGAAAATCTCCACTTCATCACTACCTTGGATATGCTCTGTTCCATCGCTCATGCACTGACTATAACACCATGTTCAAACTCAGTTAAATCTTGATAACCTCCCATTGTAGCAGCAGTAACCAATGTAACAACTGTGCCAGACACTCGTCTTTTATGGACTGCAGTGCTGTGTGCTGCCTGTTTACATACCACTGTGTTTGAATACACATGGCTATACCCAGTGCTTTTTTTCTAAAAAAAAGTTTGAGGGTACTCCGATATTGGATATAATGCAGCCCATCTGCTTTCAGCCATGACGTCATCAACATGTCGAACTAAAAAAAAAAAAAAAAAAAAAAAAAAAAAAAAAAAAAAAAAAAAAAAAAGGTATCGGACTCTTCATTTGACTTCCCGCAAAGAAACCATTTCTTCTTTTCTGGAACCACCTGAAGATGACACAGATACTGTAGCCCAAAGCTGTGTAATGTTCATGCCTTGTTTATTTCTTTCTATGCCTAAACTTCCTACTTCTTTGCAAATTCTGCAGCCAAGTTTTTTGCTTGAAATCGCGAAGGATCATGGTAGCGGGACTGTAGAGACATCTGTCGGTAGCTTGGTGTTTGAGTGTACACATATCCGTTTAGTACTACCATCGCCCACTATTAGCGGGCGACGGCACTACATGCTTGTCGAACTGACTGCCAGCGATTCAGTTGTCGAGAACGGTTGCTGCAGCTTCAAAATGCTTGAAACAGTCAATGACATCGCTTTTCCCATCAAAAACTGCACTGGTATCGTTCATATTACAATTACCAACACGAAAAAATGAAATACAAAAATTATATCCGTGAAATAAATCTTTGGCACTCTTCCAAGTTCTCAGCATCGTAAAAGAATTACTTTGTCGACGAAAAAGTTTGGGGGTATGCATCCCTCAGCGTTCCCCCAGAAAAACAGCACTGGCTATACCAATTTCTTTGGCACTTCAGTCTATATCCTCCACTGCTCGTGCTGCCGCCTGCCATCTGTGAGTGGTTATTACACATTGACATTGAATGTAGGTGGTGGTCATATTAATGTGACAAGACTGTGTATATTTATTTTGCAGCTTTGTCTTTTGGACAAATTTTGCCCAAAAAGGTGTAATGAACACACTGAATATTACTGGAAAAGGATAGATACTTCTTTTTCAGACTGGATTCCACTGGCACTTAGTCATAAGTTGCCCCTTACCAGAAGCATTTAAACGCAAATCATGACATGTATGATGTGACTAAGTGATAAGTTATGCATGTGGGGGTTTCAATGCAAAAATGATGAAAGATCCAAGAAAAATTTTTAAACAGGAAATTTTTGATATGAATGAGAAAAGACAGAGGTAATATATTATGGTTATTATTATTATTATTTAGACTGATGCAGGACCACCCACATTTTGCCAAGATTCTTTTGAGTACACTGCAGAAATTTCACTGGGAAGCCATTACACATCCTCTATACGGTCCTGATCTCCCCCCAAGCAATTTCCATGTTTTTGGAGCCCTGGAGAAAAACATTTATGGCTGTCAGTTTGTTTGGACAGAGAGGTGCATGCCTGAGTACAATCATGGTTCTACAGGCAATTGTAAACATTTCTACATAAAGGCACTAACCATCTTGTTTCACAGTTGGACAAATGTGTCAGTAGCTAAGGCAATTCCTTTTGAAATAATTAACAGTTTATGTACATTTTTCCATCTCTCTTATTTTCATTTGACTGTCCCTTATACTGACATGTGAGTTAGGGGGTGGCTCATTATCTGGAGGAGTATAAGGTGTTAAGTATGTGTAGCAGCTCAGGAAGTGAAGCTCAGTACAGTAAGAAGTATAATGATCTTGTTTAAGTTAAGTATCATTTTCAGAATTTTATTTTGGTTTGCTGTTTTGTTATATTTATTGAACAGAGTTTTCATGTTGCCAGAGTCTAAGAATTGTAGGAAATGTATGTTAGTTTGCACTGTTGGGAACAGACACAACATATTTTGTGGTTTGTTTAGTGCTGAATATGGCTTGGTAAGCAAACATGTAAAAATAGAGGGAAGTGTTAGGATAATAGTACATTTAAATGTTACCATTTTGTTTTTTCTCATCATTTTTTGTTGTTCATATAGCTGGTATAGGGTTAATCATGTCATTTACAGCACCTCAGAGGGCTATTCAGGATAAAACATTACGAATTTTAGCAGCTGAAGTAGCTTGGTTGCAAGCTGACTATGCGTAAATAAAGGCTGAAGAAAGAAACAGAGCTTCATGCAGGAGAGTTACTCTACAGTATGTGAAGGAGAAGCAGAAGACATTTTATGACTGGGTAGTTAGAAAGAAGCACAATTTGCTAGCAGTAAGGAATGACAGGATTTTGTGGAAATTAAGAAAGAAGAGGGAAGCAGAAAGTAAGGAGAGAGAAGTTGCACAGAGCAGTAATATTGTAGAAGTTAAAGAGAGTAATCAGTTCCGAATCTGGTGAAAATACGAAGGCTGAAGTAGCTGTCATACTAGATGAAGCAAGTTGAGCTATACCAAAGTAAAGAAGTATGAAGATAACAACGTGAGTGATTTAAGTGCAGTAGTATTTACCCCATTGTGTGATAATGGGTGTTGTTTCCAGGCTGGGGAGGCTGGGCCAGATCTACAGGAAAGTACATGTGATGATGATTTTTGTGTCATGCAGAGTGGAACTACAGGCAGTAATGTTGTTGTAGATTCAGAGCATTCACAGAAGCTTTTTATTGTTGCTGATTGTTTTGCAGATGTTACAAGTAGTAAAGTAATACATACAGATACATTTATTAATATCCACCTTCAGAAGTAGCTACATTTTCCAAGATGGCAGAATCCTTCAAGGAATGTGAGCCTGATGATCAGAAGGTTATGGCAGTACAAACACTAGGTCACAGCCTCATGGAGTGGCAGACAGCACAGGCTGCTGATGCAAACAGTGAGCTGTTTAGAGTGCAGCCATGGTTCACTGTGCAAAACAGATGTAACTTACGTGAAGGATACTGCACAACTTGGGCTAGAGTTTTGGGTCAAGCATTATGCCAAAACTGACCTTCTGTGAAACACGGTGTAACCTAAGGGAAATTGTTCAATCAGGGGAAGCTGTTAGCACTGAAATACTATCACAAGACTCCTTTATGTTAAGGAATAATCAGTTGAACTGCATATAAACTCACTAGGGTGTAATTTGCATGATGTAATCTTGCATAACATTGGAAAGTTGCTTTGGGTTAGTGGGGTTACAGGAAAGCCTAGTACTATGAGAGGAATTCAGTCTGTGATTAGCACTACAGCAGGGAAGTAAGTAGAATTACCTTTCAGTGTATTTTTTGTGGTAGTACTGTATGTGGTTTATATGTGAACACGATTTTAGGGGTATGTTTTCTGTGAAAACATAAGGGCAACTTTGGTCATAGAAACTAAGTTTCAAATGTTGTACCAAAATGGTGAGCAAAGAAGCCATCAGATAGTTGAATAGAAATGCCAGACATAATAGATTAATGAAGTTGAACCATTTACTGTTAAGAATGATTTGGTAAGGCTAATTTGTTAAGAGAGGCAGAACTACAAGTACACTGGTCTACCTGTGGAGTACAGAATGCCGGTCGGTGGGGCCAAGTGGTTCTAGGTGCTTCAGTCTGGAACCGCGCGACCACTACGGTCGAAGGTTCGAATCCTGCCTCTGGCATGGATGTATGTAATGTCCTTAGGATAGTTAGGTTTAAGTAGTTCTAAGGTCTAGGGGACTGATGACCTCAGATGTTAAGTCCCATAGTCCTTAGAGCTATTTGAACCATTTTGATAATGACAAAAAGTCCTCGTAAGTCAACCAGGAGATTAAGTGAACAGGTTCATGTGAGTGAGAGAAGTTGCAGAGGTGTTTTAAGGGGACTGAAGTTATTACAACCGTACCGCAAAAGTGTTGTGCAACAGCTGAAGGAGCCTGACCTGCAGAAGAGAGTGCATTTCCATGCATAGCTGTTGAGGGAAGTTGCCAGTAGTGTCTTGGTCCCACCAAGATTCATCATGAGTGACGAGGGGTGGTTCCATATGTCTGAGCACATAAATCTCCAGAACAACTGGTACTAGTCGACAGAAAATCCAAGCATCACAACACAGGAACTGACAATGGTATATATGAATCTCCTGAAACGTGCTCACGTGTGCTGAAGTACGGACACTTCCGCACCTACTGTGAAGGTGAATAAACATATTCAATACATTACATTTTATTTTATGTAGCTGCGCCGTCTGGGGTGCCTTGCCATGCTTCGCGCGGCTCCCGCCCCACATCACTGTCAGTGTGAAATTGTGTGCTGAGTCTTTACATATTTATCCAGAGCTAAGATACAGGGACTGGATCTACTGTGGGAGGGAGGTACTGTAGCACTGCCACTAATTTTCAGCACTATTAAGTAAAATAGCAGCACTGTGGCTGCTTCACTAATGGACTGCAGATGCCAGTGGATGCAGAGAAGAGCAAAACTCCATTGCATCAGATGGAGTGATATCCCCAGCCAATTTCCACATTGTGTGCCAGGGGTCAGTGCTTGCAGTACTGATGATGCAACAGAATTGCAGGCTGACCATGGCAGTGGCAGGCAATTTGCCACACCTCCACTCTCTGCGCTGTTTTGGTGTCTGTGATCAGAGGCAATGCCTCCTCAGCACAACAACTGGGCACCGAACCTGCATAAATACCCACCATTTTCAATAGAGACATTCACAATCTGGCAGAACATACTAAGAATTGAGGTACAAACCAGCTGATAGAACAACATGGTTTTGCAAGCTGCCACCTCAAGTCCCAGACTACACCACTGATGATCTGTCTACTGCTTGTAAGCACACTCCTGTGGGCTTGGAACCGTCCCACTGGTGGCCACCTCAGGCTCACTTCAGTGCAGTTGGACTTCTGTTGTGGAGGGCAGGTGTTCATAAACCCAGGGTGATGCAGCCTCCCATCTGCCTGTATATGCAGGTAAACTGACATTGCATGCCTCCACTTGCAAGGGTGGACATCACTGCTGGAAGCTGTCTTCTACTACAAGAACTGTGGTGGTCTTCCGTATCTGCAGCCACTTTTGGCCCTGAATTGCAGAGTTGCACTGAGATGGTGCATGTGGTACGACAGGTATCCCACTGTGACATAGAAAGTTGAGCTGTTCCACATGTTATGATTTCAACTCCTGTTAATAACTGTCTTTTTATCTGTTTTGCTTTGCTTGTTTTTATTGTACATTATTCAAATAGTATACATGTAGAAGGTTTTTGATATTCCAAAACATAAATAAAATTGTTTAACACTTAGATTCATTATTCAGTGTAATATTTCTGATGTGCTGATTCTAATATTGCACTCAGTCTACTAGGAAACCTGTTAATTAAAAGTTATACCTAAATGAAAATTCCACTTCATTACATAATAAAAATAGCCTGGTGAGGTAGAATGTCTTTCTAGGCATGGTGACATCACTAGCTGTAAAGATTGGCTACTAAACTTTCAAGTAGCATATTTCAAATTCTTTGAAACTAATTAATTTACAAGATAATTAATATCCACCTTCAGAAGTAGCTACATTTTCAATTGCAGATTTTGCCTCTAAGCTCGTTAAATTCTGATGTTCACCATTATAATTTGTAGAACTAAATTTTATTCATATGATGATGTGCTTCATTAATTGATTAATTAAGATTTTTGCATAATTTACTGTAATTTTCAATTGGCTTTTGTATTTGTAAGTTGGGTATTCCTAATGCAGATGCATAAAATGTGTCCATAAACTTTTCTAATTTTTTTTTAGTCAGACATCACCCAAAGCCATCAGTCTGCACCCAATTCCACTGGAGCTAACAAACAAATAATACCTTTGTGGTGGTTTGATTCTGGCACCAGTGGCTGCCACTTTGAATTCCTGCTGAGTGGTGCTTCCAGTGGCTGCAATGACTGAGAGGGAACTCTGGGATTGGTGGTATCCATGCTGCTGGTGGCATGTGGGCAGAACCTTCTGGATGGGGACAATGAAAATTTCTCACTGTGACAGAGACGGCTGATGAAGAGTGGCTGCAGTCATTGCCCTGGTGATACATTGGACTGGTTGGAGCACATGGTCATCAACCGGAGGCTACGGGCCTTTGTTGGATAGGTGGACATGAAGAATTCTATGAAGGGGACCACTGGAACTGCTGCATATTGCCATTTGCCTAATTGTGGACCTTGAGCAACCTTAAACAGCCTCATAAAAAAGGGTGATGTTGGTTGAGATGACCATTTGTAACTGTTAGCCTATGTGGATTAGTGTGGCTGTTACAACTTGTAAAGAAACGTTTTTTTTTACTGCTCATACAACTTAATAACTTTGTTGGTTGTAATGAAGTATGTTATTTGTGTACATTGTGGTTATTGTATTGAGTCCACATGGTTTTGGATGTTCATGCTTGCCTTGACAAGGACCATATTTGTTACATTACGCTGAGTGTGGCATATCCTGTTATTCATTTGATTATTGTTGAAAAAGGTGTCATTCACATTCTGGAAGGAGGGCTGTATGTGAGTAATGTTAACATATGAGCTATCAACTCAGTGTAGTAATGGAAATGCAGGACAGTGAACTTAGTGCATAAATTTAAATCTTTCTTGTTAATTGGTAGTGAGATTTGTGCAATTTCTGTCTGTCATGTTAATTGATTGAATTTGTTTTTTAATGTAAAGATTATCTGTGGGCCCTTTTAAAACTGTTTATTCTCACTGCAAGAAGATGAACCCAGTAGATAATTTGAAAGTTGTTTTGGTTGATTCCAATTGTGTTTATGTCATGCTGGTTCATTAGCTCTGTCTTAATATTAGTTGTTTGGTTATTTATTAAGGGTAAAAGGGGAATGAAGATTTAAATTCAAATTTTCCCTGCTCATTGATCTTAAAAGGTGTTATTAAAAAAAATAGAAACATTATATGATAAAATTGTTTTGTTGATTCTCTTGTAAGACTAACTGGGGGTTCACCTCTTGAGTTTTCTGTTTAAATATTCTTGTTCAATAAAACTATGAAATATTGTTCATTGGAATGTGATTATGTATGCCTGTAAACCCCAGCACCATTGGTAGCAGAATGTGGTTGTGCTGGATTGTGGGTGGTGTGCATAATTGCATTCAGTAGGGTTAAAAAAGTTGTATTGCTGTTAGGAATGGCGATGCTGCCAGGAGCACAGCTGAGTTAGCACAGTGGATGAAGAAGGTAGTCAATAAGCCTGTCACCGCACTGGTCTTGCAGCCAGACCAGGTGAGTGATGTCATCACCAGCATTCAGTGTGTGTTAGCAGAGATTATAATAGAGTTCAGAATTTGCACAATGTCATGCCCATGGATGTGCTCTGTGAACTGTTGCAGGACTCAGTTAAGGAAACAGTTGCGAGAATGCAGGGGCTAAGTAGTTGTGATAGTGATTTTTCAATAAACACCCCAACCTGCTAAAAGGAATGTAGCGAGGATGTTGAGCAGTGCTTGTACTTTTTATTAGTACTGCAGGATCATGGGGAGATATTTGGTTTAGCTGACCTGCAACTATATCAGATACTGCGTCATATGGTTTAGGGCCATTTTGTAAGCACTGGTAGGGAAGTGGTATCGAGAATCAGTCTAGAGTGGCTACTATTGAGGGAGTTAAGGATGGTTGTGATTTTAGACATCTGTCCCTTGAACAGGCAGTGGGGTTATGCCAGTTGTGTAATGAATTTGGCAATGTATTGATGATCGTTTGGGTACAGTGAAAGGGGAGGAGAACAAACTTGAGGTTACTGACAACATACCAGTATGGCACCCACCATATCATCTCTCTCCACCTCATATTAAGTATCTCAAGAAACGCATAGACGAAATGTTGATAGAGGGGGTTGTAAGGATGTCTACATCAACCTATGCATCCCCATATTTGTGGTACTTAAGGAAAACGATGGGGTATGCCCAGTAGTGGATTATAGAGCCTTGAATAAGAAGGTAGTTCTGCAGTCAATACCATTAGTTGATCTGCATATGGGTTTTCGCTGGTTTAAGAATTGGAGTAGGTATTAAAATCCATGGAGAAGAAATAAAAACTTTGAGGTTCGCCGATGACATTGTAATTCTGTCAGAGACAGCAAAGGACTTGGAAGAGCAGTTGAACAGAATGGATGGTGTCTTGAAGGGAGGATATAAGATGAACATCAACAAAAGCAAAACGAGGATAATGGAATGTAGTTGAGTTAAGTCGGGTGATGCTGAGGGTATTAGATTAGGAAATGAGACACTTAAAGTAGTAAAGGAGTTTTGCTATTTGGGGAGCAAAATAACTGATGATGGACAAAGTAGAGAGGATATAAAATGTAGACTGGCAATGGCAAGGAAAGCGTTTCTGAAGAAGAGAAATTTGTTAACATCGAGTATAGATTTAAGTGTCAGGAAGTTATTTCTGAAAGTATTTGTATGGAGTGTAGCCATGTATGGAAGTGAAACATGGACGGTAAATAGTTTGGACAAGAAGAGAATAGAAGCTTTTGAAATGTGGTGCTACAGAAGAATGCTGAAGATTAGATGGGTAGATCACATAACTAATGAGGAAGTATTGAATAGGATTGGGGAGAAGAGAAGTTTGTGGCACAACTTGACCAGAAGAAGGGATCGGTTGGTAGGACATGTTCTGAGGCATCAAGGGATCACCAATTTAGTATTTGAGGGCAGCGTGGAGGGTAAAAATCATAGGGGGAGACCAAGAGATGAATACACTAAGCAGATTCAGAAGGATGTAGGTTGCAGTAGGTACTGGGAGATGAAGAAGCTTGCACAGGATAGAGTAGCATGGAGAGCTGCATCAAACCAGTCTCAGGACTGAAGACCGCAACAACAACAACAAGAATGCCAAGATTTTTACAGCTCTCACACGTAATCAGGCCTATTATCGGGTTCCATTAGCGAGGCATGTCATCGACAGTTCCAAATTACTGACTGGAATCTCAACAGTGCTGTTTGGACTTTCTACCGGCGCCACAGTCCTGTCTAGAATTTTAGATAATATTTTTTATGGGTTAAAATTTAGATGTATTTATCGTTACCTTGATGACCTAGTGATCATTAGTAAGAATTTCAAACAACATCTTGAGCATATTAGAGAGGTTTTGGAGTGTTTTAAGGTCGGGTTCACAGTTAAGCTTGCCAAAGCTAAGTTTCCCCATCCTGAAATTTTCTTTTTAGGTCAACCTAGGGGGCAAGGTAGACCAAAGCCATACCAACGGCCATCCATCATTTCATCCTCCAAAGAATACAAAAGGGGTGGTACATTATATACACATAAAAAAAAGTTTTCCATCGCCTCAGTTCCGAGACATCTGGAACCTGTATAGAAAACTGGAATAGAGATCAACATAATCATTTCCACCCTTTTTATTGCTCATGAAAACCACACATTGATTGTTGTAACACCATACAGCGAGATCTTCAGGGGTGGTGGTCCATATTGCTTTACACACCGGTACCTCTAATACACAGTAGCACATCCTCTTGCATTGATGGATGCCTGTATTTTTCGTGGGATACTATTCACAACTTCATCAAGGAACTGGTGGTCCAGATAGTCCCACTCCTCAACGGAGATTCAGGGTAGATCCCTCAGAGTGGTTGGTAGGTCATGTCATCCATAAACAGCTCTTTTTAATCTATCCCAGGCATATTCGGGGGGCTTCATGTCTGGACAACATGCTGGCCTCTCTAGTCAAGTGATGTTTTAATCCTGAAAGAAGTCATTCACAAGATGTGCATGATGGGGGCACAAATTGTCATCCATGAAGATGAATGCCTCACCAATATGCTGCTGATATGGATGCACTATTGGTCAGAGGTTGGCATTCACGTATCGTACAGCTGTTACAGCGCCTTCCATGATCACCAGCGGTGAACGTCAACCCCACATAATGCTCCCCCAAAACAGCAGGGAACCTCTACCTTACTACACTCTCTGGACAGTGTGTGTAAGGCATTCAGCCTTTCCAGGTTGCCTCCAAGCATGTCTCTGACGATTGTCTGGTTGAAGGCATATGCGACACTCATCGGCGGAGAGAACATGATATCAATCCTGAGTGGTCCATTCGGCATGTTGCTGGGTCCATCTGTACCGCGCTGCACGGTGTTGTGGTTGCAAAGATGGACCTTGCCATGGATGTCAAGAGTGAAGTTGCACATCATGCAGCCTACTGTGCACAGTTTGAGTCGTAACACAACATTCTGTGCCTGCCCAAAAAGCATTATTCAACATGGTGGCGTTGCTGTCAGGGTTCCTCTGAGCCATAATCCATAGGCCATAGGTGGTGGTCATCCACTGCTGTAGTAGCCCTTGGGTGGCCTGAGCGAGGCATGTAATCGACAGTTCCAGTCTCTCTGTATCTCATCCATGTCCGAACAACATCACTTTGGTTCACTCCGAGACGCCTGGACACTTCCCTTGCTGAGAGCCCTTCCTGGCACAAAGTAAAAATGTGGATATGATCGCACTGCAGAATTGACCATCTAGACATGGTTGAACTACAGACAACATGAGCCGTGTACCTCCTTTCTGGTGGAATGACTAGAATTGATTGGCTGTCGGGGCACTTCTCATGCATGGCTGTTTACATCTTTGGGCAGGTTTAGTGACATCTCTGAACAGTCAAAGGGACTGTGTCTGTGATACTATATCCACAGTCAACGACTATCTTCAGGAGTTCTGGGAAGCGGGGTGATGCAAAATTTTTTTGATGTGTGTATTAGGATGCTAAATCTTCTTGGGAAATTCATACCTAACTTTGCCCAGTTAGCAGCTCCCTTAAATGATCTTAGGAAGAAAATTCGAGTGGAACCCATCCCAAGAAGCCACATTTGAGGTGCTGAAGAGTATTTTGGTGAGCACTCTGATTTTGGCAATGCCTGACCTTAAAAACGAGTTCTTCGTGCTGGCTGATGCCTCGATGTTAGGTGTCACAGCTGTTCTTTTGCAGGAGGAGAATGAGCAGTGCCACAATATTGTGTACGCTTCACGTGCCCTCTCCTCACTAGAAATGAAGTACTCCATGTATGAGCTGGAGGCACTGGCAGTGTTATTCACATTTGAAAAATTTAGAATCTGTCTTTAACACTGTCAATTCATGTTAGAAATGGATAACCAGGCCCTTAGCTGAGTGTTGGCAAGACCGAGGCATACCAGGCGCATTGCTGGTTGGGCAGTGAGAATGTCGGTGTTCCAGTTCAAAGTAAGGCAAAGTAAGGCCCAGAGGCACAGAGAATATCATTGCAGACAGTCTGAGCAGAATGTTTTGAGATGAGCAAGATCGGCTCGTGGTTGAAGAAGTAGGTGGATCAAATGCATCAGATGGCTTAGTTCATGTAATTTGTCCAAGCTTAAGTGGTTGTCTGCTTCTCTTTAAAGACACTGACTGACTACAGGATATTGAGCTAGAGTTACCAGAGTTGAAGGAGAGAATTGGGAAAGGTGACTCAAATAAGCCATATTATCTGAAAGGGCATGTTCTGTGTCACATGGTGCAAGGGAGTGACCATAAAATTGTCTTTCCCAAGAATTTGGTACCTTTGGTTTTTAAGTACTTTCAAGAAAGCCTGGTGGGTGATCATCTGGGCGTTTTCAAGACCAGAATGGAGATAAGGGAGCATTTTATTCGGAAGTCTATGGATAAAGAGATAAGTTTCTGGTGGCAAGTTGTAGAAGTGCGCCATTAGAAAACCAGTATTGAACACCCACTCAGGGTTCCTGACATCTGATGTGGTGAATCAGCCTGTGGAGAGGATGTACATGTGGGGCCATTCCTGTGCTCACGAGGTGGGAACCACTACACACTTGTATGCATGTGCACATTTTTGTGTTTTTGTTGGTTAATCCCGATGCATGGTATGACATCCCAGATTACTATCAGATGCCTTCAGGTGATATTTGGGACCTTTGGGCATATGTAGTGAATTAGTTATGGACAATGCTCCTAAATTTACTTCAGAGGCCTTCTGCAGTTTCTACTTTGAGAGTGGAAGTAGTCACACTGCTACAATGGCGTACTACCCTAATCCGTCATTTGCCAAGAGAGTAACCTGAAACTTGTGGGCGGCCATTATTGCCTCAATCATGCAGACCATACCCGGTGGGGCAGCTTACTGGCCCAGATGGGGTATGCTTTTAATACATGAGCCTCACAAGCAAACTCTGATGGCCATGAAGTTTGTGTTTTAGCCCAATTCTCCATTATCTAATTTGTGGGCATTGGATGACCTACTGCCAGAGAAAGTTGCCTCCACATGAATACAGGCAAACTGGAAGTGTGCCAAGAGAAATCTTGAGGTACACATGAGAGGTTAGGATGCCGCTATAATGCTGGGAGAAGGCCAGTCTCATTAAGGCTGGGTGACAAGATTTGGATTAAAAACTTTGTGGCAGTGAGTTGGGAGGCAGATAGGGTGGTGGGGAAACTCTTACCCAGATTTGAGGGCCCTGTCCAGATCCTTTGCTTTGTAACACTTGTCACGTTGCTCATTAAAAACTCACAGACCTAGAGAATTATTAGGGTCTATGTTTTTCAAATTAAACCTTTTGAAGATGGTAATGCACCAGTAATAGCTAGTTTCTTTAATGTTATACTCACTGTGAAGCTTTTTAAAAAATGCTTCATCTTATATCCTTGGTTATGAAATAACTTTAAAGTATCTTGATGGTAGTATGATGCCACAGTGCCGTGACAACGTGACTAATACCAGTGTACGAGTTTCATCCTTCTGCATGACCTGGATGTGTGGTCTAAGGAGGGGGGAGGGTGCGATGGTTTGATTCCGGTGCCAGTAGGGTGCCACTTGAATTCCCACTGAGTGGTGCCTCCAGTGGCCACAATGCCTGAGAGGGCACTCCAGGACTGGTCACATCTGTGCTGGTGGCAGAGTGCGGGCAGAGACTTCCAGAGGGGTATGATGAAAACTTCTCGCTGCGACAGAGATGCCTGATGAAGAGTGGCTGCAGTCTATGCCCTGGTGATCCATTGGACTGGTCAGGGCACATGGTCAGTCAACCGAAGGTTTCAAGCTGTTGCTGGATTGAGTGGATATGAAAAATTTTATGTAGGCCCCCGTTGGAACTGCTGCATACTGCCTTTCGTCAAGTTGTGGACTCTGACCAACGCTAAACAGCCACATAAGAAAAAGGTGATGTTGGTTGCGATGGCTGTTTGCAACTGTTAGTCTATGTGGATTTGGTGGCTTCAACAGATTGAAAAGACACATTTAGTGCTCACATGATTGGATGACTTAGTTGGTTGCAATGAAGTACGTTACTGGAGCACATTGTGGTTATTGTATTGAGTCCATGTGGTTTTGGATGCACCTGCTTATACTGACAAGAACTATATTTGCTACATTATATTGAGTATGAAATATCCTGTTATTCATTTGATTATTGTTGAGAAAGGTGGTGTTCACATTTTGGAACTACATCTGTATATGAGTAATGTTAACATGTGAGCTATCATTTCAACGTAGTAATGGACTTGCCTATTGTGTAAGGATTACCTGTGGCCATTTCAATATTATTCATTCTGAAAAGCGGGATGGTGAACCCAATGTGTGAATTTAAATCTTTCTTATTTTCAGCCATAATGGCTATGTTTGTGGACCGTGGCTGTATGGGATAATTATTTATTTCAAGTTTCTGCTACCAGAAACTTTGACTGGTAGCAGAAACTTGAAATAAATAATTAAATCTTTCTTGTTAACTGCTAGTGAGATTTTTGCAATTTCTGTCTGGCATGTTAGTTGATTGGACTTTTTTTTATATAAAGATTATCTGTGGGCCCTTTTAAAACTGTTTATCCTAACTGCAGGAAGGTGAATCCAGTAGATAATCTGAAAGGTTGACCCCAAGTACATTTATGTCATGCTGGTTCATTAATTGCTGTCTTAATCTTCTCATTGATCTTAAAAGTGGTGTTAAAAGAAATTGTGTGATAAAATTGTTTTATCGGTTCTCTTGTATGACTAACTGGGGGTTCACCTCTTGAGTTTTCTGTTTAAATATTTGTGTGTAGCAAAAGCATGAAACTTTGTTTGTTGGAATGTCATTATGTATGCCTGTAAAATCCAGCACCACCACTCCATTGGTACGTCACAACCTATGTTGAGTCTGCTCCTGGTGTTCGCCAATATGACAGCTATGCACAGTTTGTTCACGAATATGCTTGTATCAGCATCCAAAAAAACTCAGTGATGCTGATGTTTTCTGTAACTCAAGTTAATGAATATTTTGACTGACTTGTGTTGTGGTTGGTAGGAGGCTTGAACTATCATTGTCATTGGAATGAGTAATTGTTGAGAAAGAGGTGATTTTAATTAATGGCTGATCTAAGCAAACTGTTGTAGTGTACTCCTATCTTGTGGATTACTGGAAGAGAATACTGTCATGAACTGTAATGTTTAGTGTAAACATAAAGTATGTTCTGTGCCACACTTAATTGCTTTGTTTAGTGATTGCTTAGAGCTACCATTGATTCTTGGACAGTGTTTTATTAACTTGTGCTTCAACGACTTTATAATTTATTCAATGAACTATGCCACTGGCTCTTGTTTGTCTGTGAACTGCAATGTGATTGCTGTGCTATTTATCTTATGAAGTTGAAAAACTGACAAACATCCCAACAACAGAACTTCACGGACAATAAATGTGTGGGAAGGTGAAATCAAAATTGTGGTGATCTGTATATTACTGAGTAAGCACCATCCAGTACTCAATAATATTATCAGCTTCAAGATGACCGACTGACATGTTACTAAAGAAGTGATGGAAAAGAGACTGCGAAAATTAGGTTGGTGAACTTACACTATGTTGGCAGTCCTGCTCCACTGCTGATGTCAAGCTGGCCACTGGTCAGCCATTGCATCAGAAACTGCCATCCATATTGCTATTGGTGCATGCCAACAGGACACAACTACTATGGAACAATGCTTTGAATGTTGTACCTTGTTTTCTAATAAAAACATGTTACTGTTAATGCTCCTGTTTTCCTGAGCCACCAGTGGTCAGCATCATGATGTAAACCCACTGTCTCAGCTCAACTCTGCCACTGTAGAGGCCACCCACCCAAGGCCTCTATAGCTTCAAAGAAATAATGTTGATGGCACTGACAGTTTTATACCAAGTAAATTAATAAGAGATGGCATAGAGCTCTCGTGGTGCAAGGACACAGTGGGAAAAGCAACCAAAAAAGAAAGCATGCCATGTTTAAAGGGTTGCAGGATCTCCAAGATAAGATACTTGATACTTAGCACAGACTTCAATACGAGATGATTATAACAGATTTCACAGAGAAATTATGCCTGGAAATCTGGCAGGAAATCCAAAGAAATTCTGATCAAATGTAAACCATATGAGGAGCAAGACACAATCAACACCATCCTTGTGTGAATAGCCTTGAATTTTATCCATTTGTGCTCAATGATTTCAGTACCAGAGATGAATGTTTCATGTTGACTGCTTAGGCAACTGGAATCATTTCTTTTCACATGCACAAAACAAAAATATCTTCCTAGTGTTCTTAACATTTGTATTGACACCCATAGACAGCTATGCCATATGTTCTCATGACCACTGATTCTTTATTGTACATTAACCAAACCAAAAATTTCATACGTGCTTGTAAACATGAGATCGAAGCCATTACCATCATGTTTCATCTATGTGACAAAATGCTGAAGCTAATTTTCAGATAATGCATGTAAAACAGTATCACATGAATGCTGTTCCTGGTAACTGCCATATTCACTTCAGTCTCCCACTTTATAGCTAGTTTAAATCTCCCTCTAATGCTATAACATGACAAATGGATTGACTTGTGTTGTTCCAAACAGTCTTAAAAATTTTCTATGGGCTTGTTCACTCATAAACTGGTTAAAATGGATTTTCATTCAATGACCGCTACAATTCCTGTCAGATCTGTTGCCATTTGTCACTGACAAGATGTGAAACTTGTCTCAGGTTCCTGTCAGTTAGGATCTTCCTATGGCCACTGCTTTTATATCATTCTACATGACTGTGAGTGATATATTGTTGCTTGGAGGCACGTTGGATAGTCTGTGTTGAAACACCAGTATATTGAACTAATTCATTTATGGTGTGGGGTCAGCACATCCAAACAGTGTAGCTCCTTTCTACCATTTAGACATGTCTCTGGGTTGACCCATTTTACTGTCCTGATTCCACACAGCCAACTGAAACATACACACCAGTTCACTGTGTAATAAAACAGGGTCTGATGGAACCTTTTTCCCAACTAATGAAATATATGATGTCACCTAAATTCTGGACAGAGATGGTCTCATTGTCGTTTATAGAGTACATAATCCATTATTATGGATGTTTGTGAATATTTCTAACTCTTGAGTGTAATTTTGCCATAAGCATATTTTTTGTGTATGCATCGAAAAGTTCACTTTATGCAAAGATGCACTTTGAAAATTAGTTTACAAAAGTTTAACAGCAAATCCTCTTTAAACAGAACTAATGTAGTTCTGTTTATTAATAATTATTAATAATTTTAATAGACTATTTCAACTGCAGATAAAACTCACATCACCGTTTATATTTTTGTATTTCAAATATCAACATGTAATCAATGTTGTAACATAACAGGAAGTTTCCAGTTTTAATAATTGCAAATGTTTTAACCTTTGTTGTCAACTTTTATTACTAAAAATCTTCATATAAATACAACTCCTCAAGAAACATTCTAAATTTGATGAATAATCTGAAAACAGGAATCACACTAAATTAGAGCCTCTAATGCTTTTTTGGACAACAAAAGACAGTGCTGTGTTGGGTTGCATGACTCACATATCTCTTCCAGTTGACTCGTACATTGTTCGTGCAGCCAATCCTCTTCTTTGGGTCATCAGCTACGTCGCTCTCACCATTTAATTCTTCTATGAAGACTGTATCAGGTTAAAGGGAATAATATTAACCAACTCTCTATTCTTGAAATAAATCATGTACTCATAGAATCTTTTCAGTTCAACAACAATATATTTTCAACTCTCTTCCCCAAAGTAACAATTATTCTGTACAAGCTCCAGCAAGCCAACTGGTTCCAAGATAAATGTCAGAATCGACAAAACACCCATACAATTACATACATGCTGCCTCATGCAGAGCCAAGACATGAAGTAAGAGTCTCTATACAATACACGTTTCATTTGTCTCTGTAACAATCCTTATGACACCACACACCATGGAACATTATACAAACATTCTTTTACTTGTTGATATAAATTCCAAGGCACTGCTGGTAACCACTTGTCAGGGCTGCTCATCCAATGCAGCTGACACACAGATATGTGTGACGCCAGTAATGCTCTCTCACCCTCATCATTAAAATATCGGGTGTTTGAGATGGTGGAGAGCCAAGTGTTTCTAGAACTTACCCTGAAATTCTCGAAATACTACATGTTGACATGTCAAATAATCTAGAAGCTTTGAGAGAGCCATATCGTATCATATATTTTGTTTCCAGACACTAACTGCATCAGACCAATTTGGATTTGGATTAAGGCCTGTAAAGCTGTAAATAGTCTTCACAGGTTTGCCACCAGATCACATTGTGCAAATTCCACAATATTTCCTTAGAGCAACTGTCCGACATCTTAAGGTGGTTCAACCTTTCTCGTGGCTAGGTACGACTGCTGGTATCCGCACACCAGTGCCCCATTTTTAGAATGTGCACGTGAAGAATGCGCAGCCGTGGAAATAGTGCATGTGCAGTGATTTGCCCTATTCAAACTCCCTCTGCTGAAAATCACTGAGCGGCTCTCCCACGCATGCGCTGTGTTTGTCAACAGTGCAGCCAGACGTTACTCACCAATGGCTGTACTAGGCCAGTGTTATGATGGGCCTGTTATCGAAGAATCTTGATTTTCGCATCGTTTAATACCAGCCAATGCAGGGTTCCAGGCTGTGCTCAGTTGAAATCCCGTATCCTTGTTGATGAGATTATTGGCTGTACAGATATGAACTGCTTCCTTAATGATGCAGTCCCAGAAAGACGATGCTGGGGATAAAACTTCCGTCTTTTCATAAATCATATGATGTCCTGTATTCAGGCGGTGTTTCGCAATTGCCGACTTTTCCGGTTGATGAAGGCGTGTATGACGCTGATGTTCATCACAGCGTGCTTGTACTGTGCAGAATGTCTGGCCTATATATGCTGCCCCACACTGACAAGGCATCTTGTACACCACATTTCCTCAGTCCAAGGTCATCCTTAACTCAACACAACAGGTTTCTCACTTTTGCAGATGGTTGAAAAACACACTTAATTCCGTGTCTCTCGAGGAAAGACACGTAATTAAGTGTATTTTTCAACCATTGTCATTTTCTTCATTTGTAGTTCACTGTTGCTATCTGAGTTTACATATTGTCATTTGGAGATGGTAAGTGGAGCCTTGGGCACTAGAAAATAGAGTGCCAACTGGGAGAAATCTGAACATTTTTGACATATTCTTCTGTTTGTGTTCAGTAGAGGGATGATAGCAGTGGAGGCAGGCAGAAACTTTTGACTGTGTATCGGGATAATGCCATTTTAGAGAGCATGGCAAGAAAACGGTTTTCTCATTTTATGGAGGTTCATTTTGACATTGGCGACTTCCTAGTTTTAGGAAGACCTTGGGGATTTGATGAAGATCATTTAAGTGCTTTAATCCACAATGATCCACATCAGTATACTGAAGATTGGTAAATGTGATGAACTGTGATCATTCCACAATCATACAACATTTGCATGCTGTGGGGAAGGTTCAAAAATTAGGTTTATGGCTTTTTCATGCTCTAAACCAAAATCACAAAAATCAGTGGGTGGTGATATGTGCATCTCTGTTTGCTCATCACCAATTGTCTCATGAACAGTACTGACCATTCCTATCCTGTATCGTTACTGTCTTTATGCCAACATAAGGAAAAGAAAGGAATGGTTGAGCCCAAACAAGGCAGCAACTCCCCATACAGAAACCTGTGCCCAGCCACAACAGATGATGGAACAGTGATGATGTAGTGTGCTATAAATTGCTTCCCTGAAATGTAGCCATCACTGCTGACATTTACTGTCAACAACTGAGAACTCTTGCAGACACAGTCCAAGAACAATGACCAGAAAAACTGTGTAAAATGATGCTTCTCAATGACAATGCCCACCCGCTTTCTGCTAGACTGACAGAAAACACTGTACAGGAGTTGGGTTGGGAAGTCATTCCCCACCCACCTTATTCACTTGATCTTACCCCCTCAGATTTTCTCCTTCTCCCTCCAGCAAACAACCTTCAGAGAACTTCATTTCTGGGTGAAAACGCTCTCTGAATGTAACTCAATGAGCGCTTACCTTCAAAACCATGTGATTTCTACAGTCACATAACCAAAAAGTTACACCAAGTAAATTGTGAAGGCGAATCTATTATTGATGACTGAAGTCTCTGTTTAACAAGTTTGACATGATCGCAAATTAAACCAGTGATCCAAGAAGTGCGTAGTAAATTTCTTTTATTTCCATCAATGATCAGAAAATTTTTGGTCCTTAGGCTACCAATTTTGGTCAGCAATGACCATCTTCAGATTTTTTTTATAACACATCCTAAAATAATACAGCTGGCCAAAACCAGTAGTCTAAGGACCAAAGTTTTTGTGATCATTGGCGGAAATAAAATAAATTCATTCTAAAATCTCTGTTATGTGTATCTGTTGTGTTTAGTAAGCTCATGGAAAAATGATGCAAGCTTATGCACCAACACAATATTATATATTTTTAGGTACGTGAGACAACAGTGTGTCCTTACCCCCAGCTCCTAACAATATTAAAGGCATTCATGGCAGAGGGAAAGGAAATACTTAGGTGAAAGGAAATCCTTCCATTGGAAGTAGCAGTACAGCTAATGATGGAACAACATGGACTATTACATCTACACAAACTGTTCCTGGAAGACGGCCACAGCAGAACACCTTGAATGTAGCGCTGGCATCTAAGGGCTATGTGAAGAGGTCTGTCACAGAGGGTATGTATTACAGTGCTTGTAGGTTACTAATTGATGACAGCTTGCTTCAAAACATATAGAAGTTTATAATAGCAGAGCATGTTGAGAACTGCATGGTGATGATTGGATCATTGGCCAAGATGCAATAGGTGCCACTGTGTCATCTATGTATGAGGATAGTGAAAGGGTAATACAGTATGTAAAGGGATATGAAAATCTAGTAGTCATGGGAGACTGGAATGCAGTTGTAGGGAAAGAAGAAAAGGTTACAAGAGAATATGGGCTTGGGACAAGGAATGAGACAGGAGAAAGACTGAGTTCTGTAACAAATTTCAGCTTGTAATAGTGAATACTCTGCTCAAGAATCACAGGAGGAGGATACGGGTGATACGGAAAGATTTCAGTTAGATTACATCATGGTCAGACAGAGATTCTGAAATCAGATACTGGATTGTAAGGCGTACCCAGGAGTAGACATAGATTCAGATCCCAATATAGTAGTGATGAAGAGTAGGCTGAAGTTTAAGACATTAGTCAGGGAGAATCAATACACAAAGAAGTGGGGTACGGAAGTACTAAGGAAGGACAAGATATGGTTGAAGTTCTCTAAGGCTGTAGGTACAGCAGTAAGGAATAGCTCAGTAAGCAGTATAGTTGAAGAGGAATGGACATCTCTAAAAATGGCCATCACAGAAGTTGGGAGGGGAAACATAGGTACAAAGAAGGTAACTGCAAAGAAACCATGGGTAACAGAAAAAATACTTCAATTGATCGATGAAAGGAGGAAGTACAAACATGTCGTGGGAAACTCGGGAATAGAGAAATACAAGTTGCTGAGGAATGAAATAAATAGGAAGTGCAGGGAAGCTAGGATGAAATAGCCGCAGGAAAAATTTGAAGACATTGAAAAAGAAATTGTTGTCGGAAGGACAGATTCAGCATACAGGCCAGTCAAAACAACCTTCAATGACATTAAAAGCAAGGGTGATAACATTTAGAGTGCAACGGGAATTCCACTATTAAATGCAGAGGAGAGAGTGGATAGGTGGAAAGAATACATTGAAAGCCTCTATGAGGGGGAAGATTTGTCTGATGTGATAGAAGAAGAAACAGGAGTTGATTTAGAAGAGATAGGGGATCCAATATTAGAATCAGAATATAAAAGAGCTTTGGAGGACTTCAGGTCAAATAAGGCAGAAGGGATAGATAACATTCTATCAGTTTCTAAAATCATTGGCAGAAGTGGCAACAAAATGACTGTTCATATTGGTGTGTAGAATGTATGAATGTGGTGACATACCATCTGACTTTCGGAAAAGCATCATCCACACATTTCCAAAGATGGTAAGAGGTGACAAGTGTGAGAATTACTGCATAATCAGCTTCACAAGTTGTTTACAAGAATAATAAACAGAAAAATGGAAAAGAAAATTGAGGGTGTGCTAGATGATGATTGGTTTAGCTTTAGGAAAGGTAAAAGCACAAGAGAGGCAATTCTGATGTCATGGTTAATAATGGAAGCAAGACATGTTCATAGGATTTGTCGACCTGGAAAAAGTGTTTGACAATGTAAAATGGTGCAAGGTGTTCGAAACTCTGAGAAAAGTAGGGGTAAGTTATAGGGAGAGATGGGTCGTATACAGTACGTACAACAGCCAAGAGGGAATAATAAGAGTGGATGACCATGAACGAAGTGCTCATATTGAAAAGGGTGTAAGACAAGGATGTAGCCTTTTGCCCCTACTGTTCAATCTATACATCGAGGAAGCAATGATGGAAATAAAAGAAAAGTTCAGGAGTGGAATTAAAATGCAAGGTGAAAGGATATCAATGATACAATTCGCTGATGACATTGCTATCCTGAGTGAAAGTGAAGAAGAATTACTTGATCTGCTGAATGGAATGAACAGTCTAATGAGCACAGAGTATGAATTGAGTGTAAAGTGAGGAAAGATAAAGGTAATGAGAACTAGTAGAAATGACAACAGTGAGAAACTTAACATCTGGATTGATGGTCATGAAGTAGATGAAGTTAAGGAATTCTGCTTCCTAGGCAGTAAAGTAACCAATGACAGATGGAGAAAGCAGGACATCGAAAGCAGACTAGCAATGGCAGAAAAGGCATTCCTGGCCAAGAGAAGTCTACTAATATTAAATATCGACCTTAATTTGAGGAAGAAATTTCTGAGAATGTATGTCTGGAGTACAGCATTGTATGGTAGTGAAACACTGACTGTGGGAAAATCAGAACAGAAGAGAATTGAAGAATTTGAGATTTGGTGCTCCAGATGAATGTTATACATTAGGTGGACTGATTAGATAAGAAATGAGGAGGTTCTGTGCAGAATTGGAGAGGAAAGGATGAGGGAATGACTTCTATGATACCAGAGGGAGCTGGAGAGGGCAAAAACTGTAGAGGAAGACAGAGATTGGAATACATCCAGCAAATGAGCAAATGATTGAGGATTTAGTTTGCTAGTGCTACTCTGAGATGGAGAGGTTAGCACAGGAGAGGAATTCGTAGTGGACGACATCAAACCAGTTAGAAGACTGATCACCCCAAAACAAAATGTCACTTATGTATTTATGAGACATATACAGAGCAAAAACTTTCCTTTGAAGTTATTATGGTCAAATTTGTGGGGACCCAATATTTTTCCAGAACTCAATGAGCAGGAAAAAAAACCACTGGAATTTTGTAGTTTATGTGATTTGATGAAAAGAACATACATTTCCAAAAACTAAGAACATATTGCTTTGCACCTGCTATCTTGTGTGGAATCCTTTCATTGTCAGTTCCTTGCAGTGTTTCATTCCGTATGAAAATATCACTGTGGATGAGCGACTGTTTCCATGCGAGGGTATATGCTCTTTCATTCAGTATACTGGCAATAAATCAGACAAATGAAATATACTTTGGGCTTGCAGTTGATATAAATTCCAGGTATCTGGCGAATGATTTTCCTGAGCTAAGCAAAGATGAGCAGTAACCTAGAGGTGTTCCTCTTGCAGACCATTTTGTAATATGTTTTATACAGTCCTTTGTTTCCACAGGAAGGAATATTACATGTGATAATTTTTCAGCACCAAATGTCTTGTAGAAACTTTGAATTGCTTGAGTAGAAGCATTTTAGGCACAGTGAGGAAATCTAGAAGGGAAATCTCTCAATTGGCAAAATCTGCTGTAGCACCTTTGCACATAACTATAGTTATAGTCAGGTGAAATGACTGCAACATGCTATTAGGGGAAAAAAGAACAAAAATGTGCCTTTTTGAATTCAAGGCATGACATAGTTACTATTAATGAATGACATCCTAAAAGGCTGCCGGAATCAAGGGTGTACAACAGTACCAACAAGCACGGGACCGACATCATCGACCAAATGGCCATACTTTTTTTTTGCTCTGTGTATTGGATGTATTGGACTCGGCAGCTATTAATGCAGGGGTACTCTATAAGGAAGCAACAGGTGGTAAAATAAGCAGACATCAGTTTATATACAAGTTGGCAGAAGAGTTGCCTTCAGCACTTCCTAGTACAGGACTGCAATGTAGTGAGATTCACAAGGCTTGTAAAATTGGAGGATATATAGGGAAGAATAGAAGCAAGCACTTATGTATGAAGTGCAACAAGTATGTTTGTGGACTGTGCTTAGGCAACACTGAATACGCATGTGTCACGTCTTGTAATGCAGCAGGTGGCTTTGAATGCGTGAAATTAGGGTCATAAATTTTTACTGTACTATATATTGCGCTATTCAAAATTTTATTTTGATACATATTTTTGCTAGGGGAAGTTACCCATTATGTATTTTGTTATCATATGTATTTGGAGTAATTATTAGATACAAAATGTTCAGTTTACCACATAATTCTTCAGCAAAAAGTAAAACTGTTTACTGATAAACCATATAAACAAGATGAAAAATTGCTATATATTAAAATTTGTTTACTGTTTTAAAAAAGGTAGATAATATTGCACCCATCAGAATGACGGTTGGTCCTTATAGGTTAGACCGTATCACCCAGTTCTAGTGTTAAGAGATTTCACACAAAAAATCCAGAGGCATTACTTTTCAGCATCCCCTCATATTTTGTGTCTCTAATTAAGCAGAAATCTGTTTCTATAGGAATGCAGAAATCATTTCTTTGTGTGCAGTCATAAAGCATCAACTACACACCAGCCAGTACAGCGCCATGAAGTGTCATCAAGAAGGCGTTGACACACGCACTAATGGAAATAGCACCACATCTCCAGCAAGACAGAGTTCAGCAGCACCTGTCAATGCTGACTTAACCAGCCGCCCATAGCTGGTTGGGCCCAAGTTCGGTCACAGACTTCGAGAGCATCAGTAGTGAGTAATAGTGAGATGATACATTCTGCAGATAGTAGTAGTGTACAAATGTAATTGGATGTAGAAGGCCCAAGATGCACCTCAAGCCACCTCATAACCAAAAGTTAATTATGTTTCTTTCCTTTTAGAAATAAAGTATCCTATTAATTAGAAAGCTTAATGTACAGATCATTTTGGATTTCTGCCACCAGCCATCACAACCTTTCTCCTTCCTTGTTTGTATTAGTGCTGACTCCCACAGTCGCTGACACAATATCTGGTGCCACAGATTCCAGAACAAACAGTGCCTTTATTCTTTACTGCTCCGTCACAGCATGTCACAAATATTTCTCTCTTTTCTTTCAAAGGAGCATTGTTACTAATTGTGTTCTTTTTTGTGGACTAGCCATGATACTTCCACTTTTTGTATCTTTACATTGCTAATTATTTTGTTGTCATGCTCCTCTAATTAAAATGCCCCCCAACTCACCTCCTAGACCAACTGCGCCTGTGCCTCAGATTGCTGCAGGCTTTGATCTAATGCAGTTTACTCAGTTTCAGAACTACCAAATGTCACACTTGATGACAGAAGTCCAGCAGCTCATTAATACACAAGCCATTGCTGCACCATCTGCACTACAACAGCCAGCTACATCCACATCACCATCTCCGTGGATTCCACTGTTCTGAGCTTTTAATGAACAACAAAAAGAAGGAATGAGTGGTATGTTCAGTTCAATGCTCATTGTTGTGCACATCAAATGCAAGATACTATGAAATTTTGTTATTTCGTGTCGAAGGCCGGCACAGGAGTTTACTGCCTTGCTCAGAAGTTATTCCTGACTAGTAGGCCAGAGTTGCTAGTTTTTGAAGATTTGGTTTCACCTCTCACTAAGTATTATGAGGTTCAGGTTCAGGTTGCTGCAGCTCATTACAAGTTCTTTTGGTTGCAGAAAAAGCCAGAACAGACATACTGTCAGTGGGTCACTGAACTTCAGGTTTTGACATGACGGTGTTGTTTTCATTGCAGCTGTGGTCAGTGCTATAGTGATGCAATGTTTCATTATGCAATTATGTACAATGTGCCAGACAGTAGGATTCATTAACAAATTCTGACCCTACTTTGAAACAATTTGTACAAATTATTGGACATTGGGACTCTTGCGACTGTACCTTGGAAAACTTTGAGATAGCTTCCATTTGCTGTGTAACGCAAGTGACAAACAGGTATGGCCTTTCAGCTGACCACTGTGTGCCAACAGGCCACTGTGCCATGAATAGAGTAAACAAGTGTCAGTGCATCTGTCTGCTGTGAAATGATGCCTCTTTAGCTTTCCCATGCATAAACGACAAAATTGCCCTTCTCGGAATGCAACTTGCCTTGCTTCTGGAAAGCCAGGTCATGTACAGTCTGTGTGCTTGGAACAGAAAAAGAACATTCACTCTTGTAAGTGTGGAGCATCTTCTCACCCAGTGAATGTAATTTTTCCAAAACCAGCTAGTCGTACTACAAGGGTCACTCCAAAAGAAATGTACACTATTTTTTTTAAATCCATCTTTTATTCTACATGTTTGAAAGTTGTACAGTGTGTAGATACATCCTTTAGGAACAATATTTTCATTTCTCCACATAATTTCCATCCCTCTCAACTGCCTTATGCCATCTTGCAACCAGCACCTGTATACCCGCACAGTAAAATTCTCGACCAACCTGTTGGAGCCACTGTTTGGCAGCATGCACAAGGGAGTCATCATCTTCAAACCTTGTTCCACGAAGAAAGTCTTTCAGTTTCCCAAGGAGATAATAGTCACATGGAGCCAGGTCAGGACTGTAAGGCGGGTGTTTCAGTGTTGTCCATCTGACTTTTGTGATCGCTTCCATGGTTTTTTGACTGACATGTGGCCGTGCATTGTCGTGACACAGCAAAACATCCTGCTTTTGCCAATGTGGTCAAACACAACTCAGTCGAGCTTGAAATTTCTTCATTGTCATCACATATGCATCAGAATTTATGGTGGTTCCACTTGGCATGATGTCCACAAGCAAGAGTCCTTCGGAATTGAAAAACACCATAGCCATAACTTTTCCAGCAGAAGGTATGGTTTTGAATTTTTTTTTCTTGAGTGAATTTGCATGATGCCACTCCATTTATTGCCTCTTCGTCTATGGTGAAAAATGATGGAGCCATGTTTCATCATGTCACAATTCTTCCAAGAAATTCATCTCCACCATTCCTGTACTGTTCCAAAAGTTCGTTGCATACCGTTTTTCTTGTCTCTTTGTGAGCCACTGTTAACATCCTGGGAACCCACTTGGCATAAATCTTTTTTAACGCCAGCACTTTCAGTATTCTGCTAAGACTTCCTTCCCCTATCCCAACGTAGCGTGACAATTTGTTCACTGTGATGCATCTCTCAGCAGTCACCAATTCATTAACTCTCTGCACATTGTCTGGAGTGTGTACAGTACGAGGCCTGCTGCTGCGAGGACAATCCTCAATATTGCCGTGCCCAGTTTTATCACGCAACCTGCTTGCCCACCAACTAACTGTACTGCGATCGACAGCAGCATCTCCATACACATTTTTCAGCTTCTTGTGGATGTTTCCCACTGTCTCGTTTTCACAGCACAGGAATTCTATGACAGCACGTTGCTTCTGACGAACGTCAAGTGTAACAGCCATCTTGGAGACATGCTGTGATGGCGCCACTCATGGGAACAGGTTGAACTAAGTTTGAAAACAAGCAGGAAGGATGTATCTACACACTGTAAAACTTTCACACATCCAGAATGAAAACTGTATTTTTACAAAAATAGTGTGCATTTCTTTTGGAGTGACCCTCGTAGTAATGACCAAATTCAGGATGTGCCTTCACCTCAACTAAGTGCTGTGCAATGACAGTCTAACAAACTGTTTGTGAACTTAGTCATTGCCGGATGCTTCAGTTGGGCACTGGCACTTCCATTTCATTGCTTTATTGTGCCACTTGTGAACAGCTGGGCTCACCACAGTTAACAAAATCTTGCACGCAAGTTACTGCATATAATGGTCTAAACATTCCAGTGCTTGGTACATGTAGTTTGTCTGACAGATTCCAGTCTCAAACCAGAACAGTGTTCATGAGGCTGTGAAAATATTTTTGGGTTAGATTCTTTTGATTTGTTTGGTCTCCCTAATCAGGACAGTGTACTTTCTGTTTCTGCTCTCAATGCACAATGGAATTTCCTGATTTATTTTCTGAAGGACTTGGCAGAGCAAATAATTTTATGGCACACGTTGAAGTGAAGGACAATGCACAACCTAAGTTTTTTTGGGCACATCCCATCCCTCATGCAGTTAGAGACAAAGTTGCAAGTGAACTTAAAGAATGGCAAGACAGTTGTGTTATTGCTCATATCCAGGCTGCCGCACCACGAGGAATTAATGGATAGGCTTGGTGCAGGCCACTATTTTTCAAAAATTGACTTACGTGGCCTATTTGCAAATTCCTCTCTCAGAAAGTGTTGGTGGTCAACACACATTTAGGGTTGTTCAAATTTTTGTGCTTACCCTTTGGCAGCACTTTCACATCTGCCATATTCCAAAGCTACCAAGAACAGTTTATACAAAAGTTTCATTCTATTCAAATTACTTGGCTGATATTGTAGTGTCAGAATATAAACCGGAGGAACATATTAATAACCTTTGTACACTTTTTCAAGTCTTTTCAGCAGCAGGTTTGAAGTGTTGCCTGGACAAATGTGCCTTTTTTTGGGACTGAAATTCAGTACTTAGTCCATGTTCTTAATAGCCAAGATATTCATCCCCTTCAATCACACTTGCTGGCCATCTGGGACCACCCTGCCCCATGGAACATGATGGAATTACAGTCAGTTCTGGGGAAGTTGACATATTATATACAGTTTGTACCCAAAACAGTCCAGATCGTGGCTCTATTGTATCGTTTTCACTGGAAGAATGTGCCTTTTGTCTGGGCCAAAGACTGTCAGGATGCATTCCAGAAACTTAAAAATGCCTTGTTGAGTGATGGGTGCCATGTTTATATCAATCCCACTAAGCCTTTGGTTTTGGCAGTGGACGCTTCTAAATACAGAATCAGAACTGTGCTCTCACACCAATTTGGTTTACAGGACGGGTTGACTGATTTTGCTTCTGAGATATTGACCATGACTCAGTGTAACTATTCCCAAACTTAGAAGGAAGTGCTTGCTATTATCTACGGCATGACAAAGTTTCCCATTATCTGTTTTGTCAGAAGTTTTACGTAGTGATGGACTGTAAGCCACTTCAGTCTGTTTCATCCATCCAAACCTGTTCAACCATGGATGGCTCAGAATCTGCAACATTGGACTTTGTTATTGTCACGGTATCTGTATGAAAAATTTTTCCAGTCCATGTCGAAGTACGCAAATTCTGATGCCCTTTCTTACCTTCCTGTTTGTCCTGATTCTGAATTTGGTGCTACTACCACATCTTGTTGTCTGATCTATGTGCAAGACACTGAAATTCTACAGACTTTTCCACTGCTCTATAGGAAAATTGTGCAGGCCACAGAAGCAGTTCTTGAACTGAACCTTCGGTTGCACTACATCCATACTGCTCACCCTCATTCAGTGAAAAACATTCAGAATTCTTTTGTGTGCTGATATTTTGCTCATCGGCATAGACTTTTCATCCAGCATGGTGTGATTTTAAAGCAAAATGACTCTGGACGTTCACAAGTGCTTATTCCTAAAGTGTTGTATAAAAGATATGTTGTGATTGCTCCAACAAGGACATTAGGGAATTGTATGCACAAAACAGTTAATGCATTGGCACTGTACTTGGCCGGATGCTCACACTGAACAGATGAGGTCACAGTGTCATGCTTGTGCTGAAAATCTATCTGCCTCACCGCAAACATTTTCATCTTGGCCAAAGTCTCAATCGCTCTGTCAACAAGTGCATATTGACTTTGCTGGTCCATTTTGGAACACTCGTTGGCTTATTATTGTGCACACTTTTAGCAAATATCCATTTGCAATGCCCGTGAACTACTGAACTATTTTTTTGTTTTGAAGTTAGTCTAAAGTATATGGCTCAGGACTTCGAGCAGTTTTGTACAGCCAATAGTGCCACTGAGCTTACCAGTGCTCCATTTCATCCTCAGTTGAACAGAAACACTGAATGATTTGTGCGCGCATTCATTCATGCAATGGATGAACAAACTACATGCCTCCTACTCACGCACTCATGGGCACAAGCACTGCTGCTCTTCCCCTCAATGGGCAGCTCCCAGCCCTGCAATGGTACATTGCCAGTGCAGCTTCTACATGGCCGGCGCCACCGCATGCTGCTCCAATAGCTGCACCCACCACAGCGCACAGTGTGTCGCATGCTCTGCAAGTATCACTTTGCACATTTGGTCCTATCCATTTCAGAGTTTTTTGTCTTACCAGGTGCTGGGAGAGTGGAATGATTCTTCAAAATTTGGGCACTTGCATGTATTTTCAAGGTCCTGATGGGTTACTGCACTGCCATCAGAATCAGATTTGTGCTTGTCAATTGCAAGATTTTTCCACAGGCTTTCTGCCCACAGATTCACATCCTATTGGAGTCATGTGGCTAGTATGGCTGCCCACAGGTGCTGCCTCAGCACCACCTGCAGAACCGATGGAGCTGGACCCATCACCCTTGCTGCTGCAGCAGTTCAACTTAGCTCTGTTGTCATCACCACCCTCTCTGTTTTTCATCAAACAGGCTCAGGAAGAGGGTGAGCACCCTTTCGGGTTTTTTTGTGATCATCGTTCCCTTCGGAGTGCAGGATGGATGTCGGAGCTTGGCTGGATGTTTGATGTCAGTTCCAGTTGCAGCTCCCAGCTCCTCAAGCCACCCAACTTCCAGCCACCCCTCTCTCCCATTGTCATAAGATGGCTCCGTACATGACAACAGTGTGTTACTTGGGGGGGGGGGAGTATTGTGCAGTCATGAAGCACTGAGTGAACACCGACCAGTACAGTGCCACAAAATGGCATCAAGAAGGTGCCGACCCACACACCAATGGAAAAAGTGGGCAACGCCACACCTCCAGGAAGACAGAGTTCAGTGCTCCCTGTCAACATTGACTTAACCAGCCACCCATTGCTGGTTAGTCCCAAGTTCGGTCACAGATTTCAAGAGCATCAGTACTGAGTAATAGGAACATGATACTCAGCCTGCATTCTGCGAGTAGTAGTAGTGTACAAACATAATTGCATTTAGGAGGCACAAGAGGCACCTCAAGCAACCTCATAACAAGAAGTTAATTATGTTTCTTGTCCTTTAGAAATAAAGTGTCCTGGTAATTAGAAAGTCTAATGTACAGATCATTTTGGATTCCTGCCACTGGCTGTTGCAACTTCTCTCCTTCCTCGTTTGTGTTGGTGCTGAATTGTACAGTAGCCAACACAACTCTTTGCACTAGAGATTTTTATATCAGCTGTAATCCACCTTTTGTTTCCAAATGGTTTTAATCTATGCTGCTTAATTGGGAAGACTGTTGAAATAAACTTTGTGTGGAAGTTATTGAACATTCTATTGACATCTCTTTTCTTGAACATTACATCCCATGTTTCTCTGCTTAGTAGGTAGCAGAAATTTAATGATCTTACATCAATAGCATTATCAGATGCTAAGTTTGTTTTGTTAGCAGAGTATATAAACATTGTGATAAACCAGCAAATTGAGTGGAGTTTCAGAAAGAGCTGTTAATCAAATTTTCTTGGTTTATAATATGCACATACAAAAAAGTTTTGCATCACCTCCATTCTGAGAGATCTGGAACCTGTACAGGAAACTGGAATAGGGATCAACATCATTTCTGCCCTTTTATTGCTCATGAAAACCACACATTGTGTGTTGTACCACTATACAGCGAGACACTAAGAGGTAGTGGTCCAGATTGCTGTACACACCAGTACCTGTAATACCCAGTAGTATGTCCTTTTGGATTGATGCATGCCTGTATCCACAAGTTCATCAAGGAACTGTTGGTCCAGATTGTCCCACTCCTCAACAGCGATTCGGAGTAGATCCCTCAGAGTGGTTGGTGGGTCACGTCATCCATAAACAGGCCTTTTCAATCTATCCCAAGCATGTTCAATAGGGTTCATGTCCGGAGAACATGCTGACCACTCTAGTCGAGCTATGTTGTTTTCCAGAAGGAAGTCATTCACAAGATGAATGCCGTGGGGGTGCGAATTGTCGTCCATGAAGACGAAAGCCTCACCAATATGCTGCCGATATGGTTGCACTATCTGTCAGAAGATGGCATTCGTATAGTGGCATACGTTGGCTCCACATAATACCACCCCAAAATAGCAGGGAACCTCCATCTTGCTGCACTCACTGGACAGTGTGTCTAAGGCGTTCAGCTTGACTTGGTTGCCTCCATTGTCTGGTTGAAGGCATATGCAACACTCATTGGTGAAGAGAATGTGATGCCAATCCTGAGCGGTCCATTCGGCATGTTGTTGGGCCTATCTGTACTGCACTGCATGGTGTCATGGTTGCAAAGATGGACCTCGTCATGGACATGAGGAGTGAAGTTGTGCATCGTGCAGCCCATTGCGCACAGTTTGAGTCATAACACGACATCCTGTGGCTGCACAAAAAGCATTATTCAACATGGTGGCATTGCTGTCAGGGTTCCTATGAGCCATAATCCGTAGCAACAGTCATCCACTGCAGTATTAGCTCTTGGGCAGCCTGAGCGAGGCATGCCATCGACAGTTCCTGTCGCTCTGTATCTCCCCCATGTCTGAACAACATCGCTTTGGTTCACTCCGAGACACCTGGACACTTCGCTTGTTGATAGCCCTTCCTGGTGCAAAATAACAATGTGGACGTGATCGAAGTGCAGTATTGACTGTCTAGGCATGGTTGAACTACAGAGGACAGGAGCCGTGTACCTCCTTCCTGGTGGAATGACTGGAACTGATTGGTTGTCAGACCCCCTCCATCTAATAGGCGCTGCTCATGCATGGTTGTTTAGTGACGTCTCTGAACAGTCAAAGGGACTGTGTCTGTGATGCAGTATCCACAGTCAACGTGCATCTTCAGGAGTTCTGGGAAATGGGGTGATTTAAAACTTTTTTTGATGTGTGTAAATGGTTTCTAGGCCATTCTTTGTCACTAAACTTTGAGAAGACACGCCATATACAGCTAAGAATTTGCAAGAGGTGTCCACCCACCGTAAGTCTAAAATATGATGCCACCCAAACTGAAGAGATTCAAACAAAAAAGTCCTAAAGATATGGAGGAAATAAAAAATACTTGAAACATTTTTCCATTTTACTTCTGCAGATTGAACCACTGCACTGAAGAACTTAGGTTGGATTTTAGGTAATACTCACATTAGTTGATATTTTTACTAGTCAATCTGTTCTATTAAAAAACTAACCAGTGGGGTAAAATAAGTTGGGTGCATCTAAATGTTTTATAAGTAGCTAAAGTTTTCATCATTGAAAATGTGTGTTCCTTGATAATGTTACCTTGTGGTGCGAGTTTAATCCTTTGGATTTCAGCTTGGCAGTAAATTCAGGTGGGGGACTTTGGTTCAGAAAGTTAACATTATCAAAGAATGCACATTTGCAATGATAAAAAGTTTAGCTATTTATAAAACATTTAGATGTGCCCAACTTCTTTTACCTCACTGGTTAGTTTCTTAATAGAACAGATTGATATATACTAGTAAAAAAATAAACTAATGTGAGTATTACTTAAAATCCAACCTAAACTCTTCAGTGCAGTAGTACAATCTGCACAAGTAAAATGGAAATGTGTTTCAAGTATTTTTTTATTTACTCCACATCTTTAGGACATTTTTGGTTAGAATCTGGGGAGGAAACTTAAGCATATCTCATCTTTTGTAAATATGCTTCAAATGTTTGTTTTTATGACAAGTTCTACATCCATCTCCAGCCATCTAGATTTATATTTTTTATGCTATCCCTAAATCGCTCCAGGCAAAAGTCGGTATGATTCCTTTGAAAAGGCATGTCTGAGTTTCTTATCCATTCTTGAAACATTCCAATCTTGTGCTCTGTGTATCATGACCTCGATGTTGATGGACATTAAACCATAATCTTCCTTGCTTCCTTCCTCATTATGGAGTTGTGGAACTAAAAGTACAGTGACACCCTGTTATTACATTCCCACATTTTATATTTTCCTGCTTATTATGTTCACTTTTATTGCTCCCAGCAGAAGTCCATTTTCTCAGTACAATGCTTTCCCATCATTAACAATTCTGTATTAGAACATTTCCCACATTTTAACTTTTCTTTGTGTTATCACGGCCTTGGACATTGATTTTCACACAGATTTATGCAAAAAGTGCATCGTTGTTGTTGTTGTTGTTGTTGTGGTCTTCAGTCTTGAGACTGGTTTGATGCAGCTCTCCATGCTACTCTATCCTGTGCAAGCTTCTTCATCTCCCAGTACTTACTGCAACCTACATCCTTCTGAATCTGCTTAGTGTATTCATCTCTTGGTCTCCCTCTACGATTTTTACCCTCCACGCTGCCCTCCAGTGCTAAATGTGTGATCACTTAATGCCTCAGAACATGTCCTACCAACTGGTCCCTTCTGCTTGTCAAGTTGTGCCACAAACTCCTCTTCTCCCCTATTCTATTCAATACTTCCTCATTAGTTACGTGATCTACCCATCTAATCTTCAGCATTCTTCTGTAGCACCACATTTCCTGCTCAAAGTCAGCCTTGAAACAATGCAGAAAATGCAGACTATATGCAAAATTATTGATCATGTAATATAGTGTTAGCATGGTCATTTTCGGTGTGTCAGGTCATGGCCACCTGTATTATAGGTTTGCAGTGCTTGGAAGGGTGGGAAAGTGTGCTGAATCCCTACCTTAATGATAATCATGATCTGGTGATAGCAACTCTAGTAACAACGTTCCTTTTGCTGCTTGTGTTATTTGCAACAGCTATAATTTAATTTCTCAGTCATTTATACAAATAAACACCATTTTCGAAGATGGCTGTCTCTATCATGAGCTTTCGTGAATCATTGTTACTTCCACATGAAATATGCCAATTGGTACGTCCTGAAGTTAGACAAAAACATTTCTCCTCAAGATGCTCTGTAACAGGATGACAGTTTCTGCCATGTTTTTCAACCATGATGTCCCTAAACTGAGCATCCTCCTTGTCAGCAGCAGACTGTAGATTTTGTGGCTATTGTTCCCTGTTTATGAAGCCTGTCAACTTTATTATTTTAACAAATATTGTGATACAAGTTTTATTTACTGTAGTTTTTTACAAACATCAGTAATAAGCCTCACATCAGAACATGAATATCTTTTTAATGTGGTTTCATGAAAGACTTTTGCTTCCATGTTTTATTTACATCATCGGACATGATTGGAATGAAGAGGGGAACCCAAGTGTGTGTGTGTGTGTGTGTGTGTGTGTGTGTGTGTGTGTGTGTGTGTGTGTGTGTGTGTCAGCACTCATCCACTGCCTTTGTGATTGTCATGAAGTCATTGGCTGAGTGCTAACACACACAAACATGTGTTTCCTTTTTCATTCCAACCATATCCTACGGTGTAAATAAAACATGGAAGTGAAAGTCTTCCATGAAACCACATTAAAAAGATATTCGTGTTCTAATGTGAGACATACTATTGAAAATCATTATAAAATTACATTAAATAAAACTTTCAACACGATATTGATTAAATTGCTACAGTTGGCAGTCTTCATAAACAGAGATCACTAGGCACAAAATCTACAGCTTGTTGTTTCCTATGCTTTCCTGTATTTTACACTTTCCTGAATTTTACACTTTTTTTGAGTCAGACAGCTAGAAAGTGTAAAAGGGGTTGTTTTACTGTATATCTGTCTAGAGAGAGAATCATATATTTGCAGAGCACTTTACATGATATAGACCAGTTGCGCTTGACGAGGAACCTATTCAGCTAACAAGGTGAAAATATGAATCTGTCAATGACTGAATAGTGACATTCTTGCACATACACCAATCAGCCAGAACGCTATGACCACCTGCATAATAGCTGGTATGTCCACCTATGGCATGGATATCAGTGGCAATATGTCATGATATGAGACCTTAGTAGGTTGCTGGAGGGACTTGGCACCACAACTTCATACACAATTCATCTAAATCCAATAAATCCCAGGAAGGTGTGCAATCACCTCCAAGATGTGTTCAGTCAGATTAAGATCTGTGAGTTGGTGGGTCAGCACATCAATTGGAACTCATCACTGGGTTCCTTGAACCATGTTAGCACACGCCTCTCCTTGTGACATGGCGTATTATCTTGTTGAAAAATGCCACTGCCGTCAGGAAATAAGATCTTTTTGAAGGGTGCACAGGGTCTGCAACCAGTGTATGATACTCTTTGGCTGTAATGGTACCTTACATGACCTCCACTGGACCCATGAATGCCAACATTAATGTTCTCCAGAGCATAATGGAGGCACCACAAGCCTGTCTCCGTCCTGCAGTACAGGTATCAAGGAGCTGTTCCCCTGCAAGATGACAGAGTCATGCTCTCCCATCCACATGGTGAAGAAAGTGTCAAGATTCATCAAACCATGCAATGCTCTGCCACTGCACCAACATCCAGTGCCAACGGTCACATGTCCATTTCAGTCGTAGTTGCCGATGTTGTGGTGTTAACATTGCCATATGCATGGGTCGTCAGGTGAGGAGGCCCGTCATTAGGAGTGTTTGTTGCATTGTGTGTTCAGACACACTTGAACTCTGCCCAGAATTAAAGTCTGATGTTAGTTTCACCACAGTTTTCCGCTTGTTCTGTTTTACCAGTGTGTCCAGCCTATGACATCTGACATCTGTAATGAGTGGCTGCCCAACTCCATGATGTCTGGACATGATTTCACCTTGGTTTTGCCATGTGTTGAAGACATTAACCACAGCACTCCTTGAATACCTGACAAATCATGCTGTTTCTGAAATGCTCATGATGAGCATCAGAGCCATCACAGTCTGTCCTCGGTGAAATTCAGATAGATAGCGTGACTTCCCCATTCTACACATAGACAGCACACTCACTGATACTTCATGTACTGTGCATGTGTCTGACTAGCAGACATCCCTCACTGGATGCTGCTGCCATCTGATGGGCTTATATCAGTAGTAGGATGGTGGTCATAATGTTTTTGTTGATCAGTGTATTTCACTCCTTTATAAAGTCACATAAAACAATTTGATAGAAACAAGCTCAAAACTCGGTCTATTATTGCTCATTGTGGCTAATAAAGTGGGCTACCAAAATGAACAGTGTGCTATGGAAAATGTGGTGTTCATCAGACAGACACACAGTAAACGTCTGTTAAGCCTTTCAAATTCGAATGCACAATTTCTAATGAAATTATGAAAATCGTCTGTCACCTACATCATTAAAATGTTTGGATATAGTGCCATATTGAATAAGGTATTAAATTCACTTGCAGTCTGCACCAATGACAAATGACTGCTCTATAGTATGAGTGAGAGGGCAGCAGCTATTTTGAAAGTTGTCTTGACTCATTCCATATCCCTGATGTTCTCCTTCTTGAAAGAATTGACAGAACACAGTAAATGAATGAATGAACAACGTATTTTGCTATCTGTTTAATCAAACAAGAAATTAAAAACAGGAAGAGTTTGTATTTCATTGTGTTAGTGCTAGCTGAAAAGCTATTTACATTTTCGTGGGACTATTTGAGCAGTTGTATTGGTAATTGTTCTCAAATTTGTTAAACTGTGTATTTTGTATGATGACTAAAATATATGCAAAGACATCACTACAACACATTTTATGGGTAATTGTTCATGTGTATTAGTCTTTGAATAACAAAATGTTATGGAAACTAGATAACCATTTTCCATATGTCAACAAGGGAGTGAAATATAGAGCAATTACCATATGTAAGTATAATTCTGGACTTTCCATTGTTTGATTTAATAAAAGTAGTAATTTGTCTGATATTGCTATTAAGTACTCTTCAACAGCTTGTTAGAATTAATGTTTTGTTCTGCTCAATTTACAGTGTTATTTTCCAGTCAGGGCCTTCCCCCATTATAGCATGTGGTTGCTGTTATCTATTAGTGATTATTACATATATCTCTATATACCTGTAACTAATCAGGAATTATATTTGAAATTAAAGTAAAATATGAATTTAAAACATTGTATGCATATGAGTTATCAGTTCTGAGTGCTTCAATTTATCTTCCACTGTGTGACTGCAAGAAGCAATCAGCAGTTGTCACTTGATGAGTCTTCCTTCAATATATTAGATGAATTTATGTTTGTTTTATTACCTCAGTCTTAGGGACTGATGATGCTTGTCATTTAAATTACAGAAGTCTTGTTAAAATGGTGTCGGATGAAATTATGTATCTGTATAAGTATGGACCACTACTCACCAAAATGAAGCGATGTTGAGTAGCAGACAGCTTGGTGTGCATGTTCGATTATTATCTCCCAAAAGAAGGCCTTGTGTGCATGTGTGCATATGTGTGTTTGTTAGTTCTCTTAAGAAGGACCTTGTGTGGAAGCTTACATACTAATCTCTCTCTGTCTCTTGTGTGTGTGTGTGTGTGTGTGTGTGTGTGTGTGTGTGTGTGTGTGTATTTGTTTGTAACTTCTTTGGAAGAGGACTTTGCACGAAAGCTTAGCAGTTCATTGTCCTTTGGTATATATCTGTCTACTGCTCAGGCCTGCTAAACACTCGTTCTTTTAGTATGAACACTTTTAGCATCTTTCATCAGTTGTCAGCGTCTTGTGAAGATGTTACTGTCTTGTACAGCATACTATTTTGAACTCTGGGGTGGCATACAGACTCAATGTGCATTAACTTTAGTTTTTGGTGAGACAGTTTCTTTGGTTTATGACTACAAACAATGTTAGAAATCACAAATATTTTAGGGCATGTAGTGCTGAAATGTTTATGTAAGAAAATGTAGATCTTTGAGAAGCACTTCACTAGATCTACAAGTTGAACCATCCAATTCAGTCACATACAGACCTTAATACAGCATAGCATCTCATCATATTATCAACAACAAGTACATAAATACCAACTGAAACTGGTTTATTCAAAAATTCACTTAGTGATTTAGGTCTGTGGCCTGAACATTTCTCATTATTTAATTTGTTTCAAAGTCACAACCATGTGCATAAAATCCAGAAAAAGAAAACAAGTTTATTGCTGCACTGATTATATATTTCACAACAGCAAATCACTGATGGCCAATGCCATAAACACTTTTTTTTATTGTGAATACATGGGAGTACTTGCCTAAAAAGGTAGAAAACTTGAACATACTTTTACAAAATGCATAATTAAAATAATATTATCTGTTTTACATTAATAACTAACATGATAAAATAACTTGTAAATGTTCAGATGATTAATGATCAGTAAACTGTAAAGCCATACCAAATACATAGCATCACTCAGCAGCTAGAAAATAACCTTCATTTTCACACTCTGTTTTTAGGTTGTCTGATGAGCATTGGAAAAAGTGCTAAGATTTATCATAGACTATAGTACAAATAGAGCACTTTTTATTTCAATTAGAAACATGTCTCCATGTTTTGCAGATTTGCTTCTTTTGATCTACAGCAAGAAAAAGTCAAGTTGAGAAATGAATTGAAAATAAAGAAAATGAAAAATTATTAATAAAACAAAACCAGCAGACAGAGAAATAGTACCTACTTCTGCATCTGAATATCGAAAATACACAGAATTTCAAACTGTAGCTCAGTAAAAGAGTTGATCTGTGTCATAATTTTAACTTTAGAAATAACCAGTCTTTAAGAATAATCAAGTATGGCTATTCATAAAGATCATTAATCCTTATATTATAAAACAAACTAAAATTACTGCAAAAGTATTGCACATTCCCATTGCTTTGGTTCAGAGTATAGATTATGATAACATTATAACACCATTGACATATAACACTAGAATGATATTTTGTGTTTATAAGTTCTGAGTCTTGCTTTCCTTAATGCCGCTCCAGATATGTGCCAACATTATGACTAGGAAAATTCCATTTTGATGTATAAGAAGCTATGTTCTGCAGATGAATAAGAAGATTTATTGCTATACAGATTAAATACAATATTGAGTAACATATTTGGTATGTTATTTGTTTTTATAAAATTCTTTGTCACTAAAGACTTGCAGGTTCAAAACAGAGACAGTAAACTTCATTATAATCAACATAATAACAATATGTTACATTAATAACACTGCTGACAGTTGCCAATTACACACGTCAGCAAACACAAATCTAAAATGTACAGCACACTACCATATTACTACGGCCTATGAACTTATAGAAGAGTAAAAAGTAAGTGAGTAGGCCTATATAATATATACACATGAAATCAAGTATATTGTAGTAGAATTGTGACACCTGTGGGGTGACTATTCACTTTAAACATTGTCATTTTACGCAGTTGGATAATTCACAAAGTCAGTAGTATATGTAACATAAGATATGGAAAATGGCGTATAACATTCAGTTGGTGGGAGTGTCAGGAAAAGTGAAAGTACTGTTTAATGCCAAAAATGTGACACAAAATTGGTAATATGCAAGGACTAGAAGAATTTTTCAATCGAGAGAAAGCTGTTGAAGAGAATTAGTGTCACTGCCCCAGAAGATCTGCCACCAACTTTGTTTTGGAGGACGCTTACTTTCATCCACACGCAGAACTTCTTCTTCCATTAAAAATGATCTGTAACTTGTCCGCAGCAAGGTGCGATATTTATCTGTAATTTCAAGTAATCAAATTGAGAAGAGATAAATTTTATTTAGTTCAAAATTAGTATGTAACTAAGAATGGGGACAATGGAGACAAGAAACATGGTTAGAGGACAAAAAGCAATAAAAACTAAAAATGAAGAATAAAACACACACACACACACACACACACACACACACACACAGAGAGAGAGAGAGAGAGAGAGAGAGAGAGAGAGAGAGAGAGAGAGGGAGAGAGAGAGAGAGAAGAGGAATCAAAGACACAAATGATGGTAAGGCTTCTCTTTATATGGGAAAGGATTTGTGTGATTTTTCAGAAGTATAATAAATTCACGTCATATCAGAAACATTTTTTCTTCATTAATGGAGATCAGAATATTCCTTTAGTAATTATCATATTATTCATTTTAGTCATGAAGAATAATGACAAAGAATAAAAAGAAATTGTTTTACTATGTGCAATTGAACTGTTCTGTTTTTCCTTGTTAATTATTTGTAGAGATTTTGTGAACCACTAATATACTTTGATTTGAACCTGAAAGTTTACGCATTACAGCAAAACAAATAAGCATATTGCAACTGAGATGTGTCATATGCACAAGAATACTATAAACACATGCAAAGATCTAATAAAATACAGTTCAGTGTTTAAAACCTTTCAAAGGTCAGTGTGTAAATAAACTTGCTGCTTCATTTAAAAGGTGAGCTCTGTATAATTAGCTCACAAAATCAATTATTAATGAACAGTTGTAAGAATCTGTAACACAGGGACTTTTGTTCAACAGTAGATAACAATTCCTATCCTGATTGATGAAATTTCCAATTCCATTTCTTTTTTCAGCTATGTTCTATTGACAATTGCAAATCTCATGTACTAAAAGAGAGCCTTTAGGATTGGTGTATTGTACTGTGTGAAGTGATCGTATGGCATTGTTGGCCGGGAGGCCCCATGCGGGGAAGTTCGGCCGCCGTATTGCAAGTCCTTTTTAGTTGACGCCACTTCGGCGACTTGTGAGTCAATGATGAAATGATAATCAAGAACACACAACACCCAGTCATCACGAGGTTGAGAAAATCCTTGACCCCACTGGGAATCGAACCCGGGACCTCATGTGCAGGAAGCGAGAACACTACCACAAGACCACGAGCTGCGGACGATGTATTGTACTTATTTCAGGTTTCATTATTCATGTTTTGGGAATTGATTTTTGTCTTTGATTTTAAAGAAATTAATAATCCTGTAGATTCCCTTTGCTTCTTTCTTATATGACTGGCAAATATTCTAGATTTTGTGGTATTTGGTCATGAAAATTCCATTTCTATAAATTTGATTTGTGTCCAAAGTCATGTTTTCATGGGAAATATTAACTTGAGCAGGAAGAAAAAATATATACAAGATTTAATTTACTCATTTGTCAGTTTTGCAAAGATTGAGATTTTCATGCTATATAATTATGTTGTTGGTGTTACAGACCAAAGAGTTAATCAACAGAAATAATCAATTTTTGAACATGTAATGTAATTGGATAGACAGTCATTTATTACTCAGTATTATCGTGGCCTTGACTGTATTAAGCAGCTACTTTGACAAGGCTATGACTTCCTAAAATCATGCTCTAAAATGAGGTCCTTTCTGTCCAACATTTTACCCACCACACTTAGAATTGCTTTTCACCACTCTCCTAATCTCCACAATATCTTTGTCAGACCCTATGCTCCTTCTGCTACATCTCCCTACCGTATGGCTCCTACACCTGCTATCATCCCTACTCTAAGACTTCCTCCTACCATCACCTATACCAGCCCTGTAACTGGCAAAAAATATACTATCGAAGGGAGAGCCACCAGTGAAATGACACATTGTATACCAGTTGATACATCAGAATGACCAGCACCAAGTTATCAGTCAGGATGAATGGATGTAGGTAGAGGGTGTATACTGGCAACACAAAATATCCTGTTGAAGAGCATGCTCTACACCATGACAGTCATGACTTCAGTTCCTGTTTCATCAGACCTGCCGTCTGAATTGTTCCCTCAGACAACAGTTTCTCAGAACTCCACAGGTGGGAACTAGTATTGCAACATATCCTTGTTTCTCGTCATGCAACTGGCCCTAATTTACATTAATTTCTTTGGTTGAGTAACTATTTCTTTCTTCACTCCCTTTATGTTTCTGCGTCTTTCATTTCCAGACCTGTTCTCTTTTCACCCTCTCCCTCCCATCTCTTATCACATATAATGCATTTAGCTTTTTGCTCTAACTAACTGGTGCACAGTGCCTTGGCAGTAATCTCTGCCTTGTGTATTATGCTGTCTTCCACTTTTGAGCTCTCAGGTTTTCAAATATCATCTGATCCAATTCCCAACAAGCAATCTTCCCTTCTCATCCCGTCTGGTAAGTCTCCCCTGACCTGGGGTTCAGGGTGACTTTTCCAAACTCTACCCCTTTTTCTAAACCTCATCAGTCCTTTTCCTTCACACCTCTTCCTTCTCCTTCAACCTTTTGCCAGAAGAAGTAGCCACTGGACCTGAAAGCTTGCAAACTTTAATATCTTTTATATGTGCATTCTCCTGCTGCTGCTTGGTGAGTAGATTTTTTACCTATTCAATTACATTACACCAAAGAGCTAGACAGTCTTTGATTAATTTTCAGGGAGAGTAGTGTTGATTTGGAACTGGAGCAGAACAACTATGTGATTGCTTTAGAGTGAAGTTGCATTCTTTGTCTGAATATTGAGAACTAAGTCTTTATCATGTACAGCATTTTTATTTAATCTTGTGACTACTAAAGGGCTATGGAAGTGAAGTGCAATTCCATCTCATTAATTTACAAACAGTGAATTTTATATAGAAACCCAAATGACTCCCTGCACCAAAGTTCATAAAGCTGAAAATGTGAAGTTGAACTGTTGAAACTGGAAATATATTATGAGTCTTACAGTGTGATTTAAAACCTTCACAGAAACTTTAGAAACCTCTGCCTGAAAATCTTACCCAAGAAATATGAAGTCAACAAGCTGAGCCATAGATATTTCTGTAGATCAAAATGAGAATAAAAGTTGTTTTGGTAATTCAACAACCATTATTAAACTCAGAATCTATACTACTGTTTCCCTCACATTAAGCTTAGCATTTACAAATCAGATAGTCCTGATAAAGAAATACAAATACATCATTTATTATATTACAACAAAGACTTGTTGATTGGACTTTGATAATGGCAGTGATTAGACAGTCTACAAGAAACAATTATTAATAAATTGTAATAAATGTTTTCTGCTAAGATTTCCCCTGAAACTTTTGATTACTGTCACCACATTTGTAAAAGAGTGCAAATGTTCATGTTATACATTAGAGTTACTGTGAGTATACCTATTCTTGAACTTAGCAGCTGACGGGACTTGAGTGTCTAACCTGAGCACCAGTTTGCCATTTGCCCAAGGATCTTCCCTACACCATTTGTGCAACTTAATGGCTTCCCTGATTTCGGGAGAGGTGTTAATACCACATCCTTCCAAGAGTTAGGAAAGTCTCTTGTCTTTAATATGTGATTGAATAGAGCAGGGAGGACTTTCTATATTGCATCAGATGCCTTGAAAAATGCCAGATCCAGCTTTCAAATGGAGAACGGACATTTGTAAATATTATTTTTACTGGAATCTAAGTCCCCGTTGCTTCTCTCTGTTCTGTGTCATGGTGGAAGTCTTGATGCTGTCTTGTTGTGGTTGTCACTCCCTAGAAATGTTTCACTACTTTCAGTACTATATTCTCTGGTTGGTCATAAGATTACCATGTTTTTTTTTTACAAAAGAAAAGCATAATCTTGTGTATTGTGTGTGCAGTGTATTGTAAAACATACACAGTATTGTGCTTTTCATTTACAATTATGAACTTGCCCTTCAAGAGGTGACAACATTATGATTTATTATTATTCTAGTGACTGGGTATCTTCCACCTCATCCAAAAATTTTCCAGCAGGACTCTTTACTAATGTGGGATTTCTGCAACTGCTTATGAGATTGAAGACAATCTCATCTCCCTCTCCATATTATGATGGAAATACATAACGTTTCCCACTTGAAAGGCTGCTAGGCTATCTGCAGTGGTCGGGACTTAGAGCACTGCAGATCCTGATTTTAGTGTCGCCTTTTCACTCCACTATGGGGCAGGCAGCTTCTGCTGGCTTCCTGAAGATTTTAGAATGTATGCACCAGTGGATTTGTGAATCATGTTATAAAGTGATCCATCCATTCTTAACCCTGTTGCAGTGTTCAAAGACAGCCAGGTAGTCATACAAATCTAGTCTGCTTTTCTGAAAATCTACTGTGATGGCTTTCTCTCTGGCACTTTTACACCTGCTGTTCATATCCAGATAGGGGAGGGGTCAGTAAATAGGGAATCATTGAATCCTTCAGTTTGTCTGAGGGCAAGACATCATGTTGACAGATCAGTAACAGATAACGGCTTGGTTACAGTAGTCAAATACATGCTCATCTTGTATTCAGGACACATAAAATTTCTGATTTAGTAAGTGAGTCCAATGGCACATATAAGCATTGAAGAAGAGAGATGGCAATGAGATTAGTTAGAACTTCTAGGTTTAAATCTTCATTACATATAGTACTATATATGACTTACACTCTATTACAATACCTATTTATAGATGACAATGAGGGAAAGAGGTAAAGTATGGATTTTCATTGTCAGCGAGTATGACACACAACCTTTAGCCATCCCCATACTAATGCTGGAGGCTGAAACCCTTGAACACAGAGGTATGCAACTGTTTTAGAGATGTCTCTTGAAGACAAAAGCATGTTGATCTTCCCTGTGCTAAGAGTCTAAGTTCCTCTGCATGAGTTTAGGAACCATTTACATCCCACTGGATTATATGAGCAATTTTATTAGTGAGGTCTTACCTGTCTATAGAGATTGTAAGTGTGTGGCAGTTGTGGATTTAGAGATGAGAGTGTTTGATTATAGCAGACTTCATAGTCAATTGCTTTCACAGCAGATTTGATTTTAGACTGTTCTGTTAGCACCAATGAAACTTGGTCAGATGCTTTTGGACTGACTTTGTTTGGTTTTTGATCATTCAGTCATTATTTTCACTTCAGAAGAAGTATTAATGGCATTGATCATTTTGGTACACTTCAGGCCATACTTTTGCCACTTTCTGTTTCACTGCTGCCATCAGCTTTTTGGTACTTCAGTGCTAGATAGAAATGAACTACTTATCAAGAAGTGTCTGTGTGCTTTTACAGTTTAATCATAAATTTCTAGTGCATTTGTGTTGTGTAGTTTTCCATTGTCTTTAGTATGTATAGGAACTGTGAATCCTATGTTTGGATGCGAGTTGAGTTGGTGACCTTCACTCATATCTCCACAGAGGTGCTGGCTTCAGTCTCATTGCTTGAAGCTGTTACCAATAGGCAACACTGTGGGGTTCCAAGGGATGTCCAGAACCCCACAAGTCCCACCAATAGACTTGCTACTGTGGTTGGTCCAGTTACTGCCCACATTGAAGTGTGGCTGGTAAAGATTCTTAGCCTGGTACAGTTGCCTGCAATGTTTGGGCACTCGCAGAAGTTATGATTATTAGTTGTTGGGAGCTCCAATGTTGGGAATGTGATGGATCCTCTTAGGCTTATAGCAGCCGAGGAGGGTGCAGTGTATACTCTTTGCACATTCTGGGGAACAAGTTCTTCCAGATATCACAACAGGCGCAGTGTGCAGCCAACTGCAACTGGCGGCTCATGTCAGTACTAGTGATGTGCATCAGTTTGGACCTGAAGTATTCTCTCTGGATTCTGCCGGCTATTTGAGAGGTAAAGACAGCCACTATTACTTGTGAGATGAAGACAGAGCTCACCATCACTAGCATTGTTTACAGGACCGTCAGAACCTCAGAGGGCTCTGAAACTGTATAGGCTGCAGATTCAGATTCGTTAACTTGAATCATAGAGTGGAGAGATGTCAGGATGCATATAATATGTCGTGGGTCAATTACACACAGGAGGTGCTTACACGGGTAGTGGGGACTGTGTGAAAAAGACTGGATGATTTCTAAGTTTGAAGTTTGTGAAAGTGTAAAAATATGGGTTCAGTCTCAAGGGGTGCATGTCACACATGAGATGAGGGTAGACCTAAGAAACATTAGTATTATAGTTGTAAATTGTCATAACTGTAATGGAAAAGAATCAAAGCCCCAAGTGTTCATAAGAAGCACTGAAGTAAACATTGTTATAGAAGCTGAAAGCTGGATTTTAGTTCAGCTGAAGTATTTACCAAGGACATAATGTTGTTCACAAAGGATAGCATGTTTGTTGTTGTTAGTAGTTTCTTTTGTAGTGGAATTGAAGTAGATAATTGTTGTGTTTTAGTGTGGTTAGAAGCTATACTCAACAGCCAGAACAAATTAATAATAGATTCATTCTCTGTTGCTTCCAAAGTAGGTAAGTGTAAACCTGTAAACCAGACTGAGATGTGGCAAGTTGGAAACTCTCAATCCATTATGCTTCCTACTCCCATCAATAACCTGATTTTTGATTCTAATTTTAATACAGTTGCAAATGAAATACGTAATATGCACATGACTATTTCAGAACATCAATTTGGCAAATTTCCATTTAAATTAATTATTCAGGTGATTAATTTGGATATACATATTCAAGTAAGATGAATAGTTTTTGTTAGAGGATCATTAATTGAAAGTTACTGCTTATTGAAAGTTCTACAACAATACACAATGGAAAAACTACATTTTACAGAGTGAATTTTGCCTCTGTGATATTGCATATGTGATTATTAGATTCTGAAATTTGGCACTCTAATTATGTTAATATATTTGTTCTGAATCACACGACAGTCCTCAATAATTAATTAAATTTTGCATAAGTTATCATAATATAAAATTATGTTCAAGATGGATGCCATACCTGTAAGTTAGGTATTTTCAAATGGAAGCATAAGATGGTTCTGTATACTGTATTCTAGCCTTCAAGATTTTTCATAAAACTGAAAACAATAAAGTCTTGTAGTCCATCCAAAACAGCAAGCTTTAACCTACCTAATTTTCAAAATATTATGTAGTTTCTGAGATCAACAAATATCTGCATGCCAATCTTTAAATAGCCCATGCCACCCCAAAATTTCCAGTCTGAGTCCAATGTTCAACTCATACCACCTATGTATGTAAAAGTTGTGACCTCGAAGCTTACAGGCAGCAACTGTGTCTACTGAGGTTCACATCTATGTGAAATCAGTGTGTAAAACATACCAGCTGCTAGCAATTATATTGGTTGATATGAAAGAATCTGTAGGATCCAGTCTGGGCTTGGATAGCAAAAGTTGTTTTGCTCACTTGTAAAAGCCTGCAACTGACAAATAACCATGTAAAATTTACATATCTTTAAATCTCAGGTATGATTGTAAACATCCAATATCAAAAAGTGACTATTTCATAAAAGTTGCTTATTAGAATTTCAAAAAATTATGTGGTTGACTTTCTACATGAAAACAACATGTACACTGTGTGTTATCATGTGTTGCCACTGTGTCAAGTTTTTATTGTGATGTCCAGAGAATAGTTAAATCACTGAGCCAAGGTATAGTATTGTGCACAAGTTTATGAAAGGAGATGAGCAGTTCTCTTTATGTATGAAAACTGCATATTGTATGACAGGAACTGGCTACTGAAATTTTGCAAGTGAAGTGAAAAGGAATTACTTATATTCAAATAATGTGTGCAGTGAATCATTTGGCACTATCCTTTCTAAAGTCAGTCTTCAGGATATTATTTCAAAAACATCAGGATATTATTTCAAAAACATCAGGATATGAGACTTCAAGTCAATGAGAAATGAGTGCAAAATAGGAAAGGGATTATGCCACAAGATGTGGCTTAAATTCAGAGAAATAGTAATGACAGCAGTTGAGAGATTTATACCAAATAAACAGCTAAGAGTTAGAACAGTTCCTACATGGAACACAAAGGAGGTCAGAGCACTCTTGTAGAAGAAAACTCTCTCTCGAAGTCTGGCAGGCAATCCATAGATATTTTGGCCATATTTAAAGTGCGCCAGCACCAATCAATACCTTCACTGTGTGATAGAAATGGTAATATTACTGATGATAATGCCACTAAAATGGAGTTACTAAACATGGTTGTCCGACATTGCTTCACCAAAGAACATGAAGAAAATATTCCAGAATCGAAATGAAGAACAGCTGCTTACATGAGTACCTCAGAAGTAGATTCTCTTAGTGTAGCGAAGCAACTTAACAGTAGAATGCCTGGTGGAGGTCAACTGACCATTTTTTATCTTAAGATGCAAATTTCTTTGGTGTATAAAATAGACTGTTCCTGTGATTTTATAGTTTAATCATTTTAGAGGAGTTTTAATTTGCCTTAATTTGTTTGCTTTGCAACTAAATTGTTTTAAGATGACCTTTGGTTCCTGGTGCTGTCAACTGATCACTTCTCACAGATTTATTTGGCTGTTTCCTTAGCCACAACAGTGAACTTTGTGCAATGTTGTGTGGAACAGTTTTTGTGCATTTGGCTGTTCTCACTAACAGTTCAGCTGTTGGACTATAATGGATCATTATTGTAGTCGCATCTTTTCTGAAGCCGAAATTATAGAAATTATTTGGATGTCTCCAACTCAGTCAGAAGCACAAGGGTTACAGGGAGAGCACAATGAAAATGGTGCATTAGGCAATGAATACAATCCTTCATGCTGGAAGGAAAAGTCCGCAAAATGTTATTTGAGAGACTCTGTGATCTATAGGGCACGCAAAGTTAGGGAAGAATCCTTGCCTAGTGCATTTTGCCAAGCCATTCATGAAAATATGTTGTGCCTGGTGAAAAATGCACTGAAACAGAAGCACATATTGTACTCAATGGAGCTATCCTTGATTCTGGAGGTGTGACTAGGGCCTCCTTTTGGGTAGATCGTTCGCCAGGTGCAAGTCTTTGGATGGAGGTGCTGGAAGCATTATTATGCAAGAAAAAATACTAAAAGCAATATTAAAGACAGTAAATATGAATAACATAACATTTTGTAATAAAAAAAGTGTAAAATCCAATAAGAACCTCAAGGGGCAGTTGACCTCCACTGTGTATTCTAAGGAATGATTCAAAGCTTGGTGTTCTAGTGTTAAATCACTTAATAAAGACAAGTCTTCCAGCCCAAACTGTACACCAGTCAGGGTCCTTTCAGACTATGCTGATGTAATAGATGCATACTTAGCAATCATGTGCGGCCACTCGGTTGGTGAAAGATCTGTACCTAAGGAGTGGAACATTGCACAGATCACACCAATACACAAGAATGAAAATGGAAGTAATCCACTGATTGCAGACCTATATCACTGACATCAATTTGCAATGGGGTTTTGGAATGTATACTAAGTGAATACTAGGGTCATCAACAAAGTAAGTTCCGTTTTTATTTCTGTCCGCAGCAGCGCTACGATTGCAGTTCCGAGGAGAAGACATGTATGCCATTTTCAGATTGCTGCTGACGACATGTGCTTTGGAGTCCTTCTTTATAATGTCAGCCATAATTGAAAATGCCGCTGCGTGTAAAATCAGATTTGTGATTCGTTTTCTAAATGCAAAGACAGTTAAATCAAAGGAAATTCATTGGCAAATCTGCGACATTTACGGGTGAAATGCTATGAGTGATTCAATGGTTAGAAGATGGGTCAGACTGTTCAACGACGGACGTGATCAAGTGCACGATGAATGTGACCAAACAACTCTTACGGGAATTTCACTGGGACGCGTTTGATCATCCTCTGTGCAGCCCGGACCTTGCACCTAGTGACTTTCATCTCTTCTTTCACCTAAAATCTGTCCTTGGTGGTCAACACTTCAACAATGATGATGAGCTGAAAGAACATGTTACCACATGGTTGAATACCCTGGCATCAACCTTCTATGAAGAAGGCATACAAAAACTTGTGCCACACTGTGACAAGTGCCTACAAAATTTCAGGAGCTATGTTGAAAGGTAGTTTAACAGTTGTACAATAAATATTTTTTCTGTATCTTTACATGTTTGTTTTATATAACCAAATGGAACTTACATAGTGGACATACCTCATATTATGAATTATCTCAAAGAAAATGATCTACTGACACATAGTCAGCATAGATTAAGAAAATATCATATTTGTGATACACAACTGGCCCTTTATCCACATGAAGTGCTGTTGGCAGGGGATCTCAAATTTATTCTGTATTTCCAGAAGGCTTTTGATGCCATTCCTCAGAAGCAGCTTCTAATCAAATTACATGCCTATGGCGTTGTGTGACTGGATTTTTTATTTTCTGTCGGAAAGATCACAGTTTGTAGTATCTGATGGAAAGTCATCAAGTAAAACAAAAGTGTTATCTGGCATTCTCTAAGGAAGTGTTATAGACCTTTTGCTCTCCTTAATCTATATAAACAATTTAGGAGACAATCTGAGTGACCCTCTTAGATTGTTTGCAGATAATGACATTGTTTACCATCTCGTTAAGTGATCAGAAGATCAAAACCAATTGCAAACTGGTTTGAACAAGACATATGTATGATGAAAAAGCTGTAAAGTGACTCTAAGCAATAAAAAGGGCAAGGTCATCCACATGTGTACCAAAAGGAATCCTTTAAATTTTGGTTATATGATAAATCACACAAATTTAAAGATGTCAATTCAACAAAATACCTAAGAATTGCAACAATTATGAACAACTTAAGCTGAAATGATAACAGATAATATTGGAGGGGGGGGGGGGGAGGGGGATAAACCAAGAACTGTATTTTACTGCCAGAATACTTGAAGATGCAAGAGGTTTCCTACACTAGGCTTGTCTGTCTATTTCTGGTGTAGTGCTGCACTGAGTGGGGTCATGACTCAGTAGAATTAACAGGGGACACTGAAAAAGTTCAGAGAAAGGCAGTTTGTTTTGTTTATAATGGAATAGGGCAGAGTGTGTAATGAATATGATACAAAAATTGGGATGGCAATTATTAAAACAAAGCATTTTTGCTGCAAGGTCTTTTCACCATATTTCTGCCATGAACTTTCTGTTCCAAACATGAAAATATTTTGTTGTTACTTACCAACATAGAGAGCAACTATCGTTGTGATACAGTATAAGAAATCAGAGCTTGAACGAAAAGATTTAAATGTTTTTCCTCTTTCTCATGCTTGTCTGAAGGAGATTCGATGATCCCTCTGCCAAGCACTGAAGTGTCACTTGCAGGTAGTCATGTAGATGTAGATGCTTATATCAAGGCTCCTTATGTATGAAAGAAAGGTTTCATAATTCCACTAGCATTAACACACATTTGTGTTCATGTTGATAGTCTGTCTCTGTGTCAGCTTTTGTCATAAATTTCTGCACTTCTGGCATGAAAGACAAGAGAGATGATGATTTACATTAATGAACTGAGTACCTTCTCTGAATCCCTGTAAGACATTTTATGGTAGTTTTTATTTCTTGCATCTTTTTCTCCCTTCATTCTCACAAGTGGGTCACTCTCAGTCTGAGAGTTCCGTATCGTGTCTCTCACTCCCAGCCTTCCAAAACCTATCCCTCTTTTCTCTGTGAGGAAGGAACTAACAGTTCCAATAATTACTAACAATTTTTTGGCATTTGAGTGTGTCTCTTAGCAGCATTGGAATTTCATCCTATGAAGGTAAAACTGGCCAGCTATTTAGTCTCACTCTAAATAATTATGTAGTTGATTTTTTTAAAAACAGGAGACTTTTCTGTGTTGCCTGTTTAGCTCTCTTGGATTACTCATAACTCTTTTCCTCTGATTCATGTAAACTGTTCTCCTGGGTCCAGAGAATTTTTATCTGTCTTCAACTCAGCATGTGATGTATTTATGATAATCAATATGCAATTAATATCAAAATAATAAATAAAAGGAGAATTAATTTTCAAAATAAAATGATTACATGATTAAAGAAAATAAAAGATAAAACAACAAATAATCCACTAATACTGCTACTTAATTTTGTTCATTATAATAAATGTTTTTGGAAAGCCTGGTGTAACTGGTGCTGTTTTTTATCATTTAAAACAATACTGCAACTACTAAACAACCACCAGTTTTTATTATAAAATAAAACATAGAGTGGAACTTGGTATGCTGGACCGAGACTCAAACTAGGTATGTTTGCCGTTCATGGGCAAGCACTCTGCCGACTGAGCTACTCAAGCACGACTTACGACCCCCTGTCACCACTTTGCTTCCACCAGTACTTCATCTCCTACCTTTCAAACTTCACAGAAGCTCTCTGCTGCAGATTGAAAATTTCATTCTGGAAACATCCCCCAGGCTGTGGCTACGCCAAATCTCCACAATATCCTTCCTTTGATGAGTGCTAGTCTTGCAAGGTTTTCAGGAGAGCTTCTGTGAAGTTTGTAAGGTAGGAGATGAGGTACTGACAGTAGTAAAGCTGGGAGGAGGGGTCATGAGTCATGCTGAGGTAGTTCAGTTGATGGAGCACTTGCCTGTGAAAGGCAAAGGTCCCGAGTTTGAGGCTTGGTCCAGCACTTAGTTTTAATCCGCCAGGAAGCTTTATATCAGTGCACACTCCACTGCAGAGTGAAAATTTCATTCTGGAAACAACCCATAAGCTGTGGCTAAGCCCTGTTTCTGCATTATCCTTTTTTCCAGGGGTGCTAGTGTTAAAAGGTATGCAGTGGAGCTTCTGTGAAGTTCGGAAAGTAGGAGATGGGGTGCTGGTGGAAATACAGCTGTGAGGAGGAGACATGAGTTGTGCTTCAGTAACTCAATTGGTAGAACACTTGCCTGTGAAGGTAAAGGTCCTGAGTTCAAGTCTTGGTCCTGCACACAGTTTTAATCTGACAGGTAGTATTATATCAGTGTAAATTCTGCTGCAGAGTGAAAATTTCATTCTGAAAATATAAAGTCTTTTTCTAATCTATTTTTCCACACTTGTGGTGAACCCTGCTGGTTGCATTTGTTTCTAGGAATGGAAATTTAATTCAAGAGACAGTCAGCCAATCCCAAATGGAAAATGTTCATTTTACCATGTATGTTGTTGGTGAGATCTTCTCTTTCTTCAGGTTCTGTGTGTAGAATTCCAGGACCACCCACCCACAGTACCTACTGAGACCATGGTCATTAGGTATGTTGCTCTAAGGTCTTGTGCTGAGAGCCTCACTATAAAGCCAGTGAGAATCACTAGTCTCAAAAATCCTCACACAGTGTCCTCTTTGTGTAGGCCTCCTTCTATTTCTCAGCCAAACCTATAGCTGTTTTACTCTCTGTCTGATCTTCCCATTCTCTAATTCATGTTGTTATGACCAGCATCTCTGATGTGTCTGCACAGGTTTCTGACATGACTGCTCAAGCTCTTCTTCCCTTGTGTATATTTCTAAGTCTTTTAAGGAAACTTCTTAGATTTGTTAGCCTTTCTCCTCTCAGTATTATAGAAATTGTTGGATTCTGGAAGAAATTTCCATTGTCATCAGACACTACTAACTGTTTATTAAACTGCCATACCCCATGGGGAACCCCACTCACATGCATTGATTAGTCTTAATTTTATTCTTTTCAGATAGCCTGGGTATGTTCAGTATCCAATAGAGTGATGACTTATCCTCCTGTAGGGCTACATGTATTTTAAACTGAGCTGCTGACACAGACTTGAAAGGGAAACAAACACACTTTGCTGTTGGTGCCGTTTCCTAGGAAAGCTTGCGTGCTTGCAGGAGTCATACATTATTTTCTTCTTTTGTTGAAACAAGTTACATGAATACAGGAAAAATCATGATTTTGTGCTGTCTGAATATTGGAACCACTCATATAGACTTGTGGAAATGTTTATGGGCTGCCAAGTGCACAAGAATAGTGTGTCCATACAAATGATGCTTTAAACTCCATAGGGGGTTTGGGATGTATGACTACATTTTGAAATGGAGGTCAGTGTCATTCATCAGATAATTCATATTTCAATTCATTTATTATCAATTCTCATTATACCACTTCTTGAGACAACACATTTTCTGTCAGTAATTGTGCATGTAAGTGCTCCTGCCAAATAATACAAGTTTGAAATCTGTACTGTAGTGTTGTGCACTTTGTTTATGTGTGCTTGTCTGCTACTCAAAAGCACTTGCTAGCTGTGAGTTGATACTGATATTAGTTCGTTGCTCATGCCCATCAGACAGTGTGTAAAACTGCCTTTGTGCTAGTGCACAAGCAAACTTTATTATTCTGTAACTTATTATCATGTAGTATGGTAATTAAGGCTCAAAATTCCTAAGATAACAGAAACAAAAGCCAAAGAAATATTAATATATATTAAACTGTAAATTTTGTTGCCATAGCAAGACCATCAGGAATTAAACAGAGCTGGCAACGTCTTCCAGGACCTATATATACATACCAGCAAGTTCCTGACATTTCCCTCCTGTTCCACCATATTCTTCAGGTAATATATCAAGTGGTAAAAATTTTCCTAATGATGTTACTGGGCCATGGAAGTGAAGCTAAAAAAAAGAACAAAGTCTAGTGGTTTACACATAACCATATTTGCACAAGCTACATATGTGACAGTGTGTTGAAGCTATAAAGAAGGAAATATTCTTAACCAATTATTGTTGACCACAATACATTGGCAGGATTTCAGCTGTAAATTTTGGTCACAAAATGTTGAAAAAAGAGTTGAAAAATGAAGCAGTATGTAACAATTCTGTAGTGTGCCACATTCAGAGAGAAGAGCCAGTAAAATAAAATTTTAGTGGCTCATTATCCTGACAGTAATATGCAAAAGAAGATTGTTACAGACATTACACGGTTTGTATTTCCATTTTAATTCTGAGACAAATCAAGGTAGAATCCTACAAAATACCACCTCCTTGAGACAAAAAATACATGTTACATTAAAAACATTGTCTTTTCACTGCTGCAGAGATGACATGTCATAAACTGATCATTTTTGAATGATTGTATGGCTTATATGTGATTGAATATCATTTTCCTGGAATACAAACTGTCAGGAAATAACTGTTTTTGAAAGCTCAGATTACTCATATTATGGGGTACTATTTGCTGCTAGTAAAGTTTTTCTAATTTCAAAACCACATAGCTTGGTTAACATACATCATACTCAATACAACATGCTTCCTGAAAGTTTAAAATCAAATAAAGCACAATTAATGAAAAGTGAAAATGTTGCTTCAGAAGAACTGCTTGTGTACAGTAGAAGAATTTGTGAATATCACTCTAAAATAACAAAGTTAAATATTTTCTTATGTACCATAAGCTTATAGCTGGTTAGTTCATTCTTCAGATCAAACAATTCTGTTGGAGGAACATCTGCAACTGAGCATTAAACCTGAGGTTGAAAATCCGGCTACAGTTGTAAGGTTCTTTTATATAGAACGCAATAAAAGAACCTTACAACTGCAGCGAGATTTTCAACCTCTGGAATTCTTCTGATGCTATTTTTCTTCTGAATAATCAAGTGAAATCTTTTCTTAAGTACAAGTTTTCAGCTGATTTATTTCATTCTACAGATGTGACTGTCATTTTTTAATTAAGAGTTCCTAATAATATTTATATAAATTGTAATTGCAATTTGTCCCATATCCACTGTTTTTGTATCATTAGTTAATTATAGTTTTATACAAATTCAGGTTATCATTTATCCCATATCCACATGTAACAACACACAACATGATTTATGAGATCAATACAATTCAATTTTTAAAAAATGACTAGGTTTAGCTGCAGCATATTTAATCTTTCAGCCTAGTGTTGAATACAGGGTGAAGTGCCACTTACTTCTGCAGGTTGTAGTATGGGTCAAAATAAGAAGAAAAGTTCCTACAGTATTATGTCTGCAAACCAATACTTGTTGAGAAATGAGCTGTTGAAGATCGCAGTTCACAGCCTTAAGTTTGTTTACAGATAAGGCATGGTTCACAAGAGATGGCATAGTAAATTACTTCAAAATGTACGTGGGACGTGGGGACAAATGTGAATCCTCAAGCAGTTATGCAGGTGAAGTATTAAGATCACTTCAATATCAGTGTATGGGCAGGAACTGTAGTTGACAGACTCATTTTTTTTTTTTTTTTTCCCTCCGATCAGTCTACTGACGGATTTGATATTTGATGCGGCCCGCCACGAATTCCGGAATTCCTTTCCTGTGCTAACCTCTTCATCTCAGAGTAGCACTTGCAACCTACGTCCTCAATTATTTGCTTGACGTATTCCAATCTCTGTCTTCCTCTACAGTTTTTGCCCTCTACAGCTCCCTCTAGTACCATGGAAGTCATTCCCTCATGTCTTAGCAGATGTCCTATCATTCTGTCCCTTCTCCTTATCAGTGTTTTCCACATATTCCTTTCCTCTCCGATTCTGCGTAGAACCTCCTCATTCCTTACCTTATCAGTCCACCTAATTTTCAACATTCGTCTATAGCACCACACCTCAAATGCTTCGATTCTCTTCTGTTCCGGTTTTCCCACAGTCCATGTTTCACTACCATACAATGCTGTACTCCAGACATACATCCTTCCTCAAATTAAGGCCGGTATTTGATATTAGTAGACTTCTCTTGGCCAGAAATGGCTTTTTTGCCATAGCGAGTCTGCTTTTGATGTCCTCCTTGCTCCGTCCATCATTGGTTATTTTACTGCCTAGGTAGCAGAATTCCTTAACTTCATTGACTTCATGACCATCAACCCTGATGTTAAGTTTCTCACTGTTCTCATTTCTACTACTTCTCATTACCTTCGTCTTTCTCTGATTTACTCTCAAACCATACTGTGTACTCATTAGACTTCATTCTGTTCAGCAGATCATTTAATTCTTCTTCACTTTCACTCAGGATAGCAATGTCATCAGCGAATCGTATCATTGATATCCTTTCACCTTGTATTTTAATTCCACTCCTGAACCTTTCTTTTATTTTCATCATTGCTTCCTCGATGTACAGATTGAAGAGTAGGGGCGAAAGGCTACAGCCTTGTCTTACAGCCTTCTTAATACGAGCACTTCGTTCTTGATCGTCCACTCTTATTATTCCCTCTTGGTTGTTGTACATATTGTATATGACCCATCTCTCCCTATAGCTTACCCCTACTTTTTTCAGAATCTCGAACAGCTTGCACCATTTTATATTGTCGAACACTTTTTCCAGGTCGACAAATCCTATGAAAGTGTCTTGATTTTTCTTTAGCCTTGCTTCCATTATTAGCCGTAACGTCAGAATTGCTTCTCTCGTCCCTTTACTTTTCCTAAAGCCAAACTGATCGTCACCTAGCGCATTCTCAATTTTCTTTTCCATTCTTCTGTATATTATTCTTGTAGGCAGCTTTGATGCATGAGCTGTTAAGCTGATTGTGCGATAATTCTCGCACTTGTCAGCTCTTGCTGTCTTCGGAATTGTGAGGATGATGCTTTTCCGAAAGTCAGATGGTATGTCCCCAGACTCATATATTCTACACACCAACGTGAATAATCGTTTTGTTGCCACTTCCCTCAATGATTTTAGAAATTCTTATGGAATGTTATCCATCCCTTCTGCCTTATTTGACCGTAAGTCCTCCAAAGCTCTTTTAAATTCCGATTCTAATACTGGATCCCCTATCTCTTCTAAATTGACTCCTGTTTTTTCTTCTATCACATCAGACAAATCTTCACCCTCATAGAGGCTTTCAATGTATTCTTTCCACCTATCTGCTCTCTCCTCTGCATTTAACAGTGGAATTCCCGTTGCACTCTTAATGTTACCACCATTGCTTTTAATGTCACCAAAGGTTGTTTTGACTTTCCTGTATGCTGAGTCTGTCCTTCCGACAATCATATCTTTTTCTATGTTTTCACATTTTTCCTGCAGCCATTTTGTCTTAGCTTCCCTGCACTTCCTGTTTATTTCATTCCTCAGCGACTTGTATTTCTGTATTCCTGATTTTCCCGGAACATGTTTGTACTTCTTCCTTTCATCAATCAACTGAAGTATTTCTTCTGTTACCCATGGTTTCTTCGCAGCTACCTTCTTTGTACCTATGTTTTCCTTCCCAACTTCTGTGATGCCCGTTTTTAGAGATGTCAATTCCTCTTCAACTGTACTGCCTACTGCGCTATTCCTTATTGCTGTATCTATAGCGTTAGAGAACTTCAAATGTATCTCGTCATTCCGTAGTACTTCCGTATCCCACTTCTTTGCGTATTGATTCTTCCTGACTAATGTCTTGAACTTCAGCCTACTCTTCATCACTACTATATTGTGATCTGAGACTATATCTGCTCCTGGGTACACCTTACAATCCAGTATCTGATTTCGGAATCTCTGTCTGACCATGATGTAATGTAATTGAAATCTTCCCGTATCTCCCGGCCTTTTCCAAGTATACCTCCTCCTCTTGTGATTCTTGAACAGGGTATTTGCTATTACTAGCTGAAACTTGTTACAGAACTCAATTAGTCTTTCTCCTCTTTCATTCCTTGTCCCAAGCCCATATTCTCCTGTAACCTTTTCTTGTACTCCTTCCCCTACAACTGCATTCCAGTCGCCCATGACTATTAGATTTTCGTCCCCCTTTACATACTTCATTACCCTTTCAATATCCTAATACACTTTCTCTATCTGTTCATCTTCAGCTTGCGACGTCGGCATGTATACCTGAACTATCGTTGTCGGTGTTGGTCTGCTGTCGATTCTGATTAGAACAACCCGGTCACTGAACTGTTCACAGTAACACACCCTCTGTCCTACCTTCCTATTCATAACGAATCCTACACCTGTTATACCATTTTCCGCTGCTGTTGATATTACCCGATACTCATCTGACCAGAAATCCTTGTCTTCCTTCCACTTCACTTCACTGACCCCTACTATATCTAGATTGAGCCTTTGCATTTCCCTTTTCAGATTTTCTAGTTTCCCTACCACATTCAAGCTTCTGACATTCCATGCCCCGACTCGTAGAACGTTATCCTTTCCTTGATTATTCAATCTTTTTCTCATGGTAACCTCCCCCTTGGCAGTCCCCTCCCGGAGATCCGAATGGGGGACTATTCCGGAATCTTTTGCCAATGGAGAGATCATCATGATACTTCTTCAATTACAGGCCACATGTCCTGTGGATACACGTTACGTGTCTTTAATGCAGTGGTTTCCATTGCCTTCTGCATCCTCATGTCGTTGATCATTGCTGATTCTTCCGCCTTTAGGGGCAGTTTCCCACCCCTAGGTCAAGAGAGTGCCCTGAACCTCTATCCGCTCCTCCGCCCTCTTTGACAAGGCTCTTGGCAGAATGAGGCTGACTTCTTATGCCGGAAGTCTTCGGCCGCCAATGCTGATTATTTATCAAAATTTAGGCAGTGGCGGGGATCAAACCCGGGACTGACGACGTTTTGATTATGAATCAAAGACGCTACCCCTAGACCACGGGTCATACTTTTACCAAATGGATTAATAGGAGCTATGTATCACTGATTTCTGTATAATGCATAACCAGCACCACTGGATAACATTGCTCTTGCAAAAAGACAATGACTGTGGTTTATGCATGAAGGGACGTCTCCCCATTTTCTATGTATCATGTGACAGTACCTCATTGCCACATTTCATCATTAATGGATTGGTTGAGGAGGTCTGATGGCATGGGCTAACCATTCACTGGATCAGAATCTGTGGACTACTTGGCTATGAAGATATTTAAAGGTATTGGTGTGTACTCTACCCACTGAAATGTGCAAAAGTTATGAGTGTGTGACCAATGCCTGTGATGCAGTTTGGAAGAAGCCAGATGTGTCTGAAAGAGTGCATGACTCACTTTGAAGAAGGGCAGAAGGATGTGTGAAAATATGTGGTAACCATATGCAGCAGTGCATATAGTGCCTACTTCTATGCAAGAGAGATGGGTATGAGAGGAATGATTGAGCCACATGTTATGAGGTACTGGGCTATGGGACATATCATTATAGGAACATTTCTTCTAGTTTTGACCAATGGTGCCTTCTGTAGGAATAAGTGTCATTTTTTAAAACACCCTGTGTGTGAATTAGAAGGGAGTGGTTTTTTTAAATGTCTGTACAGTGGAACTTGACATAGTGAGTGTAATTCATTTCAGAATGTTATGCTGTGAAACATTCGTTAAGTGAAACAGTTTATCCTGTATAAATTAATGTAAAATACAATAATGTGTTCCACGCAGAAAAAGTACGAAAAGTTTTATCTTATTGATGATATTTATTCAAAGAAAATTGTACATACAGTATTATGTACTTAACTATTTACAGTACATAACTAATTCTTTTTCACTAGGAAGCTATCTATAGTCATTTCTTTCTGCCAATGCTTCAACACCTGGTGAAAATACGACACAGCATTGTTGACAAATAAATTTGTAGCGTGCATAGTCACTGTTTTATTGAAGTGATGACTTTCCATGTATGATGCAACCAATTCCCATGCTTTCAGCATTCCTCTTATTGCACCAGAAGATTACTGCTTTGGAGTTACCACCACCACCTCCTCCTCCTCCTCCTTCTCCTCTGAAAAACTTCTCTCCACAACCTCCTGCTGTGAAACACACTACAACTCCATAAGCTCTTAGGTGGTCATTTTTTGGCCATAACCTTCCACAAGCTCATCGATATCATTGTTATCCACTTCTAGTTTCATGCTCTTGGCCAAAGACACAATCTCGTTGACAACAAGCTCCACAGGTACTGACTCAAATGCCTCAGAGTCACATTCGGCAATGCACTCTGGCCAAATCTTCTTCCAAGCAGAAGTGTGAGTTCTCTTGGTAACCCCTTCCCTTGCCTATCCGATCATATTGATGCAGGCAACAATGTTGAAGTGATATTTCCAAAACACTCTGAGAGTAAGACTGGTAGCTTCAGTCAACTCAAGGAAATGCAAAAGAGTTCTTTAGTGTACCATTTCTTAAAGTTAGAAATAATCTGCTGGTTGATAGGTTGGAGTAACGCAAGTGGTGCTGAGAGGCAGAAATTGGATTTTGATGAATTGAAATTCTTCAAGGAGGTGGTCTTTTACGCCTGGAGAATGGGCAGCAGCATTGAGTGGCAGATTCATCTCAAGCAAATATTTATTCGCTGAAGGACCAAACGCTTCACTGATCCAGTCACAAAAAAGATCACATGTACCCAAGCCTTGTGTTGGACCTCCAACTCACATTTAATCTGCTCTTCTGGACTTCACACATCTTGAAGACTCATAGAGTGTCTGAATGGTAAACAAGCAGTGGTTTAATTTTCCAACTGCCACTTGCATTAGCACAGCATAGCAGTGTGAGAAAGTCTTTCACTGGCTTGTGGCGGGGGAATGTATTCTCCTCTGGTGCTATAAAGGTACGCTTCAGCATCTTTTTCCAGAATAGACCTGGCTCATCACAATTACAACTCCATTGCAGCAAATAACCTTCAGAACCTACGAACATCTTGAAGTTGCTGATGAAGTTCTCTGCTGCCTTTGTGTGAGAGCTGGTTGCTTCGCTGTGCCTCACAATGCTGTAGATGTCGGTTCTTCTCTTAAACTTCTCAAATCATTCATGGCTTCCCTTAAACATGTTTTTTTTTTTTGCTGCTGATGATCCTGGCATCTTATTAATGAAGTCAGCAAAAAATTATTCTCGCCTTCTCATAAATGATGTTTTCTCTAATAGTGTTGCCTTGCAATTGCTTTTCATTTATCCATATAAGGAGCAACATTTCAACAGCATCCAGAATATGAAACTATTGTTAGATGCCCTTGCCGCTTCCTTTGAAGCATTTGTCTCCTCAATTTTGTCTTTGTTCTTGAGGATTGTGCACATAGTTGATGTAGACAAATTGTATGTGCGTGCTAAATCAGCAACACTCTCACCATGTTCGCATTTTTCAACAATTTTAAGCTCCATATCTGAGGTCATTTTCTTTCTCTTGTGGTTATCTTCTTGTGGCTTTATCTTCAGGGACATTTCTACAATGGTTATTAAAATTTGCACACAAGAAACACTGTGTGAACACTAGTTGAGAAAAATGTGTGATCACAAGCTTCACAATGATGGTAGCAGAAAGAGCGCTAAACTGAGACTGCAGTATGTACTTAAGGCATTGTTCATATGCTGCTGCCAACAATGAAAAGTGTTCATATTGTTGAATGTTTTCCTGCTGCATGTGAACAGCTGGTAACATCACATTAAATTATTGTCACTCGTTATGTGAAACATTGCTCATTAAGTGAGTCATTTTTTGCAATTTGTTTAGCTCATTATGTGAATTGTGCGTTACGGTAGGCGCTCATTAAGCCAGGTTCCATTGTAATGTAAAAATTAAATTACTATTCAATTTTGTACAGCAACTGTTTTTTTAGTATGTAATAGCTATACAAAGTGTATGGTACCCTTAAAAAAATAAATAAAACAGGTTGTAGATAATAACATTAAATGGAGCTAAATAAAAGTATAATGAAGTCTCACCAGTTTTATGATTTCACTTTTTAGGAAGGGTTTCACAAGTGCTAACACTTTGTCAATGAAACCGACTGTGTTGATGACGTGAACCCCTTTCAGTCGGACAGGATGGCAGTCCTGTAAAAGAATAATCACCTTTTTATTGTGTTTCATTTAATTGCTGTCTTCACAATATTCTAAGTGAGATAGGTTTTTCTATTTAAATAATGTGATGAATAAGCATTCCTGAAATAGATTACATGTGGAAAGTGGAACATAAGCCATGATTGTACCAAAGTAAAAAACGAATGGAAGCTGGAAGATGAAATTTTTCAAAACTCTTAATGATTAATATTACAGTCTATCTAAATGACAGTGGTCTGTTTCTGGTGAAATAAAAGCAATGAAGAAACACAATAAATGCTCAAGTATAAAAAGTATGACCCAACCCCCATAGAACAAATAATCTTTGTAAACTGAACCTGCATCCTGCCCGCCAAATAAACAGAGATAAGGAATGTATAAGGGTGTACTAGAAAGTAATGCCTTTGAATTTTTAAAACTTTAGAAAATAAAACAAATGTTATTAATATTCTACATTTTATTCTTGATGCCTGTATATTTGCAGTCTTCTGTCACTAGAGGACTCTGAACTGTGTTGTGTAATGTGGCAGTGTCTAATGTAATTATTTTAGTGCATGGGAAACTTTGACAGTGATGAAGCAGTGCAAGCAGAGGTGGGGTTGTGGCTCCATCGACAAAGTTAAACATTCTAGAGTGATGATACTGATAAACTGTGGGCGTAACCAGTACTATGTTATTGGGAAGAGGGGTAGGGGGAGGTGGGGACAGCTCACAAGGGAACCTCCCCATCGCACCCCCCTCAGATTTAGTTATAAGTTGGCACAGTGGATAGGCCTTGAAAAACTGAACACAGATCAAACCAGAAAACAGGAAGTTATGTGGAACTATGGAAAAAAATAAGCAAAATATGCAAACTGAATAGTCCATGGGCAAGATAGGCAACATCAAGGACAACCTCAGCTTACGAGCGCTGTGGTCGCATGGTTAGCGTGAGCAGCTGCGGAACGAGAGGTCCTTGGTTCAAGTCTTCCCTCGAGTGAAAAGTTTTCTTTCTTTATTTTTGCAAAGTTATGATCTGTCCGTTCGTTCATTGACGTCTCTGTTAACTGTAATAAGTTTAGTGTCTGTGTTTTGCGACCACACCGCAAAACCGTGCGATTAGTAGACGAAAGGACATGCCTCTCCAATGGGAACGAAAACATTTGATCGCAAGGTCATAGGTCAACCGATTCCTCCACAGGAAAACACGTCTGATATATTCTATACGACACTGGTGACGGCATGTGCGTCACATGATAGGAATATGTTGTCGACCCACCTAACTTGTACACTTGGCAAATGGGTAAAACGATTCTTGTACCTTGCCCGATTTAGGTTTTCTTGTGGATGTGATAATCACTCCCAAAAAAGTGATGAAAACCTAAGAGTTTGTCACATAAACTGAAAATAAAAAATTAAACTTTTCACTTGAGGGTAGACTTGAACTAAGGACCTCTCGTCCCGCAGTTGCTCACGCTAACCATGGGACCACGGCGCTCAGGCGTTCATAGTGTCCTTGATGTTGGCTATCTTACACGTCAACTACTCAGTTTGTATATTTTGCTTATTTTTTTCATAGTTCCACACAACTTCTTCCTGTTTTCTCGATTGATATGTGTTCAGTTTTTCAAGGCCTATCCACTGTGCCAACTTATAACTAAATCTGATGGGGGTGCGATGGGGAGGTTCCCTTGTCAGTAGATAGGGTAGACAAGACTATCTAAATGGGAGACTCCCTTGTAAAAATCTGGAAAAAATTAGGACCTAAAACTTATCTTTGGAACATTTTTGATGCCTCAGACCACGTATTTCAATGGAACTTAAAACTCGTAAAGGATGCCATTTTTAGCCTGGATTAAAATGTATTTTGCAAATACTGAATATAAAAATGTTATATAGTGTTAACATTTAAATTTATCGACAGTATGTGCGCAATTATTATGGAAACTGTTTCAATGTGAATAGTTTTTCACACTAAAGTATGCTTGAATTATCACTCATTATTGTATCTACAAAGATAATTAAAACTTGGAATGCTGGCACATTAGTAAATGCCACAAACCATTAATTCTTATTGCATAAGAACTTTTAATATGTGTAATTGTTAAGCTTGGATGAGAATGCTGTGTTATTTTTTGTCAACTAAGACTCAAAAATTGAAACTGCTTCTCAACAAATATTGGGGGTGGGCGGCAGGGGAGAGGGTGAACACATCCCCACTGTCCCCCCTGGTGGTGATGCCCATGCAATAAACTGGTTTCTTGTTGGGAGAAATGTGTTCATTGCAAGGGTGACTATGTTCAGAAATAAATATGCAGACATGAAGAATAAAGATGTAGAATTTTAGTAAATTTTATTTTTATTTGAAATGCTTTAAGAATTTTCACATAAAAATTGGAGTCAGTAATTTTCAGCGTGGCCTCATAAGCTTCATCTAAAAAGCAATTCAATTAGCAAGATATAGTTCCTCATCAACAGTACATAATTTTTGCTAGAAATGCGCTTAACTATTTCAGTGCTGACCACTTCTGTGAAAACTAAAGACACAACAACTTTTCAGTCAACTTAATTGATTTTGGCAAAACAATGTGGTGAAGTGTTTGTGACAAAGTTGCTTTATTCTCTGGCAGCTGAAATAAAATTCCTGACAGAGAAATGTTGACTTAAAAACAAAATGACAATATTTAATCTTGAAAACTCTTTCTACTTTTTTTTTTTTTTGCTGTGAACTCATAAACACATATATTGTAAAAAAATACAAACTAAACTAACTTTTTCGTTCTGTTGTATACATAATGAAATATGGTAATATGTACTCGTATACAATAATTAGTTACATTAAGAGCTTGTAATCTGATCTATTCCACATTTTTATGTCTTGAGAAATGATGCATGGAACAGATAACTGGTGAACTAACCTAAAATTTGACATGCAATCAAAATTTCAGTGGTATTTGGCCACAAATTGTGAGACTTTTAACAATTAGCAACTGAAATTTTTATTTTCATTGGTTAAAAGTTCATCTTATTGCTGTGGTGCTCTAGACAGCAGGTACTGATGACACTACACACAATATATACAACATGAGGGTGCAGCAAGCTCAGCCTCTACAGTTTAAAATACCATGGGATTTTGCAACCCCGGAACTCTGCAGCCAGACCACGAGGTGGCGTACACAGTGATGCTAGAGCTCACTGACAAAAACGAAGCTCTTCATTCATCCACCGTGTCTCATAGGCCCATAAGTATCCATTTATGAGAAAGCTATTTAGGTTAGTACACGAGCTTCAGAAAGCAGGTCTGTTGCAGCCAGCAACTAGAACACCTTCACCTGTGCCATGGCAAGGAATCAGTTTGGACAGCACACCACCTTCACGACCATGCAACTCTAAGTGTTCAACAAGGTGCTGGCTGGGACATGGTATAATCTGGGACATGGTATAATTTGTACTGTTGTTCTACTGACCAGCAAGATAGTGTCAGACTTAAAGTTTTGTTGGGCTTATAAATTTTTGTTGGGCTCTTGATACTTCAGTATGTGAAGTACCTATATACAGTATTATTCCAATTTTATATTGCAAACAAGCTTCAGACTTGGCACAATGTTACTACTGGTGTATGGGGAGTGATAAACAGTTTTAAATCAATCAGAGACAAATCCTGTGTGGACTTTCTTATTGACCACAGTAGGATGGTAGTAAAAGATCACCTGGAAATTGCTAATATATTCAATGAATATTTTTCTTCAGTGGGGCAAGCTATCAATGACAACCAAAACAACTTGCAGTATATTTGTAAAGGCAATCCATTTGAGCAATTGCTAAGAAATCATTAACATCATTAGGTCTCTAAAATTGTCCAGTTCCACAGGGCACAATGGCCTAATTATTAATATATTAAAAGTGTGTAGACAAAATGTCTCTGTACCTCTGTCTGTGGCAAGAAATAATGTAATAGAATCAGGCACCTCCCAAGATACACTAAAAATAGCTCATGTAACACCAATCTTTAAAGAAGGTGAAAAACTCAAGATTCAAAACTACAGACAAATCTCAATACTTCCTGTCTTTTGCAGAATAGTTGAAAAAGTCATATATAACAGAATTATAAACTTTCTCCTGATGCACAACCTAATGTTTGAAAATCAAAATGGGTTCTTAAAATGTAATTCAACTAGCACAACAGCTGCTCAGTTAACTGAAGAGACAACAAATGGCATCAAGAACAAGCAACATATTGCATGTATAAAGCTTGACCTTGAGAAAGCCTCTGACTGTGTGAATGCCACCATCTTATTAGATAAGCTATGGAACATTCGCATCAAAGAGACTGCTCATGACCTAATAAAATCTTACATGAGTAACGAAAAACAGTTTGTACTGCTTGAAACTGAAAGTTGTGTTCACAAATCCAAAATCATGATAAAAAATATGGAGTGCCCAAGGGCTCAGTATTGGGTCCTCTTCTGTTTTTGATTTATGCAAATGACATAAGATATTGCACTCAAAATTCCAAAATAGTTCTGTATGCAGGTGATACATCCATTGTGTGTAAAAATAAAACATCATTTAATGAACTAGAGACCCACTGTGATAATGCGACAAATGAAACTGTTCAATACTTTAATGAAAGCCACTTAAATGTAAGCAGAAGTAAAACATGTCTCATGGAGTTTAACAAAGTAGTTTTAGTGATGAAATTAAACCATACATAGGCAATGAAGTAGAAAAAAAAAGAGTTTGGTGTAATATACCTCAGTTTAACAATTCAAGAAATCTAAAATGGGACACACATGTTGACACACTAGCATATAAGTTGTTTAAGAATACATTTGCAATTAATATGATTAGCAAGTTCTGCAAAGACACTGTTGTCCTAAAGACTGCATGACATGCTCTGTTTTCCTCTCACCTAAATTACAGAATAGAAATTTGGGGAATACTACCAAAGCAAATCTGAATAAGCTATTGCTACTTCAGAAAAGAGCTACAAGAATTATCTGTGGAGCAAACTGTAAGGAATCATTCTGTGACTTGTTTCAAAAAACTGATGAGCTAACTGTAGTAAACATGTAAATTTTAAAAGCCATATTACTTGTTAAAAGATTGCAGCCCAACATTTGCTCTGATTTGTATCAGTACAACACCAGAAATAAAGAAAAATTGTACATCAGCAGACACAAAACAGCCGTCTATGAAATGGGTTCACAATATACAGGTTTAAAGTTAGCCAGTGCACTGCCTAGTATAGTTATGATCCTGCCCACAATGAAACTTAAATTTCAGCTAAAATAATTCCTGTTACAAAATCCCTTATACACCTTAGAAGGCTACCATACTTACATGCAGAAAATGAGGTGCTTCAAAAAATATGTAAAAAGTGTTTAACAAACCATTTTATTTGCATTTTGATCATATTGTTTATCAGTTAGTGTGCTATGCACTAAGAATTTTAGACTGTTTTATAGATATGCAATGAATCACTCAACATTGAATAAAGTATTATTATTATTATTGTTGTAATTTTACAAAGCAGACACTTATGTCACACATACGCTTTGTTACATTTAACATGTTTCACTTGAATTTGTGTACATATTTTATCTGTATCTCTAGCAACTATTGCCCTGCAGCTTTATCTGAATTCTGAGGAAACTTGTAATCCTGCAAGCAACTTGTTGTCATTTTGGAAAACATGACTGTCACTGCAACTGTGTGTTTACACCATGTGTACTGCATCTAAAAGATGCCAAGGCATTGAGTTCGCAATTGGCTTATGTTCATGGCATCATAGTGCAACTTGATTTGAGCACGAAACTCCACAGCAGTCAGATGCCATACTGAATTTCATCATATTTCATTGTGTTTGTGTTACAAGTTGTGTGTTATGTCAGTATGCTGGTTCAAGGCAATGACGCAAACACAGGAGTCATAGTATAACTTGTTATAATTAAATGTCAGTTAATAACATATCAGTTGTATAAGACTTCAGAATATCGTAAGATGAAAGATAATGCCTGAAGTTGCACGAGTTCAGTGAGACATGATGAACAGGTTCGTGAAGTTGTGGAGTTAATGGAACTAGTTTTTCATATTGCTATATGCTAATTTTTTTCACGTTCTCTACATTTGTTACAGATTTTGGGATATTGTTATTAATGTAGTACAAGTTTGTTTTGCAAGATTTGTTGTTATTTACATATGAGAGTATGCTCTCTCAGGAATAGCAGGTACAGAAAGGTAGCTGAAACCTGAAATTGATAGCAACGAGTTTTTTGGGGCAAATTTAACTGTATATCAAAAGGATAGGGTAATGGAAAATGGAGGTGATGTATTTGTCAAAGCAGACAAACTCAAATTCACCAAAATATTAACCGAAAGTGTATATGAGATTGTTTGGGCAAGATTCATTATCAGGGGTGGGCCTAAAATGCTAACTGGATCCTTCTATCATCAAGCAGACTTATTTCCCCATATAACCAACGACTTTAGAGGAAACTTCAGTCCACTTTTACCTAAGCTACCCAATCATACGGTAATCATAGGTGGAGACTTTAACCATCCAACAATCAACTGGAAAAATCACGGATTTGTAATGGTGGGCATGACAACACATCCTTTGCTACGTTACTAAATGTCCTCTCTGTAAACTACCTAGAACAAATAGTTTGGAACCCCATTCATGATGGATATATATTGGATCTAATAGCAATAAATAGGCCTGACTTCTTTGATGATGTCCATTTCGAAACTGGTAACAGTGACCATGATGCAGTTGTGCCAACGATGATTAACAAAGCACAAATTCCAACTAAAACAAGCAGAAAGATGTATATGTTCAATAAACTAGATAAAAAATCAGTAGTGTCATATCTCAACAAGGAACGAAATTTTCAGCACTGGGCACTAGCATGTACAGGAACTACAGCTCAAGTTTAAAAGAATAGTTGACCACGCACTGGATAGATGTGTACCCAGTGGAACAGTTCGCAATGGGAGGGACCATCCATGGTATATAGTCAGTGTAAAGAAACAAAGACTACTGTATAATAGGTGTAAAACAAAACAATGGGCTATGGATAGGGAGATGCTGAAAGAAACATGTTTGGCTGTGTGCAGCCTTCAGTGACTTCTATAGCAGTATATTGTCAAATGATCCTCCACACAACCAACAGAAATTCTGGTCTTATACAAAGGCTGTTGGGGGCACCAAAGTTAGTGTCCAGTTCCTAGCAAACGAAACGGGAAACAAAACTGAGGGTAGCAGAGCAAAAGCTGAAATCCTTAACTCTGTTTTCAAATGTTCCTTTGCAAAGCAAAACCCAGGAGAAATGTCCTTTTACCACTGAAAAGATGAGTGAAATCAGTATTAGTGTCAGTGGTGGTGAGAAACAGCTGAAATTGTTGAAACTGAACAATGCTCCGGGATCTGATGGAGTCCCTGTCAGGCTCTATACTGAATTTGCAGCTGGGTTGGCCCCTCTTCTAACTATAATCTATTGTAGATTCCTTGAACAGAAAACCACGCCCATTAGTTGGAAGAGAGCACATGTCACACCCATCTGTAAGAAGGGTGCTAGAAGTGGTATCTTAGAACGTATTCTGATCTTAAACATAATGAGGTATCTTTAACAGAATGACTTCATCCACGTCAACCAGCATGGATTCTGAAAACGTCGGTCATGTAAAGTTCAACTTGTACTTTTTTCACATGACATACTAAAAGCTTTCAATCAACACAGTCAGGTAGATGCAGTATTTCTTGACTTCCAAAAAATTTTTGACTCAGCATCATGCCTATGCATATTGTCAAAAGTCCCATCATGTGGGGTATCAAGTGAAATTAGTGACTAGATGAGGATTTTTTCCAGGGAGGACATAGCATGTTATTGTGGATGGAGAGTCATCATCAGATGTAGAAGTAACTTCAGGTGTGCTCCAGGGGAATATGTTGGAACCCTTGCTGTTCATGCTGTATATTAATGTCCTTGCAGACTGTTTGCAGATGATGCAGTTATCTACAGTGAATGACTGTCTGAAAGAGACTGCATAAATACTCAGTCAGATCTTGATAGGATTGCCGTATGGGCAATGTGAATGACTGTAAGCAATCTCCTTTGTAGTGATTGCACTTCTCCAGTATTCCCCCAATGAATCAAAGCCTACCACCTGCTTCACCCACAGTGGAGATTATATGATCACTTCATTTCATATCCCTACAAAGTGTTACACCCAGGTATTTGTGTGAGTTTGTTTCAACTTTGACTCGTTGATATTATAGTCATAGGATACAACATTTTCTCATTTTGCAAAGTGCGCAGTTTTACATTTCTGTACACTTACAGCAATTAGGATATGGCATATTAGGATAATTACAACAGGCACAGAAGTATTCAAACAATCATTCTTCCTGCACTCCATACATGAATGGAATGGGAAGAAACCCTAATAGCTGGTACATTGGGACATATCCTCCGCCATGCACTTCCCAGTGGTTTTCAGAATACAGATGTAGATGTAGATGTAGAATGAGTTTCTTTAATCTTGCAACTTCAGTGTGATTAAGAAACAGAAGATTTTCATTGCTGCTTATACCAATTTCCAATGGTATAGTTAGGCTGGAAACTAAGAGACAGATTAAATGTCAGTAGAGCTATTCTGAGGCCAATACATCAGGCGGTACTGTTACAGACTTTCTGGATTCCTTATGATGACATGAACAATAGCCAGTCAGCAACCAATACTCCTGGCAGCTGTGAGAGGCAGATCATCATGTTACTCAAGAGAGGACGTTAAATTGTTTGTGCTGTTGAGCCATGTGGCATTATCTTTGGCCATGAAACGTGATGTCATTGATGCACTGAACGATACGAAATAGAGACAAGTTGTGATTCATACATTTGAGAATAACAGTGACTTACATACCTACAACGCTGGAGGGAAAAATTGCCGGTTATTTCAAAATTTTTGATCATTTGCCCAATAATATAAAATTTCAAGCAAAGCAAGTTTTAAGTCTACTTCAGTGTCATTTCTCGTGGATAACTCCATCTATACCATTGATGAATTTCTGCTTAAAAATTGGTATCCAGTAACAAAAATAAATAAGTAAATAAATAAATAAATGAAAATAAGTCTAGTCAGATGAGTAGGACTAAAAAGTGTTAATTAATGTTAATACTAATCAGGTATACATATCCTGTAAACTGACTCATTTGATGTCATTTCAATAAAAGAATTGTTCAGATGATGTACAGAACTTGTAACATATATTCCAAGTCAACTATATCAATAAATTTCACAGGTAATTTTTGGACATTGCTACACATTACTCCCTCTCATTGCCACTCCCACACTAGTGATAGATACCAAATTTGGTTGCAATTGCTTCAGGCATTCATGAGTTACTGGTAAGCTTATGTTATATGCCCTTTTAATCCCAAATCCACTGCCTTAGGGGTCACGCATTGTCACACTAAATTTTTCCAGACGGCAAGTTATGTGTGTGCCAATATTGGCACAGAGATATGGTGACATGTCGCCTGCCCTTTCCCCAACTCAAGGGGTGAAACATCATTGTGACTGTCATCAATAAATCTAGTGGCCCTGAAAAATATAGATTTAGTGTTAATATTGGGCATTATCAAATACTTTTACATGTCATGTTTGCTCACCCCAACCTCCACAGCCCTACGAGTGAATGGGGTATTAATCCCATAATATGTTTATCCAAATAATGAGTCATGTATATACAGAATTAGACTGAAACTGCTCCAGACGTTCCTGAGTTAAGCTTCTATGTAACATCCTTTTCACCTCCATGCCTATGGATAGCCTGTTCTCACTCCAAAGAAACCTTCGCAGGCATGAGCACAACAACTCACCAAAGTTTCATCATAATCGAACGAATGGTATATGAATGCATAGAAGACAAACAAATGAATATTCATTTTTATATACACTAAAACAAAAAATAGGCACCACAAAATAATTATCAGAGTAGGATGGAAACCAATAGAGGTAATGAACATGTACAGCCAAACAAATAATTTCAATTTCAGAAAAAAATGTATGATTTTGTTAAGAGAAAGAGCTTCATAAATTGAGCAAGTCAGTAACACATTGGCGTGATTGACAGAGTTGTTAGATGCCCTCGTGAGGGATATTGTACTAAATTCTGTCCAAATGGCACATTAGATCATCAAACTCCTGAGATGATTGGAGGCCCTACCCATAATGCCCAAATTTTTTCGATTGATCAGAGGTCCAGCAACCTTGCTGGCCGAGAGCAGGCATTATCTTGCTGAAATATAAGCCAAGGATGGCTTACCATGAACGGCAATGAAATGGTTCATAGAATATAGTTAACGTTCCGCTGTGCTATAAGGGTGCCATGGTTGGCAACGGAAAAGGGGCTTGCTACGAAAAGAAATGGCAACCCCCACCATCACTCTCGGTTGTTGGACCATATGGTGACCAACAGTCAGGTTGGTACCTCACTGCTGGCAGGGGCGTTTCCACACATTTCTTCGGCCTGGTATCTCATTAATTGGAGCAGGATTGTCTTCAGTAATGAGTCCCGCTTCTGAGCGGCGATGACCAGCAACGACGTGTCTGGAGATGCAACAGACAGCAGTGGGATACCAACCTGACTGTCACTTGCTTTACGGCCAGACAACCAACAGTGATGGTCTGGGGTGCTATTTCTATTCATAGTAGAACCCCTTTGGTCATCATCTGTGACAGCCTTACAGCAGAGCGGAACGTCGAAGATATTCTGTGCTCTGTTTTGTTGCCCTTCATGGCAAGCCATTCTGGGCTTACGTTTCAGCAAGATAATGCCCACCTGCATGCGGTGAGAGTCATCATGCATGCCAAATCCTACTTTGGCGTTATGGGCAGGGCCCTCCAAGCATCTCAGGCTCTGAATATCTTAGAATATAGTTAACATACCACTGTATCCCTTGGAGGACAGCCAGCAACACTATCAATTAATGTCAATGCAAATAATTGCTTGCGTAAGGGCCAGAGGTGGACCAGTGCGTTACTGACTTGCTCAATCTGTGAAGCTCATTCTCGTGAATAGATGATCCAGCTTTTCTAAAATTGCAATCATTTGTTTGTGTGTACATTTAAACGTATGAGATGAACAGCAAGGTTCCCATCACTCGACTCTGGGTCACATCCTGAAGTTACTTCTACAACTGTCAAAGCTACTTCGACAATTGTCAATGACTCTCCGTCTGCAATAACATATTACATCCTCCATACCAAGGAATTCTTAGTCCAGTCACAAATTTCGCTTGATATTCTCACACGATCGTACTTTCGATAATAAGTGTATGTGTGGTACTGAGTCAAATGCATAGTAAAGTAATAACTCCAATCATGGTTAGGTGAAGGTCAGCTATTGTTTAATGCGTCCTGCCTCTCATGCTTCAACTGTGTGTGTTGGGTCGACTGTTGATTTGATAAGCCTATAAGAGGAGAGAGAGAGAGATAAAATGTGTGGAAGTTGCCACGGATTTGATCTATTCACTGATCTGGGTAATATGCATTATGTTCGCTCAGCCATACACACTGAAAACGTGCGGGAGCACCAATGGTGGTTAACCTTTCAAGCACAGGCATGGGCTCTGCAGTACCAGAGTCTCTGCAACCTCATTGCCCAAATTCCCGGGAGACATTTCACTGTTAGCAGGTTTGAATGGAAATTAATGATACTGTTTATGATTGCTGATGCATAATGTAATCGTATAGCGCAACACGCAGCGTACTAACTTTTGAATTAGGGAGGTGAGCTGGAACCTGATCGAATCTGTGCACCAGACTAACGATGATGGACTGGTCCACTGGCCAGCTTGAGCGTGGTTTTTAGGCTGTTTTCAATGCTCGTTTAGGCAAAAGCTATGTTGGTCTCTGGATTTCGTCTCGACGAATACGATACAAAACAGTTAAAAAACGACAACACAGAACGTAGTTTACACTATTCACAGACAGGTGGCGCACACGATTTCCCCTCCAAGTTACCTTGACGAGTCCAGCGTCAAGACAAGCATCCGGCCAATTAAATGAAATATGACAAATCCTCAAAAGGTGAACCCTATACTAGAAAGGATAAAAACTAAGGAAAAGGAGGTGATTATGTATGCTTAACTGTGTGGTAAAGTACACGTGTTCCCGCCAGTCATCATGTGAGCTTATACAGTGGGCGCAGGAACATTGTCGAACGTGATCAGTTTGGTGGTTATGTTGTGGGGAGGCCTAATACTGCCTGGGTGTACTTGCTCCAAACCATTCAATGAGGTACTCTGACTGGTCAACGTTACTGTGATGCTGTACTCGTTCCCGATTTGCATCTTTTCAGGGGTGCATTCAGCCCTGACTTAATATTTATCAATTATCACACAGAACCGCGCAGGAAGAGGTGCTCTTCGAACGAGAGGATATTCGACAGACGGACTGGCCTGTCCGTTCTCCCGACTTAAATCCCATTGTACACTTGTGGGATGCACTGAGGAGACCTATTGCAGCACATCCACTTGTACCAATGACCATCCGGCAATTGTCAACCACACCGGTAGAGGAATAGAACGCCCAATCACAAGAACTCCTTACCTACATTGTGGTCTGCATGAGAACACGTTACAGAGCTTGCACTGCCATCTCATGTGATTACACACCCTGTTAAGAACCAAGTACTGGCTTTTGTAATGTCCAGCGGGCCATCATAAACCACCGTGACCTCAGTTTAATTGTTGTCTTTCAATAAAAGTGGCATATCTGTTCGTCTCATGGCGTATTCCTTTCAATTACCTCCTGTACTACTCTATGTATGGTCCATGTTTCATGAAGTTACATTACTTGGCAGTGACACACGATGTAAAAGTTACTTTTCCTTAAGGTTTGCTCGCCAATGTAGTTATCATAATATGGCCCCACATTTGCTGTGATGGAAATATGTGCCAGTAGGTACATACTATGATCACATGTAATTCACAAAGAAGGAAGAAAGGAAGATTCAGTTTAACTTGCCATCGACGTCGAGATCATTAGAGATGGACCACAAGCTCGTATTGACAAGGGTGGGAAGGAAATTGGCCGCCTGTAGCGATTTAGGAAAATCACGGAAAATCTAAATCTGGATGGCCAGATGCGGGTTTGAACTGTCGTTCTCCCAAATGCGAGTACAGTGTGTTAACCACTGCGCCATTTCGCTCGGTACATGTAATTCACATAGCCAGTAATGTGGACACGTTGCTGCATTTCTGACGGCTTAAGGTCGGTTGCTGCATCCTATCTTTGAAGTTTCTGTGATATCGTCTTTCAACAAGATAATGCAAGACGGTTTGTTGTCCGTGATGTCCTAATCTAACTCGACACACAACTGTTTTACTGCTAACCTGGCCAGTATATTCCCCAGACTGCTGGCCCGCTGAAAACATGTCACGGATTTCCGAGAGACTGGCGCACCATCATTCAGCCGCCACTACGATTGACAAACTATGTCATTCATTTGAAGCAGCGTGAAATGGAATACCCACATCTGTCATGATGCCCGGGCGTTTAGGGCATTTGTTGCTGTTAGAGCTGGCTGCTCTGTATACCAAGTATCACGCCCTGTGCACCCCCAAAACTCCTACAAATTTAATTATGTAGCAGGTGGTTATAATATGCAGCAGGTGGTTATAATTAAACTTTCCCTATATAACACGTTATAACACGGAAACTAATTACCGTAGGCGTACCAAACTTGGCAGCATTAATGTCCATAGTATGCGGCGCATGATTTCCATGCGTCACAGCGCCTCTGTCCGGTTCCAACTATGGCCACCAGGTGCCCTGATCAGTCATCGTGATTCATAGTCTCGCACACCTAATCAGTCGCAGTGCATTTCTTGACGTGTCGATATGAGCTTGGACAAAGGAAGCAGGTCATTATTGGTGAAGCTCTATTATCAAAACAACAGTAATGCTGCAGCTCCACTTCGAGAATATCGCCGGCTGAAAGGATTATGCAAAGATTCTCTTTCACCGCCTGCTGTGCGGAGCATGAAAAAGAAGTTCGAAATAACTGGAAAACCGGGCGTCGTTTCGGGAAGAGGCCGACGACCGGTTGCACCACAGGTGGTTGATGAAATCGCTGTTCATATGTCAGAAAATGCTGCGCGCAGTTTCCGTTCGTCAGGCTCCGCACGTGCTGTGTGTCACCGCAGTTGAAAATTCTGGGATTCAGTGTATGAAAGGTCCTTCGAACTATTCTCAAATAATATCTCTACAAGATCCATATCGTACAACAGCTTGCACTATAGGACACACAACGACATGATGACTTGGCTCTCCACTTTCTCGCAAAGAATGAAGTTGACGAGGGCTGGCCGTGGACCATCCTATGGACAGATGAAGCTCATTTGTCTCTGATGGGTGAGGTGACCACACAGAATTACCGATTGTGGGGATCTCCACCTCCAGTCACTGTGCATGAATTTCCTCTATATGGTGAACGTGTCACGGTATGGTGTGGCTTCACGCCTACGTTCGTCATTGGTCCTTTCTTTTTTGAGCAGATTGGCGCTCAATGACCAAAGACGTGCAGTGTCACTGGCCAGCGTTACTGCGATATGTTTGCCAGCATGTCATACCCGGCCTACAGGAGAAAGACCCATTGAACTCAACAGTTTTCACACAAGATGGGGTCCCAACGTACGTCGCTCGTGATGTTCACCTGCTTCTCCGAAACATATTTGGAAGCGATAGAATTATCAACCGATCGTTTCCAAATGCTTGGCTGACACGATCACCTAATCTCGCTACCTGTAATTTCTGGTTGCGGGGTGACCTGAAGGACAGGATTTACCAGAGGAACATTCACACATGTGCTGATATGAAGTGCAGCATATCAAGAGAGGTAGCCAGCATACCTACGGACATGCTTCGTTCTGCTGTGCAGGAGGCAGTCCTACGCTTTCAGTCTCTTTTGGACACTGATGGGCACCATATCGAGCCCCTTTTGTAGCAGCAATGGTACCGATATGTAATGAATGGTATGATGCACCGTAGCAGCACATTAAAAATATTTCAGCTGAATTAATTCAGCATGATTTCTCTTCCCCACGTCCTTGACATTAATGTTACCAAGGTTGGTACGCGTACGGTAACTAGTTTGCGTGTTATAATGTGTTAAAGCGGGAAAGTTTAATTATAACAACCCGGTATTGTTCCTACATTACTGTATAGACACGATAAGTTATTTGCTATCCTACAACGTACAGAAATTTTAATGATTCAAATGTGGGACTTAACATCTGAGGTCATCAGTCCCCTAGAACTTAGAACTACTTAAACCTAACTAACCTAAGGACATAACACACATCCATGCCCGAGGCAGGATTCGAACCTGCGACCGTAGCGGTCGCGCGGTTCCACATTGTAGCGCCTAGAAACGCTCGGCCACCCTGGCAGGCGAAATTTTAATGAGCAGCACATACTGATCCATAGAAAATAAAAATTATTAAAGCAGAAAAACCGGTGAGTATATGCCTATAGCCTACGTTGTTCCTCATTCTACTTCGCGGACGGTCAGGTGTAAACGCTACCGGCAGCTGAGTGTTCTCACCGGCCTGTGGAACACTGCACCGCACGGAACGCAACGAGGGTGACCTGACCAAGGCCACGTTTCCGCTGTTTTGTGCTTTGGGGAAGTCAGCACCTCGGGGAGTGACGCTCCAGCGAACCTGAGTTCAATGCCATCCAGATGTGTGGCGTAGCGGAACCACGACCAAGGTCAGTAATACATTGTCAGATGGCGTAGGTGGAGCAGACTCGCGGAAGCCGTGTCTGAGGAGTGCGCGAGGACAAGCTACTGCCAACTCCTCTCGCGACAAGGGTATCCATGCCCGGAAGAAATATTGTATAGAACAAGGGAAGAACCGTTGCTTAATGACAGTGGTGTACTGGCTTGCTAGTATCGTGGGCTGGAAACCCCTCCGCAAGACTACGTGAGGGTCGCAGAAAAAAAATTAGGTCACATTATTTGTTTCACAAACATTCATTTTTTTGTAAAGCCCCGACGCCCGTTTTGTAAAGATTGCGCCGATACTGCTGTGGAGGTCGAGATGCCACTGTTAAGGTAGGCCGAGTTTGTGAGTTCGTGAAACGGCTTCTGGTGCAGTACACCGCTAAGGCAATTTCTCTCTCCCACTATCACACAGCTATGCCCCAGGGTCAGGTAACAGGACTGGAGAACAAAGGCTCTACACAACTCCAACAAATTAGTAACAAACTCACACAAATGAGTTAAAAGGCTTACTTATCTTTGTGACTAGTTGAAATATGAAGTCTGCAAACTGCTTGTCATGTAACACAAAAACAGCCCCTCAATGGCTAAGTGCAAATAGTCGTAGGTAAACTTCACAGTACATAGCAAATGCTATTACAACAACTGTCTGGTGAGTTCTAAGAGTTCACTAACGACGTTCCCCGTCTAATTCTGCCCTGGATGATGATCTATAACGAAGTGGGCGAGTGCTGCTCTTTTATCTTCCGAATAGGCTTCTGTCCGTTGTCGTCCAGTCATTGGCGGATTGTTCTCGGCTGGCAATTGGCCGAGGTGAAGTCGATATCTTCATCCTCAGCGCCGCCCGGGGCGCTGATGGAACTCGGGCAAGTGGCGAGTCTCTATGGCCCTCACACCAACTCGCATTTTAGCGCCTGTTGTGCTTTTGCCCCGGCTGTGTCCTGTTCGGACGACACATCACATTTATTTTAAATTTCATACCTTTCTTGTATCATTATTAACCTAAGGTCGTGGACTAAATTCTTACTGTTTCACATAAATACATAACTTATTGCTTACCTTCGTCCCAAAATGTCCAACGCACTAGTGAGTAGGATGATAAAGCTCACTGACGCAGCGGTGTTCTTTAAATTAGCACTGGAGACTAAAAAATGTCGTTCCCTGCAGGTCCACGTGGAGCTCATGTTGCCGTGAGATATGTTACTATTTTAAATTGGGATCCCCTGAACCCCAGTTCCAGTTAGTCTAGCGTGGCTCAAAATAACTAACTTTACAAGGGTCCTCCCTTCCCTTTCCGGAAGGGAATGAAAGATGAGAAAAAAATTAAAAAAGAAAAGAATTACACTATCAGTCTTGCCCTCCTTCTTGTCAGTGTTTTTCATATATTCCTCTCTTCGCCGGTTCTGCGAAGAACTCTCAACAGTCCACATCATCAACGAGCTCTATAGCACCACACACCCAACGCTTCTACTTGACTCTTTTTCGGTTCTCCACGATCTTTGATTAGCGTTCATACAATGCTATGCTCCAAACGTACATTCTTGTAAATACCTTCCTCAGATAGGAGGATCTTTGACGCTAGAAGACTTCTTTTGGCCAGAAAGGCCCTCTTCGCCTGTGTTAATCTGCTTTCTGTCTTCCTCGCTCAGTCCGTCACGTGTTATTTTGCTTCCGAGGCAGCAGAATTCCACAACTTCGTGGCCCCCAAGTTTGATGTTAAGTTTATGGCTAATCTCAACACTTCCGTTTTTCTTCGGTTTACTCTCAATCTAAGGTAAGGGGACAACAGACAATTCAGCCCATTCAGCAGATCATGTTCAAATGGTTCCAATGGCTCTGAGCACTATGGGACTTAACATCTGAGGTCATCAGTCCCCTAGAACTTAGAACTACTGAAACCTAACTAACCTAAGGACATCACACACATCCATGCCCGAGGCAGGATTCGAACCTGCGACCGTAGCAACAGCGCGGTTCCAGACTGAAGCGCCTAGAACCGTTCGGCAACAGAGGCCGGCGCAGATCATGTAGTTCGTCTTCATTTTCACAGAGGATAGCATTGTCACCAGTGAATCTCATCATTGATATCCTTTCGCCCTGAATTTTAATCCCATTCCTGAAACATTTTTTGAAATTTCCATTATCGCTTCTTCAATGGATAGACTGAACAATAGGGGCGAAAGATTACACCCCTGTATTATTATATTCTTTGTAATTCGATCGCTGCGTTCTTAGCTTTTCATTCTTGTCTTTCTCTTGCTCCTTGTACAAACTGTGTTTCAGCTGTCTTTCTTTACAGCTTACATCTACACTCCTGGAAATGGAAAAAAGAACACATTGACACCGGTGTGTCATACCCACCATACTTGCTCCGGACACTGCGAGAGGGCTGTACAATCAATGATCACACGCACGGCACAGCGGACACACCAGGAACCGCGGTGTTGGCCGTCGAATGGCGCTAGCTGCGCAGCATTTGTGCACCGCCGCCGTCAGTGTCAGCCAGTTTGCCGTGGCATACGGAGTTCCATCGCAGTCTTTAACACTGGTAGCATGCCGCGACAGCGTGGACGTGAACCGTATGTGCAGTTGACGGACTTTGAGCGAGGGCGTATAGTGGGCATGCGGGAGGCCGGGTGGACGTACCGCCGAATTGCTCAACACGTGGGGCGTGAGGTCTCCACAGTACATCGATGTTGTCGCCAGTGGTCGGCGGAAAGTGCACGTGCCCGTCGACCTGGGACCGGACCGCAGCGACGCACGGATGCACGCCAAGACCGTAGGATCCTACGCAGTGCCGTAGGGGACCGCACCGCCACTTCCCAGCAAATTAGGGACACTGTTGCTCCTGGGGTATCGGCGAGGACCATTCGCAACCGTCTCCATGAAGCTGGGCTACGGTCCCGCACACCGTTAGGCCGTCTTCCGCTCACGCCCCAACATCGTGCAGCCCGCCTCCAGTGGTGTCGCGACAGGCGTGAATGGAGGGACGAATGGAGACGTGTCGTCTTCAGCGATGAGAGTCGCTTCTGCCTTGGTGCCAATGATGGTCGTATGCGTGTTTGGCGCCGTGCAGGTGAGCGCCACAATCAGGACAGCATACGACCGAGGCACACACGGCCAACACCCGGCATCATGGCGTGGGGAGCGATCTGCTACACTGGCCGTACACCACTGGTGATCGTCGAGGGGACACTGAATAGTGCACGGTACATCCAAACCGTCATCGAACCCATCGTTCTACCATTCCTAGACCGGCAAGGGAACTTGCTGTTCCAACAGGACAATGCACGTCCGCATGTATCCCGTGCCACCCAACGTGCTCTAGGAGGTGTAAGTCAACTACCCTGGCCAGCAAGATCTCCGGATCTGTCCCCCATTGAGCATGTTTGGGACTGGATGAAGCGTCGTCTCACGCGGTCTGCACGTCCAGCACGAACGCTGGTCCAACTGAGGCGCCAGGTGGAAATGGCATGGCAAGCCGTTCTACAGGACTACATCCAGCATCTCTACGATCGTCTCCATGGGAAAATAGCAGCCTGCATTGCTGCGAAAGGTGGATATACACTGTACTAGTGCCGACATTGTGCATGCTCTGTTGCCTGTGTCTATGTGCCTGTGGTTCTGTCAGTGTGATCATGTGATGTATCTGACCCCAGGAATGTGTCAATAAAGTTTCCCCTTCCTGGGACAATGAATTCACGGTGTTCTTATTTCAATTTCCAGGAGTATATTTTCTTAGAATTTCGGACGCTTTTTCCATGTTGGCAAATCGTTTGAAGGTGTCTTGACTTTTTTTCAGGTCTTGATTCCATTATCATTCGTTACGTCAGAGCTGCCTCTCTGGCGCCTTACCTTTCCTAAAGCCAGACTAATTGTCATCTAACAGATTCTCAGTTTTGTGTATGGAACGGTTTAAAGTAGAATGACCATATTAAAATAATAGTAGGAAACGCAGAAGCCAGACTGAGATTCACTGCAAGAACACTTCAGAAAGGGTGGTCCTTCCACGAAGGAGCTAGCTTACAAAACACTCATTCGACCGCTACTTTTAATATTGTTCGTCAGTTTGCGACCCTTGGCACGTAGGATTCATAAAGACGTAAGATCCAAAGAAGAGCAACGCGTTTCGTCACAGCTTTGTATAGTATTCAAGAAAGCCTCATATAAGTCCAACAGGAGGCGCTACAGAGCGTAGCCTTGCAAACGTCACGAGTTCGAGTCTTGGTCCGGCACACAGTTTTAATCTGCTAGGAAATTTCATATCAGCGCACACTCCGCTGCAGAGTGAAGATTTCATTCTGGAAACTATATTTTGTTTAATGAGGACTTTTTCACAATTAGTCTCGGTGAAAACTACATTACTGTATCTTCAACATCTGAAGTGAACAGCTTAGCTGACTCCCCCGTGTTCTGATTAAATTTGATCATTAGTAGACGTATGCATATTCCTGACCTCTTGAAACCTAACACACCTCATTTCGTCCGCTTACAGTAAATGGAAGACTCAGAATAAGGATGTTCGCAAGAGGAAACATTATATTCCAAGTGAATATTAAATACGCGGTAATCTCCACTGAAGATAATGAAGTAATTCTTCGAAACGTGTCTGAAAATTTAAATAAGTAAAAATGGAGGTATGTGTGTAGGCTGCTATTTCTTCAACAAGCTTGGTATACACACTTACTACCTCGTAAAAATGCTGTGGAGCTAAGAAATCTCTTGGCCTCCTGTACAGGGATGAGATGGCGGTGAGAAGTCTATAGCCCTTCCAAAAAGTTTCAACCAAAGTTGATACACCCTCGATTTACTAAGAGACAAAGGAAGTATTGTAGATGTAAATACCCCCTTTGATACAGGATAGGTGTATGAATGATTGTGTGTGGGGTGGGGTGGGGTGGGGTGGGGGGTGGGGGGGAAGGGGGAGGGAGGGGTGCTGCATGGGGATGGACGGGAGGCTATGGCATGTAAAAATGATGTTGTTTTGAAGTTCAGTTAAACAGAAGTCTGCGGAATATTTTGCATGGTCTACGGATGCTGGGAATCATATTCCCACTGTTTCATATTCTGTGTGTGTGTGGTGTGTGTGCGTGTGTGTGTGTGTGTGTGTGTGTGTGTGTGTGTGTGTGTGTGTTGTAAAAGAGGACGGTGTGCTGTTCTGAAATAGTAAGGAAAATCTAAATCAGGATTGCCCCCTTCAAGATTTAAGTAGGAAATTTCTCAGTAGGGAGACCAGACGGAAAGTTCGTATTTATTGATTGGTACATACCTAGGAGAGTAGGAGAGAATAGTACAGCTGCAAATAAGACCGAGTTCAAATTCGGCGTGTGACATCTTTTTAAATAGTGCTCGAATGTTTGCCATCGTCAATGGCTGAGTCAAAGAAAAGACTCAAATGAATTCAGACTTTACTGCTAGGTTTGTAATATACCGGTGCAATCGGTGCGTGAGTGCTACGGTTGCTACGTTTGTACAGAAAATATCTGTATCCAAACTATGGCTCCAGCGCGGGATGCACGATGTGGGTAGCGTGGGACGCATGATGTGAATGGTGTCAGACAGAGTATATCATTTGCATGGGCTTTAGCAAAATTCTGTTGAGAAAGTTTCCAGAGCGTGTATTAGGGGCGGACTGTAAAACGATTCTACCATGCGCGTCGTATATCACGCCTGAAGGGCCAAAAAATCGAGATAAGACATATCAGAATATGTTCCAACGGCCCATAGGCACCTTTTCAGCGCTCCATTCGCGAATGGAACAGGCCTTGAAGTAACACACTACTGGCCACTAAAATTGCTACACCACGAAGATGACGTGCTACAGACACGAAATTTAACCCACAGGAAGAAGACGCTGTGATATGCACATGATTAGCTTTTCAGAGTATTCACATAATGTTGGCGCCGGCGGCGACACCTACAACGTGCTGACATGAGGAAAGTTTCCAACCGATTTCTCATACACAAACAGCAGTTGACCGGCGCTGCCTCGTGAAACGTTGTTGCGATGCCTCTGTAAGGAGGAGAAATGCGTACCATCACGTTTCTGAATTTGATAAAGGTCGGATTGTAGCCTATCACGATTGCGGTTTATCGTATCGCGACATTGCTGCTCGCGTTGGTCGAGATCCAATTACTGTTAGCAGTATATGGAATGGGTGGTTTCAAGAGGGTAATACGCAATGCCGTGATGAATCCCAACGGCATCGTATCACTAGCAGTCGAGATGACAGGCATCTTATCCGCATGGCTGTAACGGATCGTGCAGCCACGTCTCGATGCCTGAGTCAACAGATAGGGACGTTTGCAAGACAACAACCATCTGCTCGAACAGTTCGACGTTTGCAGCAGCATGGACTATCAGCTCGGAGACCATGGCTACGGTTACCCTAGACGCTGCATCACAGACAGGAGCGCCTACGATGGTGTACTCGACGACGAACCTGGGTGCACGAATGGAAAAACGTCATTTTTTCGGATAAATCCAGGTTCTGTTTACAGCATCATGATGGTTGCATCCGTGTTTGGCGACATTGCGGTGAACCCACATTGGAAGCGTGTATTCGTCATCGCCATACTGGCGTATCACCTGGCGTGACGGTATGGGGTCTCATTGGTTACACGTCTCGGTCACCTCTTGTTCGCATTGACGGCACTTTGAACAGTTGATGTTACATTTCAGATGTGTTACGACCCGTGGCTCTACCCTTCATTTGACGCTTCGAAACCCTACATTTCAGCAGGATAATACACGACCGCATGTTGCAGGTCCTGTACGGGCCTTTCTGGATACAGTAAATGTTCGACTGCTGCCTTGGCCAGCACATTCTCCAGATATCTCACCAATTGAAAACGTCTGGTCAATGGTGGCCGAGCAACTGGCTCGTCACAATACTCCAGTCAATACTCTTGATGAACTGCAGCATCGTGTTGAAGCTGCATGGGCAGCTGTACCTGTACACGCCATCCAAGCTCTGTTTGACTCAATGTCCAGGCGTATCAAGGCCGTTATTACGGCCAGAAGTGGTTCTGGGCACTGATTTCTCAGGATCTATGCACCCAAATTGCGTGAAAATGTAAAATCACATGTCAGTTCTAGTATAATATATTTGCCCAATGAATACCCGTTTATCATCTGCATTTCTTCTTGGTGTAGCAATTTTAATGGCCAGTTGTGTATGATGCAAAGCGGATTAGTTACGTAGATATAGATGCGGAGGACAACCTAGAAATCGATAAAACATTACCAGCTTATTCACGTAGATACAAATCTAGACGATGACCCAGCCACTCAGTTAATATAACTCCTTCCACATCTACATCTTCATCCACATACATACTCCACAAGCCAGGTACCACGGCTGGAGTGGCCGTCACGTACACACCCCATGGTCACACCCGCTGCCCGCTGCCCGCCAGCGCTAAGCGCGGCGATTCGCTTGCCTATAGCTCTGTTGCTGCATGTATACGGTTAATTAAGGCTGTTGACAAAATATCGATATGTTTGCCAAAGTATATCTGTATACACCGGCAATATTTTTATCCCCGGTATAGCATTATCGAAATGACAATAACGAGTGCCGATATTTTTATTTTATATTTCTTTCTCAACTTCTGGGAAATATATGAAATTGTCCTTTTGAAGTTGTAGTAGAACGTAATTTTACTTTCACTGTGTGAAGGAGTTTTACTACCTTTTGAGCTGCAATCACGTCCAGTCTTTTTCTGTGACTGTGTGAAGCAAGTATAGGTGGCTCAAACAAGAAGTCCTATTGCACAGGGGCTGGCGATGTGAACGGAATAACAAGACATCCGATGTGGAGAAAAAGCACACCAGTTGCGTTCAAAACCAATTTTTAACGCAACTAGTGTGTTGTCTCTTCACATTGGCGTCCTTCAGAAAACAGATGCTGAAAAAGATGAGCATAATCTAAATGACAAGGTTAGATCTTGCGATGGGCGGAGACTTGTGAGGGGATGTGCTGACATAATCGGCGCTCGGCGCATCACGCGATTTTGAACGGGAAACTCAAAAAGTTTTTTTTCATACCTTTTCATACGTGTTCAATATGCCCGCCTCGAGATGGACGGCATGTGTCAATGCGGTGTTAAAAAATTGTTCCCACACGAGCACGAAGAAGTGCCGCAACACGACGTGGCATGGACTCGACTAATGTCTGAAATAGTGCTGGAAGGAACTGATACCACGAATCCTGCAGGTCTACATATAAATCCATAAGAATACGAGGCGATGGAAAGCTCTTCTGAACAGCACGTCGCTAGGCATCCCAGCCGATGCTCAATAATGTTCATGTCTGCGGAGTTTGGTGGCCAGCGGAAGTGTTTAAACTCAGAAGAGTGTTCTTGGAGCTGCTCTGTAGCAATTCTGAACGTGTGGGGTGTAGCATTGTCCTAAGTCCGTCGGAATGCACAATGGACATGAATGGACGCAGATGGTTAGACAGGATGCTTACGTACGTGCCACCTGTCAGAGTCGTATCTAGATGTGTCAGGGGTCCCATATCACTCCAACTGCACACGCCCCACAGCATTACACAGCCTCCACCAGCTTGAACAGTCCCCTGTTGATAGTCAGGGTCCATGGATTCATGAGGTTGTCTCCGTACCCGTACACGTGCATCCTCTCGATACAACGTGAAACGAGACTCGTCCGACCAGGTAACATGTTTCCAGTCATCAACAGTCCAATGACGGTGTTGACGAGTCCAGGCGAGGCGTAAGGCTTTGTGTCCTGCAGACATCACGCTCCGAAAGCCCATATCGATGATGTTTCGTTGAATGGTTTAACACGCTGACACATGTTGATAGCACAGCATTGAAATCTGGAGCAATTTGTGGAAGGGCTGCACTTCTGTCACGTTGAACGACTGTCTTCAATAATCGTTGGTCCCGTTCTTTTAGGATCTTTTTCCGGCAGCAGCGATGTCGGACATTTGATACTTTAGCGGATTCCTGATATTCACGGTACACCCGTGAAATGGCCGTAGGGAAAAATCCCCACTTTATCGCTACCTCGGAGATGCTGTGTCACATCGCCGGCTATAACACCACGTTCAAACTCACTTAAATCTTGATAACAAGCCATTGTAGCAGCAGTAGCCGATTTAACAACTGCGCAAGACACTTGTCATGTATACAGGCGTTGCCGACAGAAGCGACGCATTCTGCCTGTTTAAATATATCTGTATTTGAGTACACATGCCTATACCAGTTTCTTTGGCTCTTCAGTGTATAAGAAATTGTCAAATGAAAACCGACCACATCGGGACTATGGAATGGTTCTGTTCCAAAGTGATCAGAATACGTGTTATGACATTTACCCCGATGGGAGACGAGATGATCAATTCCTGTTCCGTAGAACGCGGATGGCCGCCGACGGATCCACAACCACACCCCATTCTCGCATTTTCTCGTCCGACTTAAACCGACGTCCACGCTTGTCCTTCTTCAGGTCGCCAAGGATGTGAAAATCACGCAGTGAGAGATCCAGGCTGTACGGAGATTGCTGCAGTGTTTCAAAACCAAATCGCTGAAGCATGGCTTTCGAACGATTGACAGTGTAGGGGCGACCGTTATCGTACCACAGAATGATTACTTCCGACAGCTTTCGTGGGTTTTTCGCTTTATGACACGTCGCAATAATTACAAAGTGTTTTCATAGCGCTGTGCATTGATTATGGTTTGACGCTTGACAAATTCGATGAGCGGAGGGTCCCAGCAGTCGAAGAAGAAAAACATCATGAGCTTACCGGAACTAGTGCGAACAGCTCTGGATTTCTTTGGCGGGGGAGGTGTGAGATGTTTCCACTGTTGGCTTTGCCGTTTACCCACGGGCTGTCTGAATGCTGTCGGACAGAATCATCCCGTTGTACAATAAGGCCCCCATCCATCCCCCTCCCGCGCCCCATTACCAATGAGGCTACGCTTCAACGATTTGGTTGGGAAACACTGCAACATTCTCTGTACAGCATGGATCCCTCATCGAGTGATTTTCACGTCTTCGGCGGCCTGAAGAAAGACGTGCGTAGACGTCGGTTTTGGTTGGACGACGGAGTGTGAGAGTAAGCGCGGTTGTGGAAACGTCGGCAGCCGATCGAGTTCTACGAAACAGGAATTGTTCGTCTCGTCATCAAAAAACACTCCCCTGTGGCACGCCAGAGGTTACTTAAACGTCTGTAGACGTCTCTCCATTGATAACAACATGCTGTGTTCTGTTTGCTAGAAACTCTTCAATCCAGGCACACAGCTGGTCTGATATTCCGTAGGCTCTTACTTTGTTTATCAGGCGACAGTGCGGAACTGTATCGAACGCCTTCCGGAAGTCAAGAAAAATAGCATCTACCTGGGAGCCTGTATCTAATATTTTCTGGGTCTCATGAACAAATAAAGCGAGATGGGTCTCACACGATCGCTGTTTCCGGAATCCATGTTGATTCCTACATAGTAGATTCTGGGTTTCCAAAAACGACATGATACTCGAGCAAAAAACATGTTCTAAAATTCTACAACAGATCGACGTCAGAGGTATAGGTCTATAGTTTTGCGCATCTGCTCGACGACCCTTCTTGAAGACTGGGACTACCTGTGCTCTTTTCCAATCATTTGGAACCTTCCGTTCCTCTAGAGACTTGCGGTACACGGCTGTTAGAAGGGGGGCAAGTTCTTTCGCGTAGTCTGTGTAGAATCGAATTGGTATCCCGTCAGGTCCAGTGGACTTTGCTCTGTTGAGTGATTCCAGTTGCTTTTCTATTCCTTGGACACTTATTTCGATGTCAGCCATTTTTTCGTTTGTGCGAGGATTTAGAGAAGGAACTGCAGTGCGGTCTTCCTCTGTGAAACAGCTTTGGAAAAAGGTGTTTAGTATTTCAGCTTTACGCGTGTCATCCTCTGTTTCAATGCCATCATCATCCCGTAGTGTCTGGATATGCTGTTTCGAGCCACTTACTGATTTAACGTAAGACCAGAACTTCCTAGGATTTTCTGTCAAGTCGGTACATAGAATTTTACTTTCAAATTCACTGAACGCTTCACGCATAGCCCTCCTTACGCTAACTTTGAAATCGTTTAGCTTCTGTTTGTCTGAGAGGTTTTGGCTGCGTTTAAACTTGGAGTGAAGCTCTCTTTGCTTTCGCAGTAGTTTCCTAACTTTGTTGTTGTACCACGGTGGGTTTTTCCCGTCCCTCACAGTTTTACTCGGCACGTACCTGTCTAAAACGCATTTTACGATTGCCTTGAGCTTTTTCCATAAACACTCAACATTGTCAGTGTCGGAACAGAAATTTTCGTTTTGATCTGTTAGGTAGTCTGAAATCTGCCTTCTATTACTCTTGCTAAACAGATAAATCTTCCTCCCTTTTTTTATATTCCTATTAACTTCCATATTCAGGGATGCTGCAACGGCCTTATGATCACTGATTCCCTGTTCTGCACATACTGAGTCGAAAAGTTCGGGTCTGTTTGTTATCAGTAGGCCCAAGATGTTATCTCCGCGAGTCGGTTCTCTGTTTAACCGCAGCGTCTCAGACCGCTCGGCTAATCCCGCTTGGCCGTCTCGTCACCCAGTGGGATAAATGTCTTAACGGGGTGATGATTACTTTTCAATGAAACCATTCCATGGTGGGTATTCGGTTTTCATTTGACTGCCAATAACAGTAGTACTTATAGCATCATCGAATACAAGTGACACTATGGCCGTTGCAAGAACTACGTAACTTGGGTTTACTTGCCTGTCAAGCTGTTCCCTGTAAAATATGCCTATCTCTTATCGCAGTAACGGTTTCCGTCCTTTTTTTGTCATTAAGGATGTGAAACGTCACAGAAAATTGATGAAATACGGTTGACGGTGTTACATCTGTCGATCCCTCGAGTATTCCTTATCAAGCTGCAGAGAGGGACAGTTCAACACCCAGCACAAAGCAAACGTGTATCCAGCTGCACTCTCATTTCTGCACAACTTAATCATAACCGTAGTTTACCATTCGTCTATGGAGAAAGACGAATAATCAAGGCATGCTGAGACTAAATTGACAGCAGAGCGATTGTATAAGGGGCAGTCAAATGAGAACAAGACGGTAAAAGGAAGTGCTTATTATTTAAAAAGTAATAGCCACAACTGTTAATATATTTATCCCACTGTGAGACTATAGTCCGATCCACGAACGATGGCGGTTCGCGCAGATCTGGACTAGAACGGGGATTGCATTGTTGATGATTCCAAGCAAAAGTTGCGGTACGCGCATGCGCCTGCTTTCCTCTTGAAGAAATCGTATATCCTGCAAATTATGTCTCTCGCTTGATTAGGTAGAATTTATCACTTAGCACCACAATCAACGATGACAACTCGCAACAAATGGAAACGAAATTCACCAAACAACTCTGCTAGGAACACGTTTAATGCTCACATTAGTTACGGCTTTTACAGCGCTCAGAACACTACTGAGCGCTTATTGGCTATCGGAGAATACGTGACGTAATTGCGCAGAACAAGCCTGAAATTGATAGCCATCAATCGTGACTCCAACTATAGAAGGTTCAATGCTTTTATGGAAAAATGTTTGTGGTTGCCTACAGAACCCAGGCATACACCTCCTTCTCCGAAGCAACTCGACGGCCAGGAATTTCTTTCTTCAGGCTCCAAAAACATGGATCGAGATTATATGAAGGATGATTGGGGGCTTCCCTGCGAAACTTTACCAACGATGGTGAAACAACCTTGGCAACATGTGCTCCAGTCCATGACTGTTCTGCAGATGTTTCGCTGGGAGAGTGTTACACACCCTTCATACGTCCCGATCTCTCCCCATGCGATTTCCATATTTTGGAGCCATGAAGAAAGACATTTGTGGCCACTGATTTGCTTCGGACGAAGAGGTGCACGCTTGGGAACACTCGTCATTCCACAGGCAACCGAAAACATTTTTCCAGAAGGCAGCGACAGTCTAGTCTTACAGTGGGATAAATGTACTAACAGCTAGGGCGATTACTTTTGAAATAATAAGCAGTTTACGTACTTTTTTCCATCTGTCTCGTTTCCATTTGACTGCGTCTTGTAGAAGACTCTGGAGGACATCGATGTGTTATAGTGTAGATGCCTTCGCCAAAATATTATCGATAGACCCAAGTAAATCATTGAAAAGAAGAAATACCACAGCCTGCGATATAAGAGAGAAAAAAAACAGTGTGAAACTTCGAGGCTGGGAAGATGACATCTGTAGGACTTTGGAACCTTCCGACAAAGTATGGGTTGCAGCGAAGTGCAACATGCAGCTATATGTTTATGAATTCTTCAGTCCAGCTGGCATGGCTTCAAAATATCTAGGTGGTGAGTACCACCTTAGTTTATGCTTAGGCTGGTTCTAGCGGTCAATTTGAAGCTTATTTTAATCTCGTCGAATGCTGGCCCAGAACTACATTCTAACCAAGCAAAGTAAAAAGAAGTAGCTTTCACAACATTTATTGGGCAAATTTTATCATACCCATCAACATTAAGAAATAAAAGACATGAAAATAATGTATCAATCAAATATTAACTTTTATGAAAAGAAAAATGTGCTACAGATGGCATAAACGTTTTTTAAAGTTAGCTATTTCTCCACTCTAAGTGGTATTCGTAAGTGGCATTTTTCGGGTTATTTTTGTCAGTATCTAAGAGAATTTCATTAGTCAAACATTTAAAAAAAATTCTGATGTTTTATTTTCATTATGAGCACGACGTTATTAGTTTGTGAATAAAAATAGCTTTCTTGAATACGTTCTATTTCCTATCTAGTTGGATACGCTGAGAATGTTTTCGATTGTTAATTCAAAAAGGTGGCATCCAAATTCTTATTAATAATACAGGAAACTTATACGTTACATGCGCTACTGAAACACGAGGGTGTGCTGAAAAGTAATGCCTCCGAATTTTCTACTTGAAAGGTCATGAAGCTTTTTAAATAAAACTAGCTCTGAGGGATGAAGTAGTGAAGGCAGCAGAGGATCAAGTAGGTAAAAAGACGAGGGCTAGTAGCAATCCTTGGGTAACAGAAGAAATATTGAATTTAATTGATGAAAGGAAAAAATATAAAAATGCAGTAAATGAAGCAGGCAAAAAGGAATACAAACGTCTCAAAAATGAGATCGACAGGAAGTGCAAAATGGCTAAGCAGGGATGGCTACAGAACAAATGTAAGGATGTAGAGGCTTATCTCACTAGGGGTAAGATAGATACCGCCTACAGGAAAATTAAAGAGACCTTTGGAGAAAAGAGAGCCACTTGTATGAATATCAAGAGCTCAGATGGAATCCCAGTTCTAATCAAAGAAGGGAAAGCAGAAAGGTGGAAGGAGTATATAGAGGGTCCATACGATGGCGATGTACTTGAGGACAATATTATGGAAATGGAAGAGGACGTAGATGAAGATGAAATGGGACATACGATACTGTGTGAAGAGTTTGACAGGGCAGTGAAAGACCTGGGTCGAAACAAGGCCCCGGGAGTAGACAACATTCCATTAGAACTACTGATAGACTTGGGAGAGCCAGCCCTGACAAAATTCCAATCCCAAAGGAAGCAGGTGTTGACATATGTGAAAATTACCGAACTATCAGTTTAATAAGTCACAGCTACAAAATACTCACGCGAATTCTTTACAGACGAATGGAAAAACTGGTAGAAGCCGACCTCGGGGAAGATCAGTTTGGATTCCGCAGAAATGTTGGAACACGTGAGGCAATACTAACCTCACGACTTACCTTAGAAGAAAGATTAAGGAAAGGGAAACCTACGTTTCTAGCATTTGTAGACTTAGAGAAAGCTTTTGACAATGTTGAGTGGAAAACTCTCTTTCAAATTCTAAAGGTGGCAGGGGTAAAGTACAGGGAGCGGAAGGCTATTTACAATTTGTACAGAAACCAGATGGCAGTTATAAGAGTCGAGGGGCATGAAAGGGAAGCAGTGGTTGGGAAGGGAGTGAGACAGGGTTGTAGCCTCTCCCCGATGCTATTCAATCTGTATATTGAGCAAGCAGTAAAGGAAATAAAAGAAAAATTCGGAGTAGGTAGTAAAATCCATGGAGAAGAAATAAATACTTGGAGGTTCGCCGATGACATTGTAATTCTGTCGCCGGCCGGTGTGGCCGAGCGGTTCTAGTCGCTTCAGTCTGGAACCGCGCGACTGCTACGCTCGCAGGTTAGAGTCCTGCCTCGGGCATGGATGTGTGTGATGTCCTTAGGTTAGTTAGGTTTAAGTAGTTCTAAGTTCTAGGGGACTGATGACCACAGATGTTAAGTCCCATAGTGCTCAGAGCCATTTGAACAATTTTTTTGCTAAGTCCCATAGTGCTCAGAGCCATTTGTAATTCTGTCAGAGACAGTAAAGGACTTAGAAGTGCAGTTGAGCGGAATGGACAGTGTCTTGAGGATATAAACACTTAACTCTATACTCGATGTTAACAAATTTCCATTCTTCAGAAACGCTTTCCTTGCCATTGCCAATCTATATTTTATATCTTCTCTACTTCGATCATCAGTTATTTTGCTCTCCAAATAGCAAAACTCCTTTACTACTTTAAGTGTCTCACTTCCTAATCTAATTCCCTCAGCATCACCCAACTTAATTCGACTACATTCCGTTATCCTCGTTTTGCTTTTGTTGATGTTCATCTTATATCCTCCTTTCAAGACACTGTCCATTCCGTTCAACTGCTCTTCCAAGTCCTTTGCTGTATCCGACAGAATTACAATGTCATCGGCGAACCTCAAAGTTTTTATTTCTTCTTCATGGATTTTAATACCTACTCCGGATTTTTCTTTTGTTTATTATGTTCAGAAATAAATACTTAGACATGAAGAATAAAGATGTAGAATGTTAATAACATCTGATTCTTATAAGAAGCTATAAGAGGTTTCACATAAGAAATTGGAGGCATTACGTTTCAGCACGTCTTCGTGCGTTAGGTTCTTAAGAATCTAATTAATCTACATCACAAAAACATTGGACAACTACTAACGTTTGATAATTTATTGTACCTGCAGTTAAATTTAGTTGTTGGAGACGATACGTTCTCAAGCTCATCGGATCAGACAAGTAGAATAATGGCAGTTTTGCAATTTTGGCCGCTATTTGATAAATTTCTGCGTACGCTCTAGTTGATATCGATTTATAGCATTGTTCTGCTTGTTTTGTCCTCAACTGGTTCTACTTCGTTGCATTTAATATCGCCGCAATCGTTATTTGCAGGTTTGAATGACCTGATTTGCTCTTTTTCTAGGCTGTATTCTTTGAAGATGGGAGAGTCAGTAGCTCGAAACAATAGTCTATTCGGTACACGGAGAAAGATCACCTCACAGCGACGCTGTGGTTTCCTGTCCCGCTGTGTGCACGAGACCGTAATTCGGCCATTTTTATGACCTGCCCCGCGCGTCCGGGAGCAGGAGCTTCTCGGGGAAAGCGTTTCCTCCGTGGTAAAGAGGTCACTGCTAGGTACTCGCCGTCTGGCGGGAAACGCAACAACACAACGCGCGCGCTAGCTGCACAGCTATCTGGGTCACCAAGCGTCCGTGCGGTTGGCGCGGTCGCCGGCAGATCGCAGCACGTGCAGTGCTACCGCTACAACAGGTGCGGGTGCAGATCGCGCGCGCGTCTGCGGCAGCAGTGGGACAAAAAAATGGCTCTGAGCACTGTGGGACTCAACTTCTGAGGTCATTAGTCCCCTAGAACTTAGAAGTAGTTAAACCTAACTAACCTAAGGACATCACAAACATCCATGCCCGAGGCAGGATTCGAACCTGCAACCGTAGCGGTCTCGCGGTTCCAGACTACAGCGCCTTTTTTTTTTTTTTTTTTTTTTTTTTTTTTTTTTTTTTTTTTTTTTCTCTTTCGTTCGTTGCATCTGCTCGGGGCGGACGTCGTAAGACACCCGTTTAAGTTCGTTGTTGATCTATTAACTCAGTTTTTTTATTACAGAGGGCTGCTAACCCTCTGACCGAACACGCTGAGCTACCGTGGCGGCACGCCTTTAACCGCACGGCCACTTCGGCCGGCTGCAGTGGGACATTCGTAGTTCGTACAGCTGCAGCACCTGCCGACTTTGAAGTCTGTGGTCGTCAGTCCGAAGACTGGTTTGATGCTGCGTTCCTCGTTACTCTCTCCTGTGCAGTTTTCATCTCTACATAACCACTGAAACCTAATCAGTCTGAACCTTCGTTTTTGGTATTCATCCCTTGGTCTCCCCCTCCCCACACCGACACGCAAACACACTGACACTTCTCTCCTTTACCAGACTGACGATTCGTTGATGCCTCAGGATTATTCCCCAATTCGATTCACGAGCTCTACATTAGTTATTCGGTCTACCGGCCCAATCTTCAGCATTGTTCTGGAGCACCGCATTTGAATAACTTATATTCTCTTCTTGTCCAAGCTGTTTATTGTCCATGTTTCACTTCCATACATGGCTACATTCCATACAAATACTTTCAGAAAAGACTTCCTAACATTTAAATCTATATTCGATGTAAATTTCTTTTCTTCAGAAACGCTTTTTTGCCATTGCAAGTCTACATTTTATATCCTCTGTGCTTCGCAATCATCAGTTATGTTGCCGCCCGAACAGCTAAAGTCCTTTGCTACTTTTAGTGTCTTATTTCCTCCTCTAGTTCTTCAGTATCGCCTTCATTTCATTCAGCTTTTTTAGTTAATGTTGAATGTTCATCTTATAACCTGTTTTCACGACACTGTCATTCTGTTCAACTTTTCTTTCAAGTCCTTTGCGTCGCTTACAGGATTACTCTGTCATGGCCAAATCTCAAAAAGTTTGAATTTCTTGTCCTAGAATTTATTTCCAAATTTTTCCTTTGTTTCCTTTACTACTTGTTCGTGATCCTACAACAGCAACAACTCGAAAACCCAACTGTTAACAGACGAAACTTTATATGCTATTTTATAAACATACCATCTAGATCACGTATTTTCATTGCAGACAATATTGCCTTACCGTAAATTTGTGCCTTGTCGGGCACTTGAAGATCCGGTGATGTTCGAATACAGCGTTAAATGTGTGCTTCTTGACAGTCAGGTGCAATAGATATCTAGGTGTACCGTTGCAAAGCGGTATTAAATGAAACTAGCCTGTAATGATTGTAATGGGGAAGGCGAATGGTCGACTTCAATTTACTGGGAGAATTTTAGGAAGGCGTGGTTCATCTGTTACGTGACTGCGTATAGAACACTAGCGCGACCCACTCTTGAGTATTGCTTGAGTGTCTGGGACCCCAGCAGATCGAATTCAAGTAATACTTTGAAGCATTCAAATGTGGTTTGCTAGATTTGTTATCGGTAGGTTCGACCAACACGCAAGTATTACGGAGTCGATTCGGGAACGCAAATGGAATCATTGGAGGGAAGGCGGTTTTCTTTTCCGAGGAACGCTGTTGGGAAAATTTAGAGAACCTGCACTTGAAGTTGACGGTAGAGCGATCGTACTGCCGTCAACGTACATTCCGTCTAAGGAGCATCAACATAATGGAAATTAGTGCTCGTAAGGAGGCATACAGATAGTTGTTTTTCTCTTGCTCTATACTAGAAGAGGAAGCGAAATGATAGTGGTTCAACGTACCCTCCGCTGCGCATCGTACAGGGGCTTTGTTAATAATAGGTTCATGGGCTAGTGAGAAGGAATTTTTTTGCTGAATGTGCCAGTAATATCATATTCCGAAATACATTTTCCGCTGTCCAGAGATATCAATAAATGTTAGTGTGTTATTGTGTATGCTATATTATTTAAATAGATATGCAAATAATTAAATTATTTAAATGCAAACAATGCCGCATCCAGAGTGGTGCACAGTAACATAAATTAATCTTCTGGGAAGGGGCCGCAATATTTCGGAACGTAACCTCACTGGAACACCCAAGAAATTAATAAATAGATATTTTAGCGTTTCACAGGAATATGTAATTAACAATAATCGTGACTGAAGTTGAAAAGGTCTTATTTTAACAGTTTCGTAATACAATCGCAGATCTCAGACAATTCCAAAAAAATAGCTCAAATGACTCTGAGCACTATGGGGCATCTGAGGCCATCAGTTGCCTAGACTTAGAACTACTTAAACCTAACTAACTTAAGGACATCATACATATCTATGCCCGAGGCAGGATTTCAACCTACGACCGTAGCAGCATCGCGGTTCCGGACTGAAGCGCCTAGAACCGCTCGGTCACATCGGCCGGCTAGACAATTCCATCCAACATGGACAAATTTAGGTAAAACAACAACAACAGTTACAAAATCAACATTAATAATAGTAATTCCGTGTAGCTCAAAGACTAGGTGCAGGTCTTTGATTTCGTCGCCCGTTCGGAGGTTTGTGTGTCTCAAGCCAAGTAAGCCCGTCAGGGAAAGGGATCCTACAGTTTAATATGGAATCCGAACGACGTGACTCTCCTGGCGAGTCTTTACATCATTGAGAAGTGAAAGCTAGGTTAAAAGGAGGCGGGAAATTTCGTAGTCAGACCCGGAAACGACCTGGCGACCTTTCGGCTGACAGGCATGCGCATTACCACTGGGCCACCCGGTACGAAACAAAACTAATACAGCCGCTAGTTTAGAACGGCAATCGCATCAAAAGCAAAGAGCCGTAGCATCTGTTCTGAGAATAACCTGTAGACGTATAACCTCAGAGAACCCCAGCGTGTAAACAACACACGTGTTCAGCTCAGCCGAAGGCGGCAGCCAAGTGAGACCCCGGTGGGCCGGAAACAGGCATCGTTGCTTCCAAGCCGAGCGCAGTTTGCTACCTGCTGCAGCGTTCAGATCTCTTAGTTGCCACCAACCCGCCTCTCTCCAGTGCGCTGGCCGAATCCTCCGCACAACCAGACTGAGGGGCCAACTGGTTTTTGATTCCCTTGTAGCCATCTGTCTGATGTATTACTATACCTGTTGTGCATGCGACCTAAAGTACGCAAATTGGGCTTAAAGCTAGGACGAGAAAGGCCGCATGGGATTAGCCGAGCGGTCTCAGGGCCGACACGGTAGCTCAGCGTGTTCGGTCAGAGAGCTAGTTGGCCTCTGTAATTAAAAAAAAAAAAAACTGAGTGGAAGGATCAACAAACGAGCTTGAACCGTTGTCATTTGACGTCCGCAACGACCAAATACAACGATCATCAACGAACAAAATGAAAAAAAAAAAAGGCGCTGCTGTCATGGACTGTGCGGCTGGTCCTGGTGGAGGTTCGAGTCCTCCCTCGGGCATGGGCGTGTGTGTTTGTCCTTAGGATAATTTAGGGTAAGTAGTGTGTAAGCTTAGGGACTGATGACCTTAGCAGTTAAGTCCCGTAAGATTTCACACACATTTTTTACTTTTTTAGAACGAGAAGGAAATTAATGCATTTTGTCGAATACTGTCGATTACCCCAACACAGTGCGATTGCGAGTGCCAAACTAATTAATAACTGAGCCGCAATGGATTTTGCGACTTTACCCTGACAAGGGAAGCATCCCCCGCCGAACGGCAAAAACCAAATAATAATGATTTTAAAGTTTTATAGAGATGAGTCTGTTCTGCTGTCTATCACGGTCATTTATCTGGGAAGCTCACAATCGGTGTTTGAATGTTAACGACTCTAACAGGCAACATCACGAACAGCACATTATTGACAGTTCAAATGGCTATAAGCACTATGGGAATTAACATCTGAGGTCATCAGCCCCTAGACTTAGAACTACTTAAACCTAAACAACCTAAGGACATCACACACATCCATGCCCGAGGTAGGATTCGAAAATGCGGCCGTAGGAGCAGCGCGGTTCTAGACTGAAGCGTCTACAACTTCTCGGCCACAGCGGCCGGCCTATCGACAGTCATAAATCAAGTATTATTTGGCTAAAAATTAAACATTGCCTGAAACGGTATGCACACTTGTAGAGTCAAATTTTCTAAAATAGAAGTTGCTGTGCATTTCTTAATATTACCTCTAAATGTCATGTACTCAACATGTTCACCACCAATCTAATAATTGAATACTATCGAGTTCCTTCTGCTTGTATGGACATTGTCATACATTCATCCACATCCAAGAAAATGTGGCACTCATTGCACCAAGTAGAATTTTTGCCCTGTTCTTTCTGCAATTCCTTACAATCGTCCAACGACGATACTGCCTTTCCCGAACATAACTGCATCGTCAGCAGACAATCTTGTGGTGCTGCTGACCCTGTCTGATACACAGTTTATGCATATTAAGAACATTACGGGTACTATACCGAAATCGCTACAAAGAGGGCCAAGTGTTTGAAGTCTTACCTATCTGAACTGTACCTACATTGAGTCCAAAAAGTATTCGTCTAATTGTAATTTTTTTAAAAAGCTAAGTATACGTCACGTGAAAGTAAGGGAACATAAAATGCGTACATCCAGTCATATGCAACGAACCTTAGTAAGTCATTTTTATTGATGGACAAGGAAATAAATACATCCATAGCGATAAAAAATTTGACAAAAAAAATGTTCAAATGTGTGTGAAATCTTATGGGACTTAACTGCTAAGGTCATCAGTGCCTAAGCTTACACACTACTTAACCTAAATTATCCTAAAGACAAACACACACACCCATGCCCGAGGGAGGACTCGAACCTCCGCCGGGACCAGCCACACAGTCCGTGACTCCAGCGCCCAAGACCGCTCGACTAATCCCGCACGGCAAAAATTTGACAAAATGGAGAATTTATTCAAGGGCTGCTTCAAAAAGTATTCGTCCACTCATATTTTTTTTCAAAACTTACAATCTGAAAATATGATTTCAGTCACAAAAGTTAATTGTTAGTGGGGTTTCCGTTTGCAGCTATTACTGCTTGTAGTCGTCTGGGAATCGACTTGACCAAGTTTGCCGTCAGAGAGTCTGGAATTTTGTCCCATTCGTCTTGAAGTGCTCCTTTTAGGTCTCTCTTGTTAGAAATGTGTCTTCTGCTGATGCTATCTTCCAGTACTTTCCAAATGTGTTCAATAGGATTAATGCCTGGCCTCTGAGGACGGGTGTTAAGTTGTTTTGGGGTGTTGTACTGGAGCGACAGCCTTGTATTTAGAGCCGTATGCTTTGGGTCGTTATCTTGTTGAAAAATGTAATTTCCTTGCAGACCTAATTTTTCGGCGCAGGGATTCAGATTGTCCTTTAAAATGTTGATATACACATGGTGATCCATTGTACCTTATATGAAATGCAATTTTCCAACACCTGAAGCACTCATGCAGCCCCACACCATCAGGGAGCCGCCCCGGTGTTTAACTGTTGGCACAAGATTGCGTGGTAACATCTCCGCAATCTTCTTACGCCACACCATTCGCCTGCCATCCGACCCGAATACGTTATATTTACTCTCGTCAGAAAATATTTCTCTATTCCAGAAGTCTTCCATCTTGAATCTATGTTCCATCGCAAAATGAAGACGTTTCTTTCGACTCTGTTCACTGATCCAAAATTTCTTGCGCGCTACTCGGCCGTGATACCCATACGTTTTGAAGGTATTTCTGAATGTGTTGGCACATACGTTCTTTCGCCTAGACTATTGTACAGGAGCCACAGGGGCGCTGATTTTAGATTTCTCCTTCATTTCCCTCATGATAAATCGCACGTCTACATCAGTCAAAGTGTGAGGGCGTCCGGTACGTGGATGGTTTCTTAATGATTTTGTTGCGCAGAATCGGTCTATAACCGACGACCGTCGATCTAGGTCTACCGACTACGTTAGCAATCTCGTAAGCAGATCTGCACTCATTATGTAAGCGCAGAATAAGTTTTCTTTCGGTCAGCGTCGTCTCACTACCCTTACGGCTCATGGCGCTAATTGTACTGTATCGGCGCCGTCCAGGCGATTGAGTGGGACCGCGCACGGTTGACTCTTAGTGTGTACCGTGGGTTAGCGTTGTAGTTTAATCACTGCGCACAGAATTTCGGCATGTTCAGATGGTGGACGAATACTTTATGAACTAGCTCTTGTATTACATCTTCTAATTTTGTTAACCATGCTGTCGATTTGAATGTATTTCCTTTCTTCCTTTTCAACAAAAATGACTTACCGAGGTATTTCTTACATGACTGGCTCTTTAGATTTTGTATTCATTCCTTTTCACGTTACACAGACTTTGTTTTCTAAAAGATATGCAGCTAGACGAACACTTTTTGGACTCACTGTACATCTGCTTCTACAGAGAGGCGCGAAATAAAAAGCGTGGATTTGAGTTGCTAGTAGATAGAGGTGGAGGAGAGCGGTCAGTCACCCAGAGTGCTGTTATTCCACCGGTTAGACATTGGAGCGTCCAGTTTCAGTAACAAACGCGCAGTGGACCGTTCAGCATCGTGTTTTCACTGTTGAACATCATTTCAAAAGTAATGAATCTGTTATCACCGTTCAACGGCTTTTCCGTACACAGCTGAATTTTGAGCGTAATGGTTCGATACCTGATCACAACACAATACTTCGCTGGGTTAACACTTTTCGCACAACTGGATCCGTTGCGAAGAAGTAGTCGACTGCTCGTTCTCGTACGGCGCGAACTCCAGAAAAAAGAAAATGTAGACACCCGACAGGGTAAGACAGTGTATTATTCAAAGTCCTCGTCGCTCCACTATAGTGGAGTCGGCGTTAAGTTGATCCCTGACGGTTGGCAGCGCTGTTGCCAGCTTTCAACTACGAAGCGCAAACGACTGCGGGCGAAAACAATAACCGTGTGTAGAGCTCCGGCAACACTGACACTTTACAGCGTCTCGACTAACATGCGGCGTACTCCGAGTTTGGGCATATCTCGTCGCTCGCTACAAAACATTCTAATTACTACGGCTGCCAGTTCTTCGTTGTTGCTTCAAAAGCGCGGTAAGGTTGCAAGCGTTTCCATCTCGTTCGTATCTTCCTAGCTTTAGAGACTGATTGATGTGCTTATGGCTGCCAAGAAGAAGCTCCACGCAGTGCTTAGAAAACAGTGGCAGCTTTTCTGAAGGTCGTAATTTTTACAATCGCTTGTAACTTCGTTACATCTTACAAGGTCAGTAATACTCACAATATGGGTTTATTATTACTTTTAAGCATGATCCTAGCTTTGTTTACTGAGATAATAATACGAGCATTTATAAACTCAGTCTATTACTATCTCGTATTTTATTTCAGATGTCAGATTTAATAAAGGCAAATCTGGGAGATAAGATAATGAAATTACTTGATGAGCTGGAGCAAGAGGAGAATGACAGTAACAGCTACGACTCGACAAGTGAAGATGAAACCCATAACGTTGAAGAGGATGATAATGATCCTACAGGTGGCGAGAGTGGAGAACGCCAAATTACAATCGTTGGTGCAGACCCCCCATTTTCTGGCGGAAAAGAAAGCGACCCAGTATCGTTTCTTCATCGTCCTCGTCATCACTCTCACCCGTCATTTCAGACTCAGGTAAAAGTGTTTCTTCATCTTTCGATGGTGAGGACTACATCATTCGGCCTCGAAAGATCCCTCTGCAGGATAAAGATGGACGTCGCTGGTCATCTGGAGCTCCTAAGAAAAGAGACAGCGCCTACAGCTCAAAGAAATACGATTCAACATATTCAGTCCCCTAAACAATGGCGCTAGAAATGCCGCTACGCGCCGGCCGGAGTGGCCGAGCGATTTTAGGCGCTACAGTCTGGAACCGCGCGACCGCTACGGTCGCAGGTTCGAATCCTGCCTCGGGCATGGATGTGTGTGATGTCCTTAGGTTAGTTAGGTTTAAGTAGTTCTAAGTTCTAGGGGACTGATGATCACAACAGTTGAGTCCCATAGTGCTCAGAGCCATTTGAACCATTTTTTTTTTTTTTTTTTTTTTTTTTTTTGCCGCTACGCCATTAGAAATATTTTTTTTCATTTTTCACAGATGACATGTTACATCATCATCATCATCAGTTATCTGCTATATTAGCAGGTCCTTTGCCTCTCCATTTTCTGCGATCCTTTGCTTCCTTCTTAAGGCTGCTGTATGTTGTACCGTCCATCATGTCATCCAGTATCTGGAATCTCTTCCTTCCTCGCTTCCTTTTCCCTTCTACATAATCTTCTATAACTGTTTTTATCAGTCCGTCATTCTTTCTTAATATATGCCCAATCCAATTTCTTTTTCTTCTCTTTATTACATCTAGTAACTGCCTTTTCTCTCCCACTCTTCTCAGTACTTCTTCATTTTTTACTCTGTCCATCCAACTTATTCTTTCCATCTTCCGCCATGTCCAGATCTCAAAAGCCTTCAGCCTTTCTCTGTCTTTTTTCCTCATAGTCCATGTTTCAGCGCCATATAGAAGAACACTCCGTACAAGACATTTTATGAGTCTCTTTCTGAGTTCTCTGTCCAGACCACTGCAGAAGATTCTCCTTTTCTTATAAAACGCCTCTTTTGCCATTGCTATCCTTGTTTTAATTTCTGTGGTGCACTTCCAGTCGGTGTCTATCCTGCTTCCAAGATACTTAAAATTTTGCACCTGTTCTAGTGTTTCTCCATTCAGCACAATTTTTATTTCCTTATTTCCTCCTATTGCCAATACTTTTGTTTTATTTGTGTTAATTTTCATTCCATATTTTTTCCGTTAGTTGCAATGGTGTCCACTAAATCCTGTAATTCTTTTTCCCCTGTGGCTAGAAGGACCATGTCATCAGCAAATCTCAAGCACCCTACTCTTCTTCCTCCAATTTCTACTCCTTTGTCATCTAATGAGCATTGGTCAATCATATTTTCCAAGTACAAGTTGAAAAGAGTAGGTGATAAACAGCATCCTTGTCTTACTCCTTTCCCTAGTCTGATCCAGTTTGTACTTTCTCCTCTCACTTTAACTGAAACTTTTTGATTAAGGTACAATGAGTTTATAAGTCTTCTGGTTTTCCAGTCCACTCTCTTTTCCCTCATAAAATTTGTCAAATGCCTTTTCTAAATCGATGAAGCACATATATAGGTCTCTTCCTTTTTCAATAAACCTTTCTCCCAAGATTCGTAGGAGCCCTATTGCATCTCTGGTGCCCGTATTCCGTCTAATGCCAAACTGCTCCTCGCCGAGATTCTCCTCTATTACTTTTTCAAGTCTTGTATTAATTATTCTTAACATCACTTTGGCTGCATGTGAAATGAGGCTGATTGTCCTGTGCTTGCTGCATTTCTTGGTTCCTTGTTTTTTCGGTAATGGAATCATTACTGTTGTCAAAAAGTCCTCAGGCCATTCACCACTGTCATATATTTTATCACATAACCTCAATATTTCTCTTATTCCATTGTGGTTCAAGCATTTTAGTATTTCTCCCAGTATTGTATCTGTACCTTCTGCTTTGCCATTTTTCATTGCAGCAATGGCAAACTTTACTTCTTCCATTATGATGGTCGGTCCTTTCTCTTCATCACTTACACTGTTGTGTGATTCAAATTCCAGAGTTTCTGGTTTGCTATTTGTGTCATATATCTCTTTTATATATTCTTCCCATCTCTGGAGGACATCGTCACGATCTTTGTACACTACCTCTTCGTCTTTACTCAAAATTTCCATAGTAGCACTTCCTGCTCTGTTTTGTTCCCATGTCATAGTCTTTACACTGTTGTATAGTAAGTCGTATCTTCCCTTCCTGTCCAGTTCTTCAATTTCATCACATTCCTCTTTTAGCCATTTTTTCCTAGCCTGCTCTGTTTCTCTTCGCAGTTCGTTATTTAACCTTCGGTATATCTTTCTTGCATCTTCAGTGTTCTTGTTTTTCAATTTTCTTCTCTCCTCCATCTTGGAATTCATTTCTTGTGTGACCCATGGTTTTTTTTTGACCTTTTCCCTTTTACATATCCTGTTACAGTTAATATCATGTTACAGTTAATAGTAAATCACACGAACGAGGAGGTAATGAGGGAAATATCAAAATCCAAAGAGCACTCAGAGTACAACTTCCACTGAAGAATTAAAAGCTTTAATTGGCACACTGTATTTGACAGCAACTTTGAAGAATAACCATTTATCAACTCGTGAATTATTTGACAGTAATTTATGAAGCCCTAGACATAAAGCAGACACGAGCTCCGAGTGATCTGAGTTTTTAATGTCTTATCTGAGTTTTGATGATAAGTCGACTCGTGAGGAACGAATGCAGTACGTTCCATTTGCAGCTATCAGGGAATTATGGGATGAATTTGTTATCAATTGCCGTAGCTATTACAGACCAGGCGCATTCATCACTGTGGACGAATAACACCTTGCTTTTCGGGGTGGATGTCTGTTTCGTATGTTCATAGTCAACAAGTCCGCTAAATATGGGATTAAAATTGTAATAGCATGTGAAGCAGGAACAAAATATATGGTAGATGCTTCCCCATATCTCAGCAAAGGCACAGATACTAACGGTCTGCCACTTGGAGAATACTACACGAAGGAGCTCACAAAAACAATGAGAGGATCTAAATGGTTCAAATGACTCTGAGCACTATGAGACTTAACATCTGTGGTCATCAGTCCCCTAGAACTTAGAACTACTTAAACCTAACTAACCTAAGGACATCACACACATCCATGCCCGACGCAGGATTCGAACCTGCGACCGTAGCGGTCGCGCGGTTCCAGACTGTAGCGCCTAGAACCGCTTGGTTACCCCAGTCGGCGAGAGGATCTAACCGAAATGTTATAGTTGATAACTGGTTCACATCTATCAAGTTAGCCGACGATCTGCTAAAGGAGGAACTCACTCTCGTTGGCACTTTGAGATGCCACAACTTCTTGGGGCTTTAGGGATCAACATGGCAGATATGTGGTTCCAACAAGATGGAGCCACAGCCAACACGGCTAATGCATCCACGGCAGTTGTTCGAGATATGTTTCCTCAACACTTGATTCCACGTTTATGCGATCTGCACTGGCCTTCACGTTCCCCGGATCTGTGGGTTTGCGACTTCCTCTTATAGTGTCATTTCAAATGCAATGTTTATTGCTGCAAACCTCATCCATTCAACGCTCTGAAAGTTGCAATATGTGAAGAAATGGCTGCTGTTTCGCAGGACACTTTGGCAAAATTTATGCAGTACTTTTGTACGGCCGGCCGCGGTGGCCGTGCCGTTCTAGGCGCTGCAGTCCGGAACAGCGGGACTGCTACGGTCGCAGGTTCGAAACCTGCCTCGGGCATGGATGTGTGTGATGTCCTTAGGTTAGTTAGGTTTAAGTAGTTCTAAGTTCTAGGGGACTGATGACCTAAGGTGTTAAGTCCCATAGTGCTCAGAGCCATTTGAACCATTTTGAACTTTTGTACGGTGGCTATAGTTTCGCATCTTACAAGCGCTCATCCACATACTTTGCCGTGAACTACAACCACAATTAGGTATCATTTGATAGGTTGTACATCGTATATATGAATATTTAAAGGAGACTGACATTTTCACGTACGCCTTGCAAATAATTGTTAACGCTTATTGCATGAAAGGTGACGGAGTGCCTTTATTAACAGAACGGAGTAATGAATGATTGCCTATACTAGTAGAGGTTGGAACGCCAGTGGAGATGAAACGGCAAGCAGAACTCAAGCTCTGGGTGGAAGGCCCCCACGGGTGCTGGTCCTGCTTAAAAACAGGAAGTAGCTAGACAGACGTCGTGGCACCTGAGCTCTAGAGCACAATAGGGTGACGGCCGGCCACTATTGTGGCAGGACCAGGTTCAAATGGCTCTGAGCACTATGCGACTCAACTGCTGAGGTCATCAGTCGCCTAGAACTTAGAACTAATTAAACCTAACTAACCTAAGGACAGCACACAACACCCAGCCATCACGAGGCAGAGAAAATCCCTGACCCCGCCGGGAATCGAACCCGGGAACCCGGGCGTGGGAAGCGAGAACGCTACCGCACGACCACGAGATGCGGGCGCAGGACCAGGGATAACCGGGAACTCTGCAAATATTGGACGCAGGTGAGAGGAACGAAGAAGTGGCACCTCGGAAACTACGCAGGCTGGGTTATTTCCAAGGATTTTTACTCAGGTGCGTAGCATTGTACGAGTATAGGTTTTTTCCTCGGAAACTTTCCGCGCTGGACGACAAAAGACTAAAATATGGTTGATCGGCGTTCGGAAGGATCTGTAGAGAGGGAGAATATTCCGTGGTTTCGGCAATATGATTCGTTTTCGGAATTATGAGGAGGGGGGGGGGGGGGGGGGAGCCGAGCCTTGCAGGGAAGCCAGCGGTAGAGAGACAAGGTCCGTTGTGAGCGCCCGTGTGTGATGGTCGCTCGGTATCAGCTTTGTTGGTACAGATGGACTTGCTGTCTTTGCTCTCAGGAAAGTTTATAGTTAGAACAGTTAGGCACTGTACTGCAGCGAACCTATACGATTCTGGACTACTTCACCTCTGGGTTGGAAGTCGTCATTGAGTATGCAGCGTTCGGTAATTGATAGGTTGCCTATACTTACGTTGAGACGTTATCTGAACTCCGTCCTTGTGGCTGGGAGTTCGCGTTTCTCGTCTGTAGAACACAGAGAGGATAAGACAGTATTAGAGTATATTAGTTAGAGGACCGCCTTCTGCCGTCCTCGTGTTTGAAAGAGTTTATTTGTGGCTGGAGTTCTTTAATCGTCGCAGACGAGTACGAGAACCATCACTTCGATGCACCGGACGCAGTGCATACAGTGATATCGCAAATTGCTTCGGCTTATTAGGGCTATAAAGCTAAACAGCTGTGATCACGTTAGTTTATTTCCACTGAGGTTCCACACCACCGTAGATCATCTTTGAAAGCAGTGTCTTCTAGTGTTCAGTACGTAGATGATGTCAGTCATTTCGCGTTAGTGATATTAGACCGCGCAGTCAAAATAAGGGGCATAGTTCGGCATTTGATTGATGATTTTAGTTAGGAAATATAGACAATTGTACTCAAAGGGTTGATTTTAATCTATAATAAATATATATTGAACAACAACGTTTATCATTTAGTAGTATTAGCTGCCTTCATCATTCATTTATGATTAAATTGTAATTTATATGTAAAAAAGAGCATTAACACTTCCTAAGATCTGGTTCAGGGGGTAGTCAGACAGGGCCAAATCATCATTTTAGTGTTTATTATTTTCCGCTGCGCACACGCATTTTACACCCGCCTGGAGCAGCATCCTGGACTTTAAAAATAGCTTTTAATGTGCGTGCGGGAAGAAAGACGCCATCTTTCCGAAGTTATTTTCAAAAAATAATTGCAATTCTTAAGCTGGGCAACTTGCAGGCTGCATTGGTGTACATGCATTTTATATGTGATCAAAATTAATCTAATCCCAGTAGATTGAAATCCATTCCTTCTTTTGAGACACGTGGTACATCTATACACCGCAAGCCACCTCACTGTGTGTGGCGGAGGGTACTTTGTGCCTCAATGTTACATCACCCCTTTCCTGTTCCAGTCGTGTATAGCTCGTGGCTGGAACAGAAAAACAAGGAAGTGACACTTCCACAGGGAATTGCCAATCTGAAGGGAGCCTAATAAACCATTCCATAAATGTAACAACTTTCTCAATCTCCTACTCCGTAGTCCTATAGAGAACGGAGGATGCCTGCCGCAACATAGCAACAATTTAGAAAGGCTTGGGCGGTGTAGTACGAACTGACACCGGTGATCGATCTTATATCAATTCTCTGGACTTATTTCACTAGGCCTCCTTCAGCACAGAACATCAATTTATCCTATCCATAAGTTGAGTCCGCCCCCGGTAGCTGAATGGTCAGCGCGACAGAGTATCAATCCCGGGTTCGATTCCCGGCGGCGTCGAGATTTTTTCTGCTCAGGGAATGGGTGTTGGGTTGCCCTAATCATCATCATTTCATCCCCATCGACGCACAAGTCGCCGAAGTGGCGTCAAATCGAAAGACTTGCACCCGGTCAACGGTCTACCCCACGGGAGGCCCAAGTCATACGACATTTATTTAGCCATAGGTGGAAAGGGGAGAAAGAGAGATAAAGAGATGTATTTTACTCAGTCGTATAATATCTTAGAATATTTTGAACAATATGAAACTTTCAAATTTTGTCTGTCTGTTCTCTCCAGCATAGAGCTTGCAGTTCGTGTTATCAAGCACTGTGTCTGATTAATCTGTTCGATCGAAGCATACAGTAGGTGTTAAGCAGCATATTACGTGTCCTTCACGTTCTTACGTAGGAACTACGGGAAATTTGCTGAGGCTACTATGAGTTTAAGGACAGCGTGACTCTAATGGGTTTTTGAGTGCTCATTAGCACATACGTGTTTGTCTCGCGTCATATTCGCGGGCAAAGTCCCAGGATCAAGGGCGCTTCGTAATTTTAACTGCCTTTCTTGCAGTTACAACGTCACTTGCCGTAACTCGAGGCCCACGAGAAAGACAGGCCGCGGCGCGAACGAAGGCCTGAACTCGCTCGCTCGCTCAGCTCAGCAGACAAAATGCGTTTCTGAACCAGATAACTCGCAGCTGGGCGTGTACGTACTGCCGAGAATTGCATCTTCTCCTGCAATCTGCTATATGAAGTCTTACTGATTAACAGTACTACTACGAAATTTAATTTAAGATCAATATTTCGTATAAATACACTACTAGTCATTAAAATTGCTACACCACGAAGATGACGTGCTACAGACGCGAAATTTAACCTACAGGAAGAAGATGCTGTGATATGCAAATGGTTAGCTTTTCAGAGCATTCAGACAGGTGTGGCACCAGTGGCGACACCTACAACGTGCTGACGTCAGGAGAGTTTCCAACCGATTTCTCAGCAGTTGACCGGCGTTGCCTGGTGAAACGTTGTTGTGATGCCTCGTGTAAGGAGGAGAAATGCGTACCATCACGTTTCCGACTTTGATAAAGGTCGGATTGTAGCCTATCGCGATTGCGGTTTATCGTATCGCGACGTTGCTGCTCGCGTTGGTCGAGATCCAAAGCGCCTGCGATGCTGTACTCAACGATGAACCTGGGTGCACGAAACGCAAAACGTTATTTTTTCAGATGAATCCAGGTTCTGTTTACAGCATCATGATGGTCGCATTCATGTTTGGCGACATCGCGGTGAACGCACATTGCAAGAGTGTATTCCTCATCGCCTTACTGGCGTATCGCCCGACGTGATGGTATGGGTTGCCATTGGTTACACGTCTCGGTCACTTCTTGTTCGCATTGAAGGCACTTTGAACAGTGGACGTTACATTTCAGATGTGTTACGACCCGCCGGCCATGGTGGCCGTGCGGTTCTAGGCGCTCATTCCGGAACCGCGCGACTGCTACGGTCGCAGATTCGAATCCTGCCTTGGGTATGGATGTGTGTGACGTCCTTAGGTTAGTTAGGTTTAAGTAGTTCTAAGGCCTAAGGGACTGATCACCACAGATGTTACCTCCCATAGTGCTCAGAGCCATTTGAACCATTTTGTTACGAACCGTGCCTCTCCCCTTCATTCGATCCTTGCGAAACCCTACTTTCCAGCAGGATAACGCACGACCGCATGTTGCAGGTCCTGTACAGGCCTTTCTGGATACAGAAAATGTTCGACTGCTGCCCTGGCCAGCACATTCTCCAGATCTCTCACCAACTGAAAACGTCTAGTCAATGGTGGCCGAGCAACTGGATCGTCACGATCACTACTCTTGATGAACTATGGTATCGTGTTGAAGCTGCATGGGGAGCTGTACCTGTACACGCCATCCAAGCTATGTTTGAATCAATGCTCAGGCGCATCAAGGCCGTTATTACGACCAGAGGTGGTTGTTCTGGGTACTGATTTCTCAGGATCTATGCACCCAAATTACGTGAAAATGTAATCAGATGTCAGTTCCAGTATATTTGCCCAATGAATACCTGTTTATCATGTCCATTTCTTCTTGGTGTAGCAGTTTTAATGGCCAGTAGTGTATGTGCTGAATTGCTTCCGTGTTAGGAGGCTGATCATTACAATTTTTGTAGAACACCATCACAGGCTATGAAACATGGGGCCATCACTTCGAATCGGAAGCAAAACGGCAGTCCAAGAGTGGCACTACATCGCCTGTCCTCACAAGAAAAAGTTCAAAGCCGTATTCTCTGCCGGTAAAGTAAACGCGACAGTCTTCTGGGACTCTGAAGGGACTATTCTGTTTGATGACATCCCTAATGTTGCAACGATCAACTGTGAAGTGTGTTGTGCTACCCTTAGGAAACTGAAGAAACGACTTCAGCGTATTTGTCGCCACAAAAGGCAATCGAGCTCCTCCTCTCCATGACAACGCAAGGTGTCACAAATGTCTGCACACCCCAGAGGAGCTCACGAAACTTCATTTGACTGCTCCCACTCGACCACTTTACAGCCCTGATCTCGCACCTTCCGACTTCCATCTGTTTAGTCCAGTAAAGGAGGCACTTCTTGTGGAACACAACTAGCTCTTTATACTGATGAAGTAATGAGAGCTATCGACAGGGGATGTCAAATTGATTCCATATTTTTAGATTTCCAGAAGGCTTTCGACACCGTTCCCCACAAGCGTCTTCTAACCGAACTGCGTGCCTATGGAATATCGCCTCAGTTGTGCGACTGCATTCGTGATTTCCTGTCAGAAAGGTCACAGTTCGTAGTAACAGACGGAAAGTCATCGAGTAAAACAGAAGTAATATACGGCGTTCCCTAAGGAAGTGTTATAGGCCCTCTATTGTTCCTGATCTATATTAACGACATAGGAGACAATCTGAGTAGTCATCTTAGATTGTTTGCAGATGATGCTGTCATTTACCGTCTTGTAAATTCATCAGATGATCAAAACGACTTGCAAAATGATTTAGATAAGATATATGCATGGTGCGAAAAGTGGCAATTGACCCTGAATAAAGAAAAGTGTGAAGTTATTCACATGAGTACTAAAAGAAATCAGCTAAATTTCGATTAAGCGATAAGTCACACAAATCTGAACACTGTAAATTCAACTAAACACATAGGGGTTACAATTACAAATAACCTAAATTGGAAAGATCACATAGATAATATTGTGGGTAGAACAAACCAAAGACTGCGATTCATTGTGTAACATCCACGAGATAAGTTTTAGCTACACTGCGACGAGAGGAACTTATGCCTCTAACAGTTATAAACATTATCTATCGGACATATGAAAGAATAGTGAAGGGAAACGATAATAAATATTATTTATTTATATAATGTTTTATGATGTAATTGGACAAATCGATGTGTATCAGACAAAGACATTGATAATTGTAAATTCCTTTTATGATCTGCGTTTGTCTTCCTTTGTTTTTACCTTTTGTTGGTTGGCTTTTGTAGGTTGCAGACGCAAGACGTATACCAAACTGAGGTCTGTTAAGAAATTGTAATTATTTGTTAATTCTTACTTGAGAATAGAGTTCATTATTATTATAAATATGAGTGAATAATTATTTTTAACTTTAATTCCTCTCTCAATAAGCATTATCTGTGTTAATTATTTCTTTCCACTGCAAGGAGCGCAGCCATTGATGATAGCGATTTGTATCGCGTTTTTATCTGTGTTTCAAAGGTATCAAAGGTTTGCTTTATGAAAATTAGTCTAAATAGTGCACAATATGAAAGCAAAGTTTAATAAGCATTTCAAATACTTATCCTGTTAAGAGAAAATTTGATCTAACAGTAGAAAGTCTCTATCAATTGCTGCCGCCATCTTAACAACTTATCAGCGTCAAATTCAAATTACGCAACTCTGCAGACATAAATGCCGAAGGTAATAAAAATGTGTAAAAATAGATGTGCAGCGGTAGTCCCGAACTCATTTTAATGAAAATAATTCGAATCAGATTGGTTCTTTAAAAAGCTGTGCTCATAGCACGATCCATATAACAAATTTTTCTTGCTGATGTATGGAGCCGAAATTAGTTACGCACGAGTTGCGAAGAATATTGCTTCAGGTAACATACGTCAGTGTTGTGCGCGGCTGATATTCGATGGTTTTAATGATCATTTTGCTGAACATAACTATTTCCATCATAATCAATAGTTGTATAGAATCTATTCTGAGAACTGTGATTTAGTGACACTTCCACAATTTACAGACAACACTTCAACACAACGTCAACTTGGAGTTCTTTAGCAACTTGACCAAATCTTTAGCCGGGAGAAAAATTATTTAGTAATTACTCACTGTAATAAAATAAGATTATCATTTTCATTTACAAATTAGTTAAATACCAAACCACTGAATAGCACAGAGAACGCCACAATTGGCAGAACACTTAGAAAGTGCAACAGGTCTACTAAAGAGACTGCTTACACCACGCTTGTCCGCCCTATTCTGGAGTATTGCTGTGCGGTGTGGGATCCGCATCAGGTGGGACTGACGGATGGCATCGAAAAAGTACAAAGAAGGGCGGCTCGTTTTGTATTATCGCGAAATAGGGGAGATAGTGTCACAGACATGATACGTGAGTTGGAGTGGCAATCATTAAAACAAAGGCGTTTTTCGTTGCGACGGGATCTTCTCATGAAATTTCAATCCCCAGTTTTCTCCTCCGATTGCGAAAACATTCTGTTGGCACCCACCTACATAGGGATAAATGATCATCACGATAAAATAAGAGAAATCAGGACTCGCACAGAAAAATTTAAGTGCTCGTTTTTCCCACGTGTCGTTCGAGAGTGGAACGATAGAGAGACAGCTTGAAGGTGGTTCATTGAACCCTCTGCCAGGCACTTTATTGTGAATAGCAGAGTAACAACATAGATGTAGATGTAGATGCACCCCGCGGGAAGCAGAGCGTCGATGATGGCAAGATTAGAGTTGTAGTAAGATGTTAGCTCCACCGTCCATCAGTAGGATGGTACTAGGCGGGCATACAGGTCCTCGCAGGAAGGTGGCGTGAGGCCGTCACGTTGAACTGAGACTAGCCTACTTTAAAAAATAGGGTTTTATAGCCAAAATGAGTGGGGAATAATATGATGTATTGGAATCCTGAATAAAACCAACCTGCTTTCAGGAACAAATGAGTTTTGCATTATTAATGAATGTCCCTTGTATTAAACTTACAAGCCAATTTAGAGACAACTGTATTTTTTTAATGTATCAATCCTGTACGATTTCTCCAGGTCTCTGTCTCTCATAGGTTCATCCATTATTGTGATAGCGTTCGAAGTTATTCCGAGAACTGTGTTGTCACAGTGCTACGTAAAGTAATTCTAGATATCCTTTATAGCATAAAAACGTTTGCCATGGGGGAACAAAGCAACTGGGAGCCCGAGAACTTGTTCTCGCTGGAAATTCATAACGCAGATGAGCACAATTCGTGGTTTAGCGGTTCGATCAAATGATTGGCTCCTGTAATAAAAAACTGACTGATGTTTTCACCAACGTAGTTTGAGACAAAAAATGGTTCAAATGGCTCTGAGCACTATGCGACTTAACTTCTGAGGTCATCAGTCGCCTAGAACTTAGAACTAATTAAACCTAAGGACATCACACACATCCATGCCCGAGGCAGGATTCGAACCTGCGACCGTAGCGGTCACGCGGTTCCAGACTGAAGCGCCTTTAACCGCACGGCCACACCGGCCGGCATAGTTTGAGACATGTTGTGTGACATCCGTACAGAAATACTGAAGAAAACGGCGAAGAAACAGGTAGAAACAAAGAAGAGAGTACTTGTTAACGTCGCTGCCCATAAATCTATAGGTCCCCGTTTCGATCCCGGACGGGTCGGATATTTTCTTTGCTAGGGGACTGGGTGTTTGCGTTATCCTCATCATCTATTCTCTTCTTCATCGACGTACTAGTCGCAGAAATGGCGTCAAATAAACTTCCACCAGGGCGGCAAACTACTCCACATTGTATTTCCCGGCCAATAATGCTCCACAATCATTTCATTTTATAACGCAAATTAGCATAACATTACGACGATCGGAGACAAACTGGAGGCTCGGAACATTCACAAAGTTGTTATTGTACAAGGACGAAACAAAAGTCAACGTATATCCGTCGCAGATAACTCACAAGACAATCTTCAGATATGAATGTTTATATCGACGTGTTCACATTCATCGAATATCGAAACTCGACGACTCGCATGCGGCCTTTTCTTCGAGGACAGACGTTAAAAAAATATGCTCACATCCGGCGAGTATGATGGATGTCAGAAGATGTCCCAATGCTGTCTAGCCACAAGCTGAATCATTGTTTCATCAGCGTGACGTCAAGCATTGTCATGCAAGATGATTAGTGTCGGGATCTACAAGAAGTGCGGACGCTTTATACTCGTATCTGATCTCAAGTTATCCTCCAGGGAATCTTCCCTGGATACTTCGTACGCCATTTCACACGCAGGTACCGTATGGCTTAGGCCACTATCTCGTGATCACGTTTCAAAATGGTCACGATCTTCACCCAAATGTACAAGGGCATCAAATTTTCGATTAGTGCTCTAGAACAGGTTTCACTGGATTCCGGTGTGCAGATTCTCAAACACAGTCATTACTCTGTCGCCGAATCGTCACAGAAAAAATTGAGTTATACTTTCGAGTTCGTTTATTGTTCCATTTCATATCTTTAAATGTATTCTCCCGAAGTACTTAACACAAGTTATACACGAGGGCTAGAACATGTTGAAAGTATGTGCAAAAACCTCACTCTGGACTAAAACGACAACAAGGAGAACGTCGGCTGTAGCGTAACAACGATTAAAAAAGAGGCAGGTCTGCTGATTTATGGAACGTGAATATTTCAGTACCACTCAGAAGCAAAACATCAATAGGTGCTGTAAAAAATACGGCAGTTGGGCTGTGTATATCGTTTGAGCTCCCTGGCCAAATCTTCATTACGGATGAATTGTTGCCAGTACTCCAATTTTTGATTGTCAACCAAGCGATAGAAGTTTATACACCTTTTCGAATGGAGTCTCGCGCCGTGCAAGAGAAATCGTACAGTTTGAAATGCGAATCGATACTTGTGGTTTTATGTATCGTTAAGCTTGTACTTGGTTCAACTAATTTTTTTGCACCAGCGAAATGTTCACGCTAGTTCTAAAACTATTTTGATTACTTGTCCTTATACGAGCGAAATACTGGAAGCTCTCGATGAATCACACAAAATAATGGAATGGAAAAAAGTTTCAAGGTTCCTCGAGAACATCATTCTAAGAACATATGTTAAAAATTTCGACGATCTGCCATGAACAGAGATTATTGATGTGACCATCCCCACAACTGCTGCTTCTGGTACCAAAGAATCATGGTTTTTCGGATGTATCTTTTTAACATTTTAAGATTTTCGGAAACAGGAAAAGGGAAAACATTTTCTAAATGAATGTCTAAGGAATGTACAGTTAAAATGTGAGCGATCTGCTGCGGTTAGTTATTTATATAATTGCGGCAAATGGAGTGAAATCGGCTAAAAATCGGTTTTCTGCGTAAGTAAGGTAACTTTGAACCCCTTCATCTCGGTAATGGATAATGATATCGAAACAAGTTTCGGAGTCCCCTGGGAATATAATGTTAAGGACATATGGTAAAATTTTCGACGATCTGCCACGAATGGAAATTACACTCCTGGAAATTGAAATAAGAACACCGTGAATTCATTGTCCCAGGAAGGGGAAACTTTATTGACACATTCCTGGGGTCAGATACATCACATGATCACACTGACAGAACCACAGGCACATAGACACAGGCAACAGAGCATGCACAATGTCGGCACTAGTACAGTGTATATCCACCTTTCGCAGCAATGCAGGCTGCTATTCTCCCATGGAGACGATCGTAGAGATGCTGGATGTAGTCCTGTGGAACGGCTTGCCATGCCATTTCCACCTGGCTCCTCAGTTGGACCAGCGTTCGTGCTGGACGTGCAGACCGCGTGAGACGACACTTCATCCAGTCCCAAACATGCTCAATGGGGGACAGATCCGGAGATCTTGCTGGCCAGGGTAGTTGACTTACACCTTCTAGAGCACGTTGGGTGGTACGGGATACATGCGGACGTGCATTGTCCTGTTGGAACAGTAAGTTCTCTTGCCGGTCTAGGAATGGTAGAACGATGGGTTCGATGACGGTTTGGATGTACCGTGCACTATTCAGTGTCCCCTCGACGATCACCAGTGGTGTACGGCCAGTGTAGGAGATCGCTCCCCACACCATGATGCCGGGTGTTGGCCCTGTGTGCCTCGGTCGTATGCAGTCCTGATTGTGGCGCTCACCTGCACGGCGCCAAACACGCATACGACCATCATTGGCACCAAGGCAGAAGCGACTCTCATCGTTGAAGACGACACGTCTCCATTCGTCCCTCCATTCAAGCCCGTCGCGACACCACTGGAGGTGGGCTGCACGATGTTGGGGCGTGAGTGGAAGACGGCCTAACGGTGTGCGGGACCGTAGCCCAGCTTCATGGAGACGGTTGCGAATGGTCCTCGCCGATACCCCAGGAGCAACAGTGTCCCTAATTTGCTGGGAAGTGGCGGTGCGGTCCCCTACGGCACTGCGTAGGATCCTACGGTCTTGGCGTGCATCCGTGCGTCGCTGCGGTCCGGTCCCAGGTCGACGGGCACGTGCACCTTCCGCCGACCACTGGCGACAACATCGATGTACTGTGGAGACCTCACGCCCCACGTGTTGAGCAATTCGGCGGTACGTCCACCCGGCCTCCCGCATGCCCACTATACGCCCTCGCTCAAAGTCCGTCAACTGCACATACGGTTCACGTCCACGCTGTCGCGGCATGCTACCAGTGTTAAAGACTGCGATGGAGCTCCGTATGCCACGGCAAACTGGCTGACACTGACGGCGGCGGTGCACAAATGCTGCGCAGCTAGCGCCATTCGACGGCCAACACCGCGGTTCCTGGTGTGTCCGCTGTGCCGTGCGTGTGATCATTGCTTGTACAGCCCTCTCGCAGTGTCCGGAGCAAGTATGGTGGGTCTGACACACCGGTGTCAATGTGTTCTTTTTTCCATTTCCAGGAGTGTATATATGGGGTCATACCCACAACTGGAACCTTTTCATGGTTTTCTCAGGAAAACCATGTCTTGTGACAGCCAGAGCGAGAGCACCAGCAGCAGCGAGTACTGTTTGTATAAAGCGTTTATTTTGCATTTTGTTTACGACCTTCCACTAAGGAAGGGATTCTATTTGTGTTTATCTGCTCTGCATAGTAACTAACAGTTCTTGATAAAACTTTACGTAGTTTTCGTGTTAGATTTCTTAGTGTTTTCTTGATCGTTTAGAACAGAAAGCGCCCTAAAACCGTCTTTTGTTTGTTTCGCGGCCGTTAGCCACTAGTCACTTGAATCAGCAGTTGTCTTGTGACAGCCAGAGCGAGAGCACCAGCAGCAGCGAGTACTGTTTGTATAAAGCGTTTTAGTACTTATTTGCTGCGCTTAGCTTTTAAATAGTTTTTCTGGGAAAACCTAGCGTAGTTTTCGCGTCTCGTATTTCAGTGAGTGTTTCTTGATTATCAGAGTAGCTCATCAGAAGATTATCTTGGGAATTTGTCACCGTATAGAGTAGGGTAAACATAGTCATGTGTAGGGACTGTGGTTGTTGTGAGCGGACGCAAGGAGAATTGGCCACTCTTCGGGGGCAGGTGGAGGCTTTGTCTGTTAGGCTCATCGAGCTCGAGGCGCAGGCGTCGGCTCGTAGTGGCGTTGGGGCAACTGTGGTGAGACCTATGCCTACTTCGGTGGCCTTGGAATCACATGGAACCCCTGATGTCGCTGCGTCTTCCGGCAGTGAGCATCTTACCGGTCAGCCATCACTCCAGGGTGAATGGCGGACAGTGGTGGGCTCGCGCGTGCCTGGCCGAAAGGCGAAGGTGGGATCTGGCCGCGTGGCAGCTGCCTTACCCCTTTCCAACAGGTACGGGGTGCTTCCTAGTGGTGATGACATCGTTTCCGAGCCACCACAGGATGCCTCGCCTGTTGGGCCAGTGGCCGATTCTCCGGCAAGGTCCCGACAGTCACAGAGGGCGGGCCTATTAGTTATAGGGAGCTCCAACGTTAGGCGGGTTATGGAGCCCCTTAGGAAAATAGCGGGTAGGTCGGGGAAGAATGCCAGTGTGCACTCGGTGTGCTTGCCGGGGGGTCTCGTCCGTAATGTGGAGGAGGCCCTTCCGGCAGCTATTGAACGCACTGGGTGTGACCGGCTGCAGATAGTAGCACATGTCGGAACGAGTGACGCCTGCCGCTTGGGTTCTGAGGCCATCCTTGGTTCCTTCCGGCGGCTGGCTGATTTGGTGAAGACAACCAGCATCGCACGCGGAGTGCAAGCTGAGCTTAATATCTGCAGCATAGTGCCCAGAGTCGATCGCGGTCCTCTGGTTTGGAGCCGTGTGGAGGGTCTAAACCAGAGGCTCAGACGACTCTGCGACTATAATGGTTGCAAATTCATCGACCTCCGTTATTGGGTGGAGAACTGTAGGGCCCCCCTAGACAGGTCAGGCGTGCACTACACACCGGAAGCAGCTACTAGGGTAGCAGAGTACGTGTGGCGTGCACACGGGGGTTTTTTAGGTTAGAGGGACCCCCCCTTGGGCGAAACGATAAAATACCTGACGGCTTACCAGAGAGGACATTATCATCGTTGATAAAGAACGTCCGTCCTCAGAGACCAAAAACGGGAAAAGTTAACGTAATATTGGTAAACTGCAGGAGTATCCAGGGCAAGGTTCCTGAATTAGTATCTCTTATTGAAGGAAATAGTGCGCATATAGTATTAGGAACGGAAAGTTGGTTAAAACCGGAAGTGAACAGTAACGAAATCCTAGACACAGAATGGAATATATACCGCAAGGATAGGATAAACGCCAATGGTGGAGGAGTATTTATAGCAGTAAAGAATTCAATAATATCCAGTGAAGTTATTAGCGAATGCGAATGTGAAATAATCTGGGTTAAGTTAAGTATCAAAGGTGGGTCAGATATGATAGTCGGATGCTTCTATAGACCACCTGCATCAGCAACCGTAGTAGTTGAGCGCCTCAGAGAGAACCTGCAGAACGTCGTGAAGAAGTTTCGTGATCATACTATTGTAATAGGGGGAGACTTCAATCTACCAGGTATAGAATGGGATAGTCACACAATCAGAACTGGAGCCAGGGACAGAGACTCTTGTGACATTATCCTGACTGCCTTGTCCGAGAATTACTTCGAGCAGATAGTTAGAGAACCAACTCGTGAAGCTAACGTTTTAGACCTCATAGCAACAAATAGACCGGAACTTTTCGACTCCGTGAATGTAGAAGAGGGTATCAGTGATCATAAGTCAGTGGTTGCATCAATGACTACAAGTGTAATAAGAAATGCCAAGAAAGGAAGGAAAATATATTTGCTTAACAAGAGTGATAGGGCACAAATCGCAGAATATTTGAGTGACCACCATCAAACGTTCATTTCTGAGGAAGAGGATGTGGAACAAAAATGGAAAAAATTCAGAAACATCGTCCAGTACGCCTTAGATAAGTTCGTACCGACTAAGGTCCAAAGCGAGGGGAAAGATCCACCGTGGTATAACAATCATGTACGAAAGGTACTACGGAAACAAAGAAAGCTTCATCATAGGTTTAAGAGTAGTCGAATCATAGCTGATAAGGAAAAGCTGAACGAAGCGAAAAAGAGCGTAAAGAGAGCAATGAGAGAAGCATTCAACGAATTCGAACATAAAATATTGGCAAACACTCTAAACAAGAACCCTAAAAAGTTTTGGTCATATGTAAAATCGGTAAGCGGATCTAAATCCCCTATTCAGTCACTCGTTGACCACGATGGCACCGAAACAGAGGACGACCGAAGAAAGGCAGAAATACTGAATTCAGTGTTCCGAAACTGTTTCACTGCGGAAAATCGTAACACGGTCCCTGACTTCAGCCGTCGCACGGACGCCAAAATGGAAAATATTGAAATAAACGATATCGGAATTGAAAAACAACTGCTATCACTTAGTAGCGGAAAAGCATCCGGACCAGACGAGATACCCTTAAGATTCTACAGTGATTATGCTAAAGAACTTGCCCCCTTTCTATCAGCAATTTATCGTAGATCGCTGGAAGAACGTAAAGTACCTAGCGACTGGAAGAAAGCGCAGGTCGTTCCCATTTTCAAGAAGGGTCATAAATCAGATGCGAATAATTATAGGCCTATTTCGCTTACGTCAATCTGTTGTAGAATAATGGAACATGTTTTGTATTCTCGTATTATGACGTTCTTAGATAATACAAATCTCCTTCATCATAACCAACATGGATTCCGCAAACAGAGATCATGTGAAACTCAGCTCGCCCTATTTGCCCAAGAAATTCACAGTGCCGTAGACACTGGCGAGCAGATTGATGCCGTATTCCTGGACTTCAGGAAGGCATTTGATACGGTTCCGCACTTACGTTTAGTGAAAAAAATACGAGCTTACGGAATATCGGACCAGGTTTGTGATTGGATTCAGGATTTCCTAGAAGAAAGAACACAACATGTCATTCTTAACGGTTCAAAATCTGCAGATGTAGAGGTAATTTCGGGAGTACCGCAGGGAAGCGTGATAGGACCTTTATTGTTTACAATATACATAAATGACTTAGTTGACAACATCGGTAGCTCCGTGAGGCTATTTGCAGATGACACGGTTGTCTACAAGAAAGTAGCAACATCAGAAGACTCGTACGTACTCCAGGAGGACCTGCAGAGGATTAATGCATGGTGCGACAGCTGGCAGCTTTCCCTAAACGTAGATAAATGTAATATAATGCGCATACATAGGGGCAGAAATCCATTCCAGTACGATTATGCCATAGGTGGTAAATCATTGGAAGCGGTAACGACCGTAAAATACTTAGGAGTTACTATCCGGAGCGATCTGAAGTGGAATGATCACATAAAACAAATAGTGGGAAAAGCAGGCGCCAGGTTGAGATTCATAGGAAGAATTCTAAGAAAATGTGACTCATCGACGAAAGAAGTAGCTTACAAAACGCTTGTTGGTCCGATTCTTGAGTATTGCTCATCAGTATGGGACCCTTACCAGGTTGGATTAATAGAAGAGATAGACATGATCCAGCGAAAAGCAGCGCGATTCGTCATGGGGACATTTAGTCAGCGCGAGAGCGTTACGGAGATGCTGAACAAGCTCCAGTGGCGGACACTTCAAGAAAGGCGTTACGCAATACGGAGAGGTTTATTATCGAAATTACGAGAGAGCACATTCCGGGAAGAGATGGGCAACATATTACTACCGCCCACATATATCTCGCGTAATGATCACAACGAAAAGATCCGAGAAATTAGAGCAAATACGGAGACTTACAAGCAGTCGTTCTTCCCACGCACAATTCGTGAATGGAACAGGGAAGGGGGGATCAGATAGTGGTACAATAAGTACCCTCCGCCACACACCGTAAGGTGGCTCGCGGAGTATAGATGTAGATGTAGATGTAGAACAGTCCATGAGCAATCCGCTTAAGGCCAACCATAGACTACACTTAGCAGTAAAGGACCAACTGATTTTCTCAATTTGTGTGGGCTGGAGAAAGTGTGTGACGTTTACATTTTGACCATGTACTGCAAGACAGCTATAGTATGCCATTTCTTCTGTTAGGGATGGTATTGGTCGATAAGTCAAGGGCTGTCAAAAACACTTGAGCTCTTATCTCTGTCATCAATACAACTCTGGGCGCCGGCCGGTGTGGCCGAGCGGTTCTAGGTGCTTCAGTCTGGAACCGCGCGACCGCTACGGTCGCAGGTTCGAATCCTGCCTCGGGCATGGATGTGTGTGAAGTCCTTAGGTTAGTTAGGTTTAAGTAGTTCTAAGTTCTAGGGGACTGATGACCTCAGCAGTTAAGTCCCATAGTGCTCAGAGCCATTTGAACCAGCCAACTCTGGGCACGACTCCCTGAGCAAATGCCGGGATGGTTCCTTTGAAAGGGCACGGCCGACTTCCTTTCCCGTCCTTCCCTAATCCGATGAGACCGATGACCTCGCTGTGTGGTCTCCTCTTCCAAACAACCTAACCTAATCTAACCAAACCTAACGACTCCCTGAAAAACAGCATTTTCGCCTGCGACTTTTCGGAACACTGTCGTGCACGGACCGATACCAAAAGAACACCGAAAAGGAGTTAGATACTGCAAGCACGACGATCATATTGCACAAATTATTCCGTGAAGTTAATTTCCGATCAGGAGTTTGGATGACAATACGTACAGAGGAACAGTGTTCAATATTCGATGGACCAAGTTGCGTACCTCCTAGAGCGCAGACGCAACTATTGATAATCTAAGTTATTCCTTTGCTTTAAATTAGTATATCGCGTTGCATGCTAGAGTAAACGAAGAAGATTCTAAGTACGTAAAAGAAATATACGTCATGTCATTACTGGTAAACAGGAGCGTAACGGCCACGGTGGATATGAATAAGGTACGTCTATTATCCATGGAATGGAATGCTCTAGATGCACCGGTAAAATTTCGGACGTATTTCAAGTATATGTTCTGAATATTTCGACGTAAAGGACCTCGGTCTCCAGTGACTCGATACAGAGAAATTACGTTTCGTTTCAGTTATTAGACTCATTTTTCTTTGTGTCTGTACTGCAGTGAGTATATCTGCGAAACAGCACAAATTTCAACAGTGTGCGCTGTATGTCCCGATTGAACGCAAACCTGTTCCATTCCCTCACGGCACTTGCTGTTGACATCAGTAATGCTCTTCACTCTTAAGGTTAGCATTCAGTACTGGTCAGACTTCAGTACATACAGTATGTAGAGGGATGTGCATAAAACAGTATGCTAAAAGTGAAAGGAATTAGACGAGAAGGTTCACAGAGTGAAAGGTAGTAGCACGCATCGGTTCGGAGCCGTCGCGGAGCCGAGGGCCTATCGGAGTTCGGATGCTTAACTGTAGTATCCTCTCCCTCTTTAAGAACTTAAAACGTGGTCGGTTAGCAGCTGAGGCAGTGTCCCCCCTGTCTCAGTTTACGTTGTAGGACAGCTGGAAGCAGTAAACCCCGATTCTTTGAAGAGTCAAACTCCCTTGTGTACCACAAAAAAAAAAAAAAAAAAAAAAAAGTGCTCTGAGCACTATGGGACTTAACATCTGAGGTCATCAGTCCTCTAGAACTTAGAACTACTTAAACCTAACTAACCTAAGGACATCACACACATCCATGCCCGAGGCAGGATTCGAACCTGCGACCGTAGCAGACGCGCGGTTCCAGAATGAAGCGCCTAGAACCGCTCGGCCACCACGGCCGGCACCACAGAACAGCTTCAACGTCTAATTAATTTGCAAATGAGTTAATGTGTTAAATATCTAAAGCTAAGCATGCACAAGAGAAAAAGTTTAGATAAAGTTTGAAGCAACGCTTCAAGTTTGTTGGAAGTTGCTAAGTGCTCACATTATGAAACATTGGATGAATATAGTCACAGCAATTTACGCTCTATTTTAAGTTAAGTTTTTCGCTCATCATATGTCCTGAACTATGTGTCGTACAATGATATAATTTTGTAAGTGCATTCAGTAACGTACGCAGGCACTGTCTGCAAAGTGCGTTGCGAATAGGGTTAGTAAGTAATAAATTAAGACGTAATGCTTCATGTTGAAGTTTCACTTCGCGCCATTTTAAGCACAAGCTCGTTTTTTTTCGCATACTGATTTAATTTTGCAGGCATGAAATGTGGCTACACTGAGTCTCAGCGCCAGACATTGCGCCAAAGATTATTATTCCGCCGCCTCCACCTAGCAGTAGTAGTTCAGAGGATGTCGAGGGAGTTGTTGTTCTGTTGGGCGAGAGAGTAGACGCTGTTCATGGAAGAAGTTGCAATTGTCAGAATATATTTGAGAAAGCAGATGGGCTTTTGATTTATGATGCTGGTGTAATGGAATATTTTTGCCAATATATTATTAGGTAAAAAGGTATTACAGTTTTCTTTAATGACAAGCTCTCTTGCTCACAGGTACAGTCAACAAAGCATCTGGCTCGTGTTCATTTATTAGACTTATAAGTCCGGTTTCTATGTGCAATTATAGTATTTTTGGTTTTTCAATTAGTTCATTGTAAGTGGTGTTTAAAATATTTTGTCGTATTGAGAAAGAACCGAGCCAGATACATGTACGTTGAGTCACACTACCACACACAGAACAGTTACACTTGTGCTTTGTTGTTTCGTAGCTTTTATAGTTGCAGGGGACTTAATTAATCAATTGTGTTAATGGAAATTCCTTGTCATTCTTTATTTTTTTATTTAATGCAGTCAAACTGCGTGCTAATACTAGTCAGGGCCAACCGGTTACGAGACTTCGTAACCGGTCACACAGCTACTAAAATTATTGGATTTATTCATTGATATTAGTCATTTCTTTTCAATTAAGCCCCTATGCAGGCACATTCAGTGGTAAATGTGGCTACTCTCTGCAATCTGTGTTGTGAATAGAGCTGGTGGTAAAGAAGCAATAAATCAAAACACCATATGTGATGCTGAAGTCTTACTGCAAGAACAGCGAAAATGTGGTAGCGATAACCATTTACCGTCTCATCATTTTGTGGGAGGTGTCAGCGAGAAAACTTCCGTTAAGGCGTGAAATTACGAGTGAACTTTGCTGGAAGAGTGCTGTCATTCTCAAACACTGGATGAATAAAGTCAGAGTAATTGCGCGCCGCCAGTTACGCTGCCTCAAGTCGGACAAACAGCTTCTCACTGTAACACTTCCCTTATTGCGTTAAACTTTTAACAACAGATTATACGTCTTAATGAGTAGATTATGACCGCATTTTACATTTTAAAATTCAGTCAATAACTATGCGAAACTATGAAAATCAATTTTTTTGTAGCCCCCTGATAGACCCGTTATATAGTCAATCTGCAACTGATAATGGATTTCCGGATAACAGTTTAGTAATGTAACGTTGGATTAAAATGAATACCTGCATCTCAAGGATAAAACAAAAAATATCTTATTAGGTGGAAAACACCGTATCTCAAGTAGTAGTAAGCCAATGAGGGGCAATGACCTATGTACCCTGTCCTAGTGAGGATAAAAAGACACCACATATGTTGTTAGATAACCATACCGAGGAAACCACGCATAACTTTTCTGAGACACGAGGTTTTATTATAAGCCTATGATAAATAGCGCACTCTTTGAGTCACCGTCATGTTCCCCGTGCTTGCTGTAGGATGGGGTGTCGTGGAGAGTCGAGGGGATAAGATCAGGGGTAGTCTTGTTGCAAGAGATAATCGTGTGTGAGTTTTTGAGGAAAAAGTACGTAAACGGCGTAAGACGACTCTTTTTTTTTTTTAATTCTTAAGGTACCCAACTGCTGAGGTCATCGCTCCCTACATTTACACATGACTTAAACTAACTTATGCTAAGAACAACACACACACACACCGACGCCCCAGGGAGGTTCAAAGCTCCGACGGGAGGCGCCGCAGACGACTGTTATTCGCGAGAGGCCTGGAGTGAAATTCGCTGCTCTTTATTAGTCTCTTTGATCGTTAGATGTTTGCTGGTATTTTCAGTATTTTGGCATTCTCCTATCTCCTCAAGATATGGTGCCTGAGATGTGACCGAAAGCCAGTGCATGGGACTCTAGGTTGTAACGTATCCGTTGCGGTTGCGTTTTTGTCGGCAAGCTGATTGCTTGGAATACTCACGTGACTCGGTGTCGAAAGAAAAGTTATGGAGATTCCTGGTCTTCGGAGGTCGTATGACAGGTAGTGAATGTCATAGACCGACACGTTATGTGGGTAGCATTGGTTTCCCGTTCGCAATCCAGTCAAGGTGACACGACATACGAGGAAGTTCAGGTTTGGGAAACTTCAGATAAGTTGGAGAGCACGAAACAGGGCTGTCAGTTTTGCAGTGAATATCCTGCACAAATTCGACAGAGGGCGTTTCCCATAACCTCTCGCACAGAGATAGACGTAATTATAGGACAAAATATTGAAACAATGAAGGTCAGAAGCGTATCTGAAACGAGAGTGTGCAGTGAAAAGTATCTGCAAGCCGTAGCAACGTAGTAGCATTCACAACTCACGAAGGAGTACACCAAAACATAAGTAAGCGCTTTTAAAAATCCGCAACAGTATCTACACTCCTGGAAATGGAAAAAAGAACACATTGACACCGGTGTGTCAGACCCACCATACTTGCTCCTGACACTGCGAGAGGGCTGTACAAGCAATGATCACACGCACGGCACAGCGGACACACCAGGAACCGCGGTGTTGGCCGTCGAATGGCGCTAGCTGCGCAGCATTTGTGCACCGCCGCCGTCAGTGTCAGCCAGTTTGCCGTGGCATACGGAGCTCCATCGCAGTCTTTAACACTGGTAGCATGCCGCGACAGCGTGGACGTGAACCGTATGTGCAGTTGACGGACTTTGAGCGAGGGCGTATAGTGGGCATGCGGGAGGCCGGGTGGACGTACCGCCGAATTGCTCAACACGTGGGGCGTGAGGTCTCCACAGTACATCGATGTTGTCGCCAGTGGTCGGCGGAAGGTGCACGTGCCCGTCGACCAGGGACCGGACCGCAGCGACGCACGGATGCACGCCAAGACCGTAGGATCCTACGCAGTGCCGTAGGGGACCGCACCGCCACTTCCCAGCAAATTAGGGACACTGTTGCTCCTGGGGTATCGGCGAGGACCATTCGCAACCGTCTCCATGAAGCTGGGCTACGGTCCCGCACACCGTTAGGCCGTCTTCCGCTCACGCCCCAACATCGTGCAGCCCGCCTCCAGTGGTGTCGCGACAGGCGTGAATGGAGGGACGAATGGAGACGTGTCGTCTTCAGCGATGAGAGCCGCTTCTGCCTTGGTGCCAATGATGGTCGTATGCGTGTTTGGCGCCGTGCAGGTGAGCGCCACAATCAGGACTGCATACGACCGAGGCACACAGGGCCAACACCCGGCATCATGGTGTGGGGAGCGATCTCCTACACTGGCCGTACACCACTGGTGATCGTCGAGGGGACACTGAATAGTGCACGGTACATCCAAACCGTCATCGAACCCATTGTTCTACCATTCCTAGACCGGCAAGGGAACTTGCTGTTCCAACAGGACAATGCACGTCCGCATGTATCCCGTGCCACCCAACGTGCTCTAGAAGGTGTAAGTCAACTACCCTGGCCAGCAAGATCTCCGGATCTGTCCCCCATTGAGCATGTTTGGGACTGGATGAAGCGTCGTCTCACGCAGTCTGCACGTCCAGCACGAACGCTGGTCCAACTGAGGCGCCAGGTGGAAATGGCATGGCAAGCCGTTCCACAGGACTACATCCAGCATCTCTACGATCGTCTCCATGGGAGAATAGCAGCCTGCATTGCTGCGAAAGGTGGATATACACTGTACTAGTGCCGACATTGTGCATGCTCTGTTGCCTGTGTCTATGTGCCTGTGGTTTTGTCAGTGTGATCATGTGATGTATCTGACCCCAGGAATGTGTCAATAAAGTTTCCCCTTCCTGGGACAATGAATTCACGGTGTTCTTATTTCAATTTCCAGGAGTGTATAAATAGCAAACCGCACCAAACAGTTTTCCAACCTAAAACCTCACGGAAGATTACCGATGACCAAAGCTCACTTTAAGCATAAAATCAATAACAACAATACATTTAGCAGACGAGTAATAACCAAGTACAGCTCAGGTAGGCCAAGCACACTACTGTATTACGGGAACACATAATTTGTAGATTATATTCTAAAAACAATACCAGACAAACGTTGCCCTAATGTATCTATGTTTCAGATGAGATGCGGTGTTAATATATACTTGTGGAGGATTTTTACACACACTATCCAAAAGAGATAAAGTATATATAAAATCTAAACAATAAAATATGATGTCAAAATACTTCTAGCCTGCATAAAATTTGGGTACATATGCGCTCTAAGCCAAAAAAGTAATGATCTGAATGGAGCAGGATTGGGCAAATGATCACAATTTCAGAAAAATTTGGTGATTAATTCAAAAGAAAGAGCGTCATAAATCTAGCACGTCAATAAGGCGTTGATCCATCACTGCCCCTTATGCAAATTCGGGTTGGCACTGTTGTGTTCGCTGGTTATCGGCGCTGAATTCGAAGCGAGACTGTTCACTGAAGGCAATTCTGTTCCAGTCAATGGGATTATAAACCGAAGACGTGCCTGGATGCCCCACCATCAGGAATGATAATCTGTGGTGCAATTTCTTTTCATACCAGGATCATTTTGGTTGTCATCCTTACAGTACAGTGGTACGCCGTCGACATTCTATGCCTCGTTTTGTTGCCCTTCATGGCAAGCCCTCCTGGGCTTACACTTCAGCAAGACAATGCACACTCGCACACGAGATTTTTTTACTGCTTGTCTTCGTGTTTGCCAAACTCTACATCTACGTCAACATAAACATAAATACTCCGCAAGCCACCAAACGATGCTTGGCGGAGGGTACCCTACAATACTACTTGTCATTTCCTTTCCTGTTCCACACGCAAATAGAGAGAGGCAGAAACTACTATCTATATACTTCCGTATGAGCCCTAATTTCACGTATCTTGTCTTTAGGGTACTTACGAGCAATGTAGACACATCAAAAAAAGTTTTGCATCAACTCGGTTCCGCGAGTTCTCGAACCTGTACAGAAAATTGGAATAGAGATTAACATAATCATTATTTCCGCCTTTTTTATTGCTCATGAAAACCACACATTGCATGTTGTACCACCATACAGCGAGACCTTCAGAGGAGGTGGTCCAGACTGCTGTACACACCGGTACCTGTAATACCCAGTAGCACGTCCTCTTGCATTGATGCATGCCTCTATTCGTTGTGGCATACTATCCACAAGTTCATCAAGGCACTGTTGGTCCAGATTGTCTCACTCCTCAACAGCGATACAGAGTAAATCCCTCAGAGTGTTTGGTGGGTCACGTCATCCATAAACAGGCCTTTTCAATCTATTCCAGGCTTGTTCGATAGGGTTCATGTCTGGAGAACATGCTGGCCACTCTAGTCGAACAGCCGGCCGAAGTGGACGAGCGGTTCTAGGCGCTTCAGTCTGGAACCGCGCGACCGCTGCGGTCGCAGGTTCGAATCCTGCTTCGGGCACGGATGTGTGTGATGTCCTCAGGTTAGTTAGGTTTAAGTAGTTCTAAGTTCTAGGGAACTGATGACCTAAGATGTTAAGTCCCATAGTCCTCAGTGCCATTTGAACCATTTGATCTAGTCGAGCAGTGTCGTTATCCTGGAGGAAGTCATTCACAAGATATGCACCATGGGGGCGCGAATTATTGTCCATGAAGATGAAAGCCTCGCCAATACGCTGCCGATATGGTTGCACTACCTATCAGAGGATGGCATTCATGTATCGTACAGCCATTACGGCGCCTTCCATGATCACCAGTGGCATACGTTGGCCCCACGCAATGCCACCCCAAAACAGCAGCGAACCTCCACCTTACTGCACTCACTGGACAGTGTGTCCAAGGCGTTCAGCCCGACTGAGTTGCCTCCAAACACGTCTCTGACGATTGTCTGGTTGAAGGCATATGCGACACTCATCAGTAAAGAGAAACTGATTCCACTCCTGAGCCAGCCATTCGGCATGTTGTTGGGCCCATCTTTACCGCACAGCAAGGTGTCGTGGTTGCAAAGATGTACCTCACCATGGATGTCGGGAGTGAAGTTCCGCATTATGCAGCCCATTGCGCACAGTTTGAGTCGTAACATGACGTCCTGTGGCTGCACGAAAGGCATTATTCAACATAGTGGCGTTGCTGTCAGGGTTCCTCCGAGCGATAATCCGTAGGTAGCGGTCATCCACTGCGGCAGCAGTCCTTGGGCGGCCTGAGTGACGCATGTCGTCGACAGTTTCTGTCTCTCTGTATCTCCTCCATGTCCGAACAACATCGCTTTGGTTTACTCCGAGACACCTGGACACTTCCCTTGTTGAGAGCCATTCCTGGCACATTGACCGTCAGGGCATGGTTGAACTACAGACATCACGAGGCATGTACCTCCTTCCTGGGGAAATGACTGGAACTGATCGGCTGTCGGACCCCCTCCGTGTAATAGGCGGTGCTCGTGCATGGTTGTTTTCATCTTTGGGTAGGTCTAGTGACAGTCAAAGTGGCTGTGTCTGTGATACATTATCTACAATTAATGTCTATCTTCAGAAGTTCTGGGAACTGGGGTGATGCAAAACTTTTTTTGATGTGTGTATGATGGCGGCAGTAGAATCTTCCGGCAGTCAGCTTAAAACGTCGGTTCTCTAAATTTCCTCAACATTGTTTCTCGGAAAGAACGTCGCCTTCCACGCAGGGGTTCCTGTTGTGTCTAGACAAGACAGCCTAGACACAATGCGAGGAAGCCGAAAGGCACGCGCGAAGTTAAAGCAAGGTGCGTGAGGTCTGAAACAGGATACGTAATGAATGCTATAAAGAAAAGTACGTAGCTTCTGGAATACTTAACTTTAATCCATCCTTTTGGTACATGTGGAGATTGTGGCGATACAAGTGAGACTCTTTAGATACATGCAATGTTACTAATGGCGCCTTGCTAGGTCGTAGCCATGGACTTAGCTGAAGGCTATTCTAACTATTGGCTCGGCAAAGGAGCGAGGCTTCGTCAGCGTAGTCGCTAGCTACGTCGTCCGTACAACTGGGGCGAGTGCTAGTCCGTATCTCGAGACCTGCCTTGTGGTGGCGCTCGGTCTGCGATCACACAGTGGCGACGCGCGGGTCCGACATGTACTAATGGACCGCGGCCGATTTAAAGCTACCACCTAGCAAGTGTGGTGTCTGGCGGTGACACCACAGATCGCATTTGAGCTCCCGAAGCATCTCCGTAACACTTACGTGTTGTTCGAACCTACCGGTAGCAAATCTCTGAACTGCGTCGATGTCTTGCTTCAATCTGACCTAGGACAGCTCCCACACACGCGAGCAGAACTCAAGAATACGTCTCACCAGGATCCTATATGCGGTCTCCTTTACAGGTGAACCACTATTTCCTAAAATTCTCCCAAAAAACCTAAGTCGACCATTCGCATTCCCTACCACAGTTCTCACGTGCTCGTTCGACCTCATATCACTTTGCAACGTCACGGCCAGATATTTAGACCACCCGACTGTGTCAGGCAGAACACTAGTAACACTACATCCCAACATTCATCATACCAGCTGGAAATTTTATGTAAGTCGTTTTGTATCTTCCTACAATCACTCAACTTTTCCACCTTACCGTACACCACGGCATCATCACCAAACAACCGCCGATTGCTGCCCATACTGTCCGCCAAATCATTTATACGTATAGAGAACATAAGCAGTCGTATCACTCTATTTTGATCGGCAAGGTTGCCGGGTCTCTCTCCAATTTAGAACGTTCGGAGCATTATGGGCAGGGCCCTCCAACCAGCTCGGGATTTTGACGATCTCTAGTTGAGCAGAATTTGGCACGATATCCCTCTGGAGGACATCCAGCAATTCTGTCAATAAATACCAGGACGAATAACTGCTTGCATAAGGGCCGGAGGCGGCCCGGCGAGTCACTGACTTGCTCAATTTGGGGTGCTGTTTGTCTTGATAATCACCCAATTTTACTGAAATTGTAATCATTCCTTCTTTTATTTGTCTGTGCACGTACATCTGTACATCTACCGATTTCCGGCGCATTCGGATAATTCCTTTGTGCTGCGTCCTCCATTTTTTGGTTCTTAGAATATTTCGATGGCTCAACATGGGAACACAGGATCACACCATAGGGGTCTTGTGTTGTGGAGCCCCTGCGCTGCACATTATATTCCGAAACACTGCCTGAAACAGCATTGTAGCCTGTCGTCGGGTGTGCAGGGATCGCGGCTTTACTTCACAGACTGGGCAAGCGCCCGACCTCTGCGTTCTGTGATGAGGTGTTGACGTCACATCTTGTCGCCAATTCATGGTTTCACTGTTCTTTATCTACTCCTCACAGGTGCTCAAGAAAGTGGCACGCAAACGCCGGCTAACTTCGCCTTTTACGAGATGCTCGATCACAGGCGCTGGGCATTAACTGTCTGCCCCCCTGTGAAACTTACTTATATCAGTGGATTTTCCCGTTTGCGGCCGGTATCGTCGCAAGCAGTATCCTCCACTCGCTTCTGCTCTGCTTATATACAAGATGGTTGTAATTAAACTTCCCCTATTTAACACTTTATAACATAGAAACTACTCATCGTACGAGTACCAAACTTGGTAGCAATAATGTCCAGAGTAAGGGGTGCATAATTTCCATGCGCCACACTGCCACCGTCCAGTCCCAACTATGGCCACCAGGTGCCGCGATCAGTCATCGTGATTCATTGTCTCGCACACCTAACCAGTAGCCGGCCGGCGTGGCCGAGCGGTTCTAGGCGCTACAGTCTGGAACCGCCCGACCGCTACGGTCGCAGATTCGAATCCTGCCTCGGGCATGGATGTGTGTGATGTCCTTAGGTTGGTTAGGTTTAAGTAGTTCTAAGTTCTAGGGGACTGATCACCTCAGAAGTTAAGTCCCATAGTTCTCAGAGCCATTTGAACCACTTTTTTAAACCTAACCAGTCACAGTGCACTTGTTTACGTGTCAACATGAGCTTGGACAAAAGGAGCAGGGCATTATTGGTGAAGCTCTGTTATCAAAACAACAGTAATACTGCAGCTGCACTTCGGGGATATCATCAGCAGAAAGGATTACGGAAAGGTCCTCTTTCTCTACTTGCTGTGCGGTGCATGATGAAAAAGTTCGAATCAACTGGAGAACTGGGCGTCGCTCCGGGAAGAGGCCGACGACTGGTTGCATCACAGGTGGTTGATAAAATCGCTGTCTGTATGGCGGACAACGCTGTGCGCAATTCCCGATCGTCAGGCAGTGCGCGTGCTGTGTCACGATAGTTGAACATCCCGTGTCCACTGTACGGAAGGCGCTTCGAACCATTCTCAAATGACATCCGTACAAGATCCATGTCGTATACCACCTTGCACCAGAGGACTCACAAAGACATGTTGACTTTGCTCTCCACTTTCTCGCAAGGGTTGAAGTTGAAGTCTGGACCACCCCATGGACAGACGAAGCTCATTTTTCTCTGACGGGTGAAGTGAACACACAGAATTGCCGAGTGTGTGGATTTTCACCTCTGGTCACTGTGCATGAAGTTCATCCATATGGTGAACGTGTCACCGTATGATGTGACTTCACGGCTACGTTCATCATTCGCCCATTCATTTTTGAACATGTTGGCGCTCAAGGACCAAAGACGTGCAGTGTGACTGGCCAGCGTTACTGCGATATGCTGCGCCAGCATGTCATACCCGCCCTACAGGGGAGAGACGCACTGAACTCAGCAGTTTTCATGCAGAATGGGGCCGCACCGCACATCGCTCATGAAGTTCAACCGCTTCTCCGAAACACATTTGGAAAGATTGAATTATCAGCCGATCGTTTCCAAATGTGTGGCCGGGACGATCACCTGATCTCACTCCCTGTAATTTCTGGTTGTGGGGTGACCTGAAGGATAGGGTTTACCAGGGAATATTCATAAATGTGCTGAACTGGAGCGCAGCGTATCAAGAGAGGTAGTCAGCATACCTACGGCCATGCTTTGTTCTGCTGTGCAGAAGGCAATGCTGCGCTTTCAGGCTCTTCTGGACACTGATGGGCGCCATATTGAGCTCCTTTTGTAGCAGTAATGGTACCGATAAGTAACGGTATGATATACCGTAGGATCTCGTTAAAAGTGTTTCAATTGAATTCATTCTGCATTATTTCTCTTCGCCATGTGCTTGACATTAATGCTACCAAGTTTGGCCCTTGTACGGTAATTAGTTTCCGTGTTACAAAGTGTTAAATAGGGAAAGTTTAATTATAATGACTCGATCCTTTTCTTGCCGCATTACGTGCCCGATACGCCATCGAGCATCATTCAGTATCACGGTGGGAAGTCGTCATAATGCTTTGGATCATCGGTGTATTTAAACAGCGCGTAGAGCTTAACTTCAAATGGTTCAAATGGCTCTGAGCACTATGGGACTCAACTGCTGAGGTCATTAGTCCCCTAGAACTTAGAACTAGTTAAACCTAACTAACCTACAGACATCACAAATATCCATGCCCGAGGCAGGATTCGAACCTGCGACCGTAGCGGTCTTGCGGTTCCAGACTGCAGCGCCTTTAACCGCACGGCTAGAGCTTAACTGTCGACAACTTCAGTTGCCCCAGTATCATGTATCACCGTATACAGAAAGCTTCAGAAAATGAGAAGGGGTGCCGTGTGATAATTAAAATTCAGTTGCTCAAGGGGATCCATTGTGGGTTGTAATTACCGTACGACAGCGAAACTTGGTAGCTAGATATGCTAATGCGTTAATGCGGAACCGATTTACGCAGGAAAACAATAGTTTTGCGGCCAACGTGTGCGACTCTGGCGCTGTACACTGTTTCTATCAGGATATGACATTAACGCTGTCATTTGACACAACGTGAGTAAACAGTATGGCTATCGAGAAGAGAAACGGCGCGCTGTTAGTGAAACTGCTTTATGTGGAGGGTAGCAATTACAGTGTTGCGTCGAAAGAGTATCGCCGATTGAAAGGTCTCAGAAGATGCTAATGAAATTTGAAAACATGTGGGAGCTGCGTGTGGTACCTGGAAGAGGAAGGTGTCATATCCCGGTGTAAGTTATTGACGAGGTTGCTGTCGCCTTGACTGGCAGTGGAGCAGGTTCCCCGGATAGTGTTAGTGTTTGTGTAGTGTCACAAGAACTGTCCATTCCTTAGTCAACAGTATGGAGAGTACACAGAACTGTCGAATTCGGGGCACTCATGAACCGCGTGTTGTGGACGAAGAGCCAGAGCACTCGCCGAATGTGACTGTGAGACGTGGATTTACAAGTACCATTGTTCTCGGTCTGTTCTTCTTTGAAGACAATGCACCCAGGGGCCCTGTCAGCTGTGTCGTGACGTCTGCATGTTATCGAGGCCTCCTAGCACAGCACGTGTTACCTGCTTTGGGAGAGCGCAGCTGTGAGGAAACCACCGTTTCCATGCAGGACCGTGTAATACCTACAGTCGCTAGCCCAGTGAAAGATCTGCTTAATGTAACCTTCCAGAAACCTGTTATCTTCAGAGGGTTTCCAGGTGCATGACCGCCAAGATCAGCTGGTGCGTATGACCCTAGTTGTTTTTGCGTCCTAAAACAAACAAAGATCACCTGATCTGAATCCATGTGACTTTTAGCTCTGGGGATATCCAGCAGAACGGACTGAAGGCCAGTACATGGAACAAGTTGTTCAGATTCCATTGGGACTGCTGCGAGCAACTGTTGACCACGTCGCTTTACGGATGCAGCATCTTGTCGGCGTCTTCGGTGCTCGTATTGAACAAACTGTGTACGCGTTGGTTAATAATAAAATCAGAATTACGCCTTTCTCACTTGTTTGACCTTTTCTGTCCACGTACCTTTCCTAATTCATTAAAAATGGAAACATTTATATACGTCTTTCCTGGATTCACAGCGCCACACTTGCACCTAGTGGCCAAAATTGGAACCAGTCCTTTTTAAGCGTATATCGGTTCCGCATTAACACATTAGCATATCTACCGAGTTTCGCTGCCGTACGATAACTAAAGCGCACACTGGACCTCCGTGAATAGCTGCACTTAAATTATAGCCATTCGGTGTAAACGCGTAGCATTTTAAATATGTGAAATGGAGAGAACTTTCTGCGCGGCTCTTAATCATTCTCGCACACGTCTCATGAGTAAACAAGTTATCTGACCATTTACATTCCAACACACTCCAGCCTTTTCTCGCTGAAGGCCTCGACATCAGGTTTAGAAACCAGAACGCTCCAATCTAGCTGCGGAATGCTTCTGAGAATGTAGCAAGTGACATCGCGTGAAATGGCAACAATGATTTACGGCCTCAGCAGTGCATGCCGCCGCTGTTTCTACTGCGACTATTTTCATTATCTTTGCTTTTTACTTCCCGTACACGGTTTTATCTTTCCAAGCTATGAGCTTGCTTTCGTTGTGAAAACTCCTTTCACTGCTCTAAGTCGATGCAGGACAGAATATTTTTAAAATCCAGTTTTTGCGAGTAATTTCAAACTGACTTCTGATGAGCTACAGACTTGAAACTTTCAACGTAACTCAGAACTGAATGACAGTGCAATAGTACCTCGCTTTCTTGTGTGTGGCGGAGGATACTTCGTGCACCACTGCTATTTCCCCCTTTTCCTGTAGTAGTCGCGAATTTTACGCGGTAGCAACAACCGCGGGTAAGCCTCCGTGTAAGCTGGAATCTCTTATTTTTACCTTCACGGTCTTTCCGCGAGATGTACATAGGAGGAAGCAATATACTGGCTGACTCAGGAGGAGAGAAACTTCATTAAACATGAAATTTACCGTACATCTCTGTAATTTCATCAGAATATTTGAAATCGATTGAAAGTCTAAAAAGCATAAAATGATTATTTAAATAAAAAACTTTTTAATGAAACACCTTTTTGAAACGGAGTTCTCAGGGAACTACATTTTACGTCGAGAAATCAGGGAAAATTTGTACTTGTGGTGTTTTAATACCTAAGGCAATACTTGTAAAACTTAAAACGAAAAACGTGCGGCGCATGTAGTGGATAATAATGAGGAGTGTAGAGAATAGCTGTCGTTACGAGAAATCTCAAAACAGTTCATATCATTTGCAGCGCAATACAATTTTTAGTGACTTTCAGGCGAACTATCCATGCATCAATTATCTATTTCTCTCGGCTCACGTTTTTCATTTCGAATTTTATAAGTATTGTTCATAGCTATTAAAAAATCACAAGCACAAATTGACAGGAGTATCAGTGTAGGGTTAGGAGAAATCATTTTGTACTTTTATGTCTGTTTTAAAAGCCTGTTATGTTAAAAAGTCTGTTTATTTAAATATTTATTTTTTATAGACAGCTGTACAGGAAACATGCCTGTAGTCCATCAAAGCCTAGTTTAGGTACTACAATCAGATTATATAAGAAACTATGAGAAACCTGATGATGATCGCTCAACTGCGCGGTTATCAGCGCCCGTACCAATTCCCAAACTTTGCTCAGTCCAATCTCGCCACTTTCATGAATGATGATGAAATGACGAGAACAACACAAACACCCAGTCATCTCGAGGCAGGTGAAAATCCCTAACCCCGCCGGGAATCGAGAACGCGACCGTGAGACCATGAGCTAAACTTGTGATAAACATACTAACCATGATGTACAGGAATAAACTTGTCCTACGAAGTCTCTTTATCGCGATGAGAAAACTTTTTGCCTTTTATTTTCGTTAACGACAATGATGTAATTCTGGCTTTCACAAGAATACTCGAATATGCCGAGAAAATATCAGGGGAAAGACAAAGTTAAACGTTTGCTGTGTACTAGCTTATGACCACGGTGACTGAATCCTCTGCGATCAGTGAGTTTTGAGGCTTTGAAAAAGAACAGAGCATTGGCAGGAGGGTCATGGGAGCATCACAAAGACAGGTTGCACAGGAAGCTGGTTGCAGTGCAGTGACGGCACAGCGAATACTGACGTAATGGACTTAAGGGCAACGTGTGGCAAGGGAGAGCAGCCACGGGTCCTTCCAGAAGGGTTACACGGCGAGAAGATGGTAGGACTAGCCGGCCACTGTGACCAAGCGGTTCTAGGCGCTTCAGTCCGGAACCGCGCTGCTGGTACGGTAGCAGGTTCGAATCCTGCCTCGGGCATGGATGTATGTGATGTCCTTAGGTTAGTTAGGTTTAAGAAGTTCTAAGTCTAGGGGACTGATGACCTCAGAAGTTGACTCCCACAGTGCTTAGAGCCATTTGAACCATTTTTGGTGGGAGGACTGTTCGACTAGCTCTGACGAATAGACTGGTGACAATAGCTGGATTCCAGATAGAGGTTACGGAGAGAGTGTCACCACACGCAGCACTGGTTGATTAGACAGGCAAAAAAAAAGACCTTTTCGAAATATATTAAATTGTTTTGCATGTTGAAGATATGCGACTAACTTAATAGAATTCCATTTTCATGTATCATATCAGGATTCTTAAATATTGTACGTAATACAGAACTTTACAATATGGTTTAAAAATTGCAATACTTTATTCGTATTTCCAGGGTGGCGATTCTTCTGGAAAACCTGGAATTTTCAGGGAACTACATTTTTACCTCGAAAAATCGGGGAAATCTCGGGGAATTTCAGGAATTTCATAAAATCCCAGGGAATTCTGCGTTTTTAACCTTGCTTCGAAATTGAGTTTTATAAATCACAGATTTTAAAGTATTTAATATAAGTGTACTAATTATATGAATATTGTTCCATATAAATAGCCAACGGCCTCACTGCTGTGGTAACACCGGTTCCCGTCAGATCACCAAAGTTAAGCGCTGTCGGGCTGGGCTAGCAGTTGGGCGGGTCACCGTCCGGGTCTGCCGAGTGCTGTTGGCAAGTGTGGTGCACTCAGCCCTTGTGTGACCAATTGAGGAGCTGCTTGACTGAGAAGTAGCGGCACCGGTCATGGAAACTGACAACGGCCGGGAGAGCAGTGTGCTGACCTCATCTGCACTGAGTGGCGCCTGAGGGCTGAGCATGAAAAGGCGACCTGTCGGTACCGTTGGGCCTTCAAGGTATGTTCAGATGGAGTTTGTCTGTTTATTCTATATAAATGAATTATCGATGTTTAAAAACTGCCGCTAAACTATTGCTTATGGCTCGTATATAGCTCAGCTCAGAGGAAAGAGAAGTCATTATAGTGGTACGCAGCCCCTTCCAGCTCACCATTAATTTATCAGGAACTTCTTGACACCATCTTCCTCCTCTGACCGAGCTGTTCTAGGCGCTAAAGTCTGGAACCGCGCGACCGCTACGGTCGCAGGTTCGAATCCTGCCCCGGGCATGGATGTGTGTGATGTCCTTAGGTTATGGTTCAAATGGCTCTGAGCACTATGGGACTTAACATCTAAGGTCATCAGTCCCCTAGAACTTAGAACTACTTAAACCTAACTAACCTAAGGACATCACATACATCCATGCCCGAGGCAGGATTCGAACCTGCGACCGTAGCGGTTTCGCGGTTCCGGACTGAAGCGCTTAGAACCGCTCGGCCACCGCGGCTGGCTGTCCTTAGGTTAGTTAGGTTTAAGCAGTTCTAAGTTCTAGGGGACTGTTGTTGATAATTCTTCCGGGTTATATGGCCGTGGTCCATGGAATTCTTCTATTCAGTCGGCGGCACTCAGCAGGACCAGCCATACCTCTGAGGATGTCCAACGTCGTATTGGACGAAATGTTAGGAATAAAAGAATTCCATGGTCCACGGCCATATAACCCGGAAGAATTATCAACAACAGTACCGTCCGGTCGTGAAAACCTTCATTGTATGATTCTAGGGGACTTATGACCTCAGAAGTTAAGTCCCATAGTTCTCAGAGCCATTTGAACCATTTTGAATCTTCCTCCTCATGCCTCGAATTCTCAGTCACCCTGGTTTCGTATACGAATCAAGACCAGTATAATGTACTAAACATGAATTAAACACATATTCTATCGTACTACTTTCATAGAAGAGAGAGAATTTAGTGCACAACAATAAAAAAGCACCTATTTAAAATTTACAATAAAAAAACCGCCAAATTCAGTTCTTTTGTTCACTTGCGTGAGCAGGTAAATAGTAACGATGAAAAAACATGTTCTATTTTGTTGTGCAGGACTATCCCGTTGCAGCAACCAGTAGTAGTTGGCCATTACGGATGTACTCCACCGACCCTGATACCTGCAGTCCATCTCCTTAACGCCTTGATGAAATCTCTTACCCTCATCTTCATTCACTGACCCGCACTGTGAGTGAAGGAAGAGTACCTTGTCTCATGTTGCGTCCTTAGACTTTACATTTATCCTGAATTTTGTTCACGTATTCCACCCAGTTTGACTCTTTCGTATTTTCCAAGAACTTCTGAACCACTTCTTTGGACACAAGCTTTCTTTTCTTGAGGAGTCATACATCCTTCGAAACTTTTATCCTTACTTAGTCTCCCGATCTATAGCCCTGCAAATAAACCATCTCTGACTTTTGCCTCTGAGAGGACAACAGCCGCGCGGATTAGCTGAGCGGTCTATGGCGCTGCAGTCGTGGACTGTGCGGCTGGTCCCGGCGGAGATTCGAGTCCTCCCTCGGGCGTGGGTGTGTGTGTTTGTCCTTAGGATAATTTAGGTTAAGTAGTGCGTAAGCTTAGGGTCTGATGACCTTAGCAGTTAAGTCCCATAAGATTTCACACACATTTGAACATTTTTTGAGGACAGCAAACTTATTGGTACGGTTTTAACACAGTTGCCATTCTTATCCAGTGCCTTTGTAAACTGCTTCATTATCCTTAATTTAATGTGGAAGGAGGGGGGGGGGGGAGGGCACGAGATAATAGAACTTTCTGAGGATGTACTAAGCTTTTTCCTTTTTCTGACGATGTTCTTGTATCCTATAATCACGATAAATCGTTCCTGTTTTGCTTTCCCTATTCAAGGCGCTTACTTTACAAATGCAGAGGTAACAATTATCAAGGTGGTTATTTGGTGCACGTCACAGCATTAGAACTCCAAAAACATGGGACTTCAGCTTTCCCTTTGACCACTCTCTTAATCTGCAACACAAACGTTATACACTCTATGAGGAGCCCAAGATTTATCCTTATGCCCTGCTTTCACTCACTTTTAACAAACGAGGCTATATTCCATCTGTCTTTGGTGATCCTAGAACGCCACAAATATAACAGAATGTATCTGGATTGTCCAAATACTTTTTCCTCTGCGTTGTTGCAACTCAACAAATCAAGTAAAACAAAATATTCAAATAAAACATTCTTCTAAGTACTCTTGCTCAGAAGTAGTTGAGTAACTTGTATATGATTTCCGCTATTACAAAAGTGCAAAGTGCTGCCATTTGCTAATACATCCTGTACAAAACATAGTAATTCAGACTTACTTACTTCGAAATGGCCGTTACTTTTAAATACGTAATTGTTTGTACTTCTCTTTCATTGGGCATACTGCGTTTTTAATGACATTTTAATTATAAGTAATCAACTTATAAAACTGTATGTCATACGATGAAAATAACGTAACCTAGGTTGAGACTTCTAGCTGCTGTGCTTCGTTTACCGCCGTTGCCATGCGACAGAAACACACAGTTGCTTGGTCTACGGCCAGAGTCAACTTGGTCTTTATGTAACATTCTGCGGTGTTCAGTGATCAGTCTCGTTTCTGTCTGCAGTGGTCAGATCGACGCAAACGTGTTCGTAAACGATACGGTGAAAGGTCACAGGAAGCAGCGATTCTCGAGCCTCTGGAAATTGGATTATTGTGGTGTGGTACGTAGTGACAGGACTGATTTGGTAATCGTTGAACGACGGCTGGGCACACGCCAGTATGTGGCAAGAATGTGAAACGCAGTTCTCATACCCTTCGTTACCAGGATACTAAATTCACTTTCCAGCAGGATAATGCAAGACCCCACACTGCAGTTCGCAACACAAAAGCGTTAAGAAATGTACGGGTCATGGATTGGTGTGTTTCGTCCCCTGACTTGTCACCATAGAACATAACTGGGGTGTGGTGGGAAGACGTATACTTTGCTATTAGTAATCAATCTTCATGAACTGGCACAGCAAGCGTTTCAGATGACATTCGTAGGCTGACTGCTTCCACGCCAAAACGAATACGAGGATTTATTCGTGCCTGTGGTGGGTCACACCCGCTAGCGACACTGACAATGGACATCAAGTTCGTAAGGAAATGAAAATTTTGTTATTTACACTACTGGCCATTAAAATTGCTACACCAAGACGAAATGCAGATGATAAACGGGTATTCATTGGACAAATATATTATACTAGAACTGACATGTGATTACATTATCACGCAATTTGGGTGGATAGATCCTGCGAAATCAGTACCCACAACAATCACCTCTGGCCGTAATAACGGCCTTGATACGTCTGTGCATTGAGTCAAACAAAGCTTGGATGGCGATCACAGGTACAGCTGCATATGCAGCTTCAACACGATACCACAGTTCATCAAGAGTAGTGACTGGCGTATTGTGACGAGCCAGTTGCTCGGCCACCATCGACCAGAAGTTTTCAGTTGGTGAGAGATCTGGAGAATGTGCTGGCCAGGGCAGCAATTGAACATTTTCTGTATCCAGAAAGGCTCGTACAGGACCTGCAACATGCGGTCGTGCATTATCCTGCTAAAATGTAGGGTTTCGCAGGGATCGAATGAAGGGTAGAGCCACGGGTCGTAACACATCTCAAATGTAGCGTCCACTGTTCAAAGTGCCGTCAATGCGAACAGGAGGTGACCGAGACGTGTAACTAATGGCACCCCATACCATCACGCCGGGTGATACGCCAGTATGGCGATGACGAATACACGCTTCCAATGTGCGTTCACCGCGATGTCGCCAAACCCGGATGCGACCTTCATGATGCTGTAAACAGAACCTGGATTCATCCGAAAAAATGACGTTTTGCGATTCGTGCACCAGGTTCGTCGTTGAGTACACCATCGCAGGCGCTCCTGGTTGTGATGCTGCGTCAGGGGTAACCGCAGCCATGATCTCCGAGCTGATACTCCATGCTGCTGCAAACGTCGTCGAACTGTTGGTGCAGATGGTTGTTGTCTTGCAAACGTCCCCATCTGTTGGTTCCGGGATCGAGACGTGGCTGCACGATCCGTTACAGCCATGCGGATAAGATGAGTCTCATCTCGACTGCTAGTGATACGAGGCCGTTGGGATGCTACTCGGCGTTCCGTATTACCCTCCTGAACGCACCGATTCCATATTCTGCTGACAGTCATTGGATCTCGACCAACACGTGCAACAGTGTCGCGATACGATAAACCGCAATCGCGATAGGCTACAATCCGACCTTTATCAAAGTCCGAAACGTGATGGTAAGCATTTATCCTCCTTACACGAGGTATCACAACAACGTTTCACCCGGCAACGCCGGTCAACTGCTGTTTGTGTATGAGAAATCGGTTGGAAACTTTCCTCATGTCAGCACGTTGTAGATGTCGCCACCGGCGCCAACCTTGTGTGTATGCTCTGAAAAGCTAATCATTTACATATCGCAGCATCTTCTTCCTGTCGGTTAAATTTCGCGTTGTAGCACGTCATCTTCGTGGTGTAGCAGTTTTAATGGCCAGTAGTGTAAATCCATACAAATGACGAATCAGTAGATAGGACACATTCTGAGATAGCAAGGAATCGTCATCTTAGCAAAAAAATGGTTCAAATGGCTCTGAGCACTATGGGACTCAACTGCTGAGGTCATTAGTCCCCTAGAACTTAGAACTAGTTACACCTAACTAACCTAAGGACATCACAAACATCCATGCCCGAGGCAGGATTCGAACCTGCGACCGTAGCGGTCTTGCGGTTCCAGACTGCAGCGCCTTTAACCGCACGGCCACTTCGGCCGGCCGTCAGCTTAGCAGCGGAGGGAAGTGTGGGTGGTTAAAAATCCTAGAGGGAGACGAAGAGACGAGTAGAGTGAGCAGATTCAGATGGACGTGGGTAACAGTAGTCATTCAGAGATGAAGAGGCTCACACAGGATAAATTAACCAGCAGAGCTGTGTCGAAACAGTCTTCGGACTGAAGACCACAACAACAATATCTGATCAAAATCTCCACAAAGCTTGTGTATTGTGTATTAAAATCGGGGACATAGAAACGACGTATAGGCTTCTTCCCGCCGTAGCCCTCAGTGGGCCGGCCGCGGTGGTCTAGCGGTTCTAGGCGCTCAGTCCGGAACCGCGTGACTGCTACGGTCGCAGGTTCGAATCCTGCCTCGGACATGGATGTGTGTGATTTCCTTAGGTTAGTTAGATTTAAGTAGTTCTAAGTTCTAGGAGACTGATGACCACAGAGCCATTTGAACCCTCAGTGGTTCACAACCCCACAACAGGCCACAGCAGTCCACCCACTCCACCGCCACCCCACACCGAACGCAGATTTATTGTGCGGTTCGGTCCCCATCAATGGACCCCCCCCCCCCCCCGCCCCGCCCACGGGAACGTCTACGAGACGAGTGTAATCCCAAAAGTTTGCGTGGTAGAGTAATTATGGTTACGTGTACATGAAGACAGTGTTTGTGCAGCAGTCGCCGACACAGTGTAACTGAGACGGAATAAGGGGAACCAGCCCGCATTCGCCGAGGTAGATGGAAAACCGCCTTAAAAACCATTCACAGGCTGGCTGGCACACTGGACCTCGACACCAGTCCACCAGGAGGATTCGTGCCGGGGACTGGCACGCATTCCCGCGCGGGAAGCAGCGCGTTAGACCGCGCGGCTAGCCGTACGTGCTTTCCACAAAGCTTGATTAATATCGGACTGATACTCCATGTTGTAGCACTTTTCTTTTCCGTTAGTGTGTTTGAACTATACAGGTGTGTTACATACTGATTACAGTAACTGCAAGTGTAACCAAACATTATTTAGCAATGCTCACACTCGTCATTTTTAAGAAGAATTATTGGCCTTCCGAACGTGCGTATACAGCCATCACATAGCTAGAAATATCATACTACAGTTTGTTTCGAAAATCCAGAGTAGCCTGATACGAAGTAACATAGGCTTAACAAAGGGCGGATAACGTCAAAAAAAGAAAAACAACAAATTTTACGTCCACAATACACGGAAGCGAGTAAACAAGACGAAAATGTAACAAGGACACACAGAGGTAGTAATCTGTAAAAATTCTACTCTTACAGAATTAGAAATGATAAGTCGTCGTTGTCGCACATTTGTAATAGTCCGAATTTAGTCCATACTAAGAATTATGTATCTAAATTAGCGTTAAATATTCTTTTGTATGTCCTGTAAGAGTTCTTTCAAAATCTGCGGATAGAGAATTGACAGAACATGAGGCAAGTATACAAGAACTAGATTTGTTTGTTACAGCCTTATGTATACATTCGCGTTACAAAAGTCATTGGATACCTCCTAACATCGTGTCGGACCTCCTTTTGACGGCGCAGTGCAGCAGCTCGGCATGTCAAGGACTCGACATGTCGTTGGAACTCACCTGCAGAATTAATCAACCCTGTTGCCTCTATAACCGTTCACGATTGCGACAGTGTTGCCTGCGCAGGATTTTGCCCACGAAGTGACCTTTCGACTATGTACCATAAATGGTCGATGGGATTGACGTCGGACGGATACGGGTGGACAAATCATTTGCTCGGATTCCCAGAATGTTGTACAAAGCAATCACGAACAATTGTGTCCCGGTCACATGGGGCATTGCCATCCATAAAAATTGCTATGCTGTTGGGAACAAGAAATCCATGAATGTCTGCGAATGGTCTCCAAGTAGTCGAACATAACCGTTTCCAGGCAATGATCGATTCAGTCGGACCAGAGGACCCAGTCCATTCCATGCGGACATAGCCACACCATTATGGAGCCACCCCACCATGCACAGTGCCTCGTGGACAGTTTGTGTCCGTGGCTTTGTGGAGTCTGCGGCGTACTCGAACCCTAACAGCAGCTCTTACCAGCTGAAATCGGGCTCATGTGACGAGGCCACGGTTTCCAGTCGTCTAGGATCAACCAATAGGAGCTGCAGGCGATGTCGTACTGTTATCAAAGGCACTCGCGTCGGTTGTCTGCTGCCACATCCCTGCCTATGCTAACGGGTACGTTCGTCGTACATCCCACACCTATTTCTGCTGTTATTTCACGCTGTGTAGCTTGTCTCTTAGCACAGATAACTCTACCCAAACGCGCTGCTCTAGGTTGTTAAGTGAAGGCCATCGACCACTGCATTGTCCGTCCTACGGGTAATGCCTGAAATTTGTTATTCTGGGCACACTCTTGACACTGTGGATATTGGGATATTGAATTCCCTTTCTGTTTCCGAAATGGGATGTCTCATCCGTCTAGCTCCAACAACCATTCCTATTAATTTCCGTCGTGCGGCCATAATCACAACGGAAACCTTTCCACATGGATCACTTGAATACAAATGACAGTTTCACCAGTGCAATGTCCTTTTATACCATGACTTTTGTGACTTCAGAGTAGGTACGCCAGTATTCAGACACATTCGTATAGGAGGTACATAGTGGCATACATTTATAGACTGGTCGTTCTACATCCTGCTGAGAAGCACGTGGGAATTTAGTCAGTTAATTGTGCTTTGGTCTTCCTCCTAGCATCCTAATTACCAAAAGCATTAGATTAGCAGTGCACCAACCGGGATCTTGGCACTGTTGATCAACTCGTACAGTATTTTACACATTGCTACATCGTTGGATGCCAACGGCCTTGCTGCAGTAACACCTGTTCCAGTCAGATTACGGAAGTTAAGCGCTGTCGGGCTGGGCTAACACTTGGATGGGTGACCATCCGGTCTGTCCAGCGCTGTTGGCAAGCGGGGTGCACTCCACTCTTGTGAGGCAAACTGAGGAGCTGCTTGATTGAGAAGTAGCGGTTCCTGTCACGGAAACTGACATATTGCCAGGAGAGCGGTGTGCTGACCACATGCCCCTCCATATCCGCATCCAGTGATGCCTGTGGTCTGAGGATGACACGACGGCCGGTCGGTACCGTTCGGCCTTCATGGCATGTTCGGACGGAGCTTACATCGTTGGATGCTAAGAAGGTTTGGTGGTTGCTTGGGAACTGATTAAGAAGAGCCTGAAGATTACTTGCAAGTATGTTTATGTGATATGTGATCCGAGGACATCGTAGGAATGTATGGTTTGGATCTTCTTCCCCTCCGCAAACACATAGAGGGGTGGCGCTTTTTTTGTGCGGATAGAGATCTTTGTTGAACTTCTAATGATTAAATTTCACGCGTGCTATAAATGCCGTGAAGCCATTCGATGTCTTTCTCTCATTATACTATGGTACTCTCGGAATTGTGGGATGAATTAGTGCGTAGTGACTGCCTTTGATTTTAGATGTCCGTGACCATTCCTCTCGCCTGCCCAATGACAACTGCTTTCTGCAACACGTGATTTGCTGTTGAAGAGTGTCCAGGTAGGCTCATTGCTTGCAGACCTCTTCTCCATCCCCTTCCCTGTAAGGGACCTCTTTATGAGGATTGTTGCAAGCAGAGTTTTTACACAATCCAAGATATTGGAAAGAGTGGATGTAACATCATATCAGTTACAAATATAGTACTGGAAAAGTTAAAGCAAACTTCTTAGAAATATCTTAAGCACTCCGTCTTCAGGCCACGAGTGGCCTACCAGGACCGTCCGACCGCCGTGTCATCCTCAGTGGAGGATGCAGATAGGAGGGACGTGTGGTCAGCAGACCGCTCTCCCGGTCGTTATGATGGTATTCTTGACCGAAGCCGCTACTATTCGGTCGAGTAGCTCCTCAATTGGCATCACGAGGCTGAGTGCACCCCGAAAAATGGCAACAGCGCATGGCGACCTGGATGGTCACCCATCCAAGTGCCGACCACACCCGACAGCTCTTAACTTCGGTGATCTCACGGGAACCGGTGTATCCACCGCGGCAAGGCCGTTGCCCAGAAATATCTTAAAATGTACCCTTTTTTACTATTTCTCTACATAATCAGCATTCAGATTTAAGCATTTCTCGTGTCTCCCCCTCTGTATTTCTGTTGGCTTAGACTACAGCCAACGCGTGGCACATTTCAACTGGTTCATCTGAACAAAAGCGGTGGGAGATAAGCCACTGGTCTGAGAATTTCTAGGTAGAACGGACGCAACATGTTATTTTGGGTAGAGAGCCATCGGCAGATGTACAAGTAATTTCAGGTGTGTCCCAGGGAATTGTGTTGAAACCCGTGCTGGTCATAATGCATGCTAACGACCTTGCAGATAATGTTAATAGTGACCTCAAACTTTCCTCGCATGAAGCAGTCACTAAAATGATGTACTGCACAAATATTCTTTCTGATCATAATGAGATTTCAAAGCAGCGCGATGACAGAAACTTACTTTAAATGTTTAGAAATGTAAAATTGTGTTTTTTACAAAACGAAGAAAAGTGTTATCTCTTGTGTAGAGTGCCAACTAGTTACAATTATACTCGGTCAACTCATACAAATACTTGCGAACAGAAATTTGTGGGGACAGCAACTGAAATGGTCACATCGGCTCAGTCGTAGGTAAGGCAGGTGGCAGACTTCGGTTCATTGGCAGAATATTTTGAAATGCAGTCAGACATTTATCACTTTTGACAGTACTCCTATCTCGTCAGCAACCCTAACGTTTCTATTTCTTCACTCTGAACTTTAAATGCCTTTCTAAATTTCTGTTTGGCTTGTTACTTTAGTGCTCGTTCAACGTACAGACTGAATAACAACGGGGAGACGCTACAATCCTGTCTCACACCCTTTTCAATCACTGCTTCCCTTCCATTTATTACGATTCTCATGAATGCATTCTGGCTTCTGCACAAGTTGTAAATAGCCTACTGCTCATTATATTTTATCCCTCCTACCTTCAAAATTTCTAAGAATGTAGTGGGGACAACGCTGAGAAAAGACTTAATCTTCAAATGCTACAAACGGAGGTTTGGCTTTCTGCAACTTATCTTCTAAGATACGTCTTAGGGTCAGTATTGCCTAAGGTGTTCCTACATTTCTCCGGAACCTAAATTGATCGTCACGTAATTCGGTTTCTACCAGTTTTATAAAATATTGTAAGTTTTCTTTTTTATTTAGATTACGACTCTTACAATATTGATACTACGTGAAATAGTTTGCTGAGTTAACAGAGTGCAACTTATCTTACAGGGTACGTCTTACGGTCAGTACTGCGTTGTCTGTTCCTACATTTCTCCAGAACTCAAACTGATCTTCCTCGAGGTCAGTTGCTATCGTTTTTTTCCCCATTCTTCCGTAAATAATTTGTATAAATATTCTGCATGCATAGCTTTTTAAACTGGTAATTCGATAAAATTTACACTTTCTATCTCCTGATTAGGAATTATTACATTATTCATGAAGTCTGAGGGTTTCCACCTCACTCATATTTTTGGACACCATGTGGAATAGTTTTGTCATGGCTGCCTCTCTCAATAATTCTGAGGGAATGTCGTCTACTTCTTACCAGTTAGCTCTGCCAGTGCCCTGTCAAATTATTCTCGCAGGATCATATCTCCCATCTCATCTTCATTTACTTCCACTTCGATTTCAATGTTATCTTCCAATTTAGTACCCTATACCTCCTTTCTGTAGATTGATTCCACGTTTCATCTTTCCCTTCATTGCTTGGTACTGGGTTGCTATTTGAGTTCTTAATATTCATACAGCTGCTTCTCCTTTCTACAAAGGTTTCTTTACTTTTCCTATAAGCGGCATCTGGCTTTACCTTGGTCGAGCAGCCTTCTACAAAGTTTCATTTGTTCTCTAGACACTGCTGCTTAGTCATTTTGCATTTTCTGCCAATCTCATTTTTACAGAGTGCGTTTCATAAGTAATGCGACCAATTTTTTTCTGACGCAACGGTGCACCACGGCGTGTTGTAACCGGCTGGGCTAAGTGGAGGGAGGTGTTAGCTTCAAAACGCTCTTTGTCTCATTCGGCTGCGTTTGTCTCATTCGGCTGCGAGCTGCCAGAGAGTCAGGACGTGCGTTTCCGTCAACCCCGTTTTGAGTTTATGTAACACGGCACAATGAATCATACTGTAGAGCAACGGTACGCTATTAAATTTTGCGTTAAACTTGGAAAGTCCGCCACAGAAACGTTTCCATTACTTCAGCATGCCTTTAGGACTGATTGTTTCTCCAAATCACAAGTTTTCCGATGGCACAAGTCGTTCATGGAGGGCCGAGAGGAGATCACCGACGAACCTCGCAGTGGACGGTCATCAACCGCACGAGTCGACGAAAATGTGAGCCGTATGCGAGATTGTTTGAACTCTAACAGACGGCTTAGCCTTCAATTGATAGCACAAACGCTAAACATGTCAAAAACAACCGTTTTCCTCATTGTGACCGAAGATTTGAACATGAGAAAGGTGTGTGGCAAACTCTTCCCAAAAGTGTTGAGCGACGAACACAAGCACATGCGAGAAATGTTGGAAATGTGTGAAAACGATCCTCATTTTTTAAAACTCAGTTATCACTGGTGATGAATCGTGGACTTTTGAGTACGACCCTGAGACATAAATGCAGAGTTCAGAGTGGGACACCCCATCGTCGCCCTGTCCCAAGAAGGCACGTATGAGCAAGTCCAGGATCAAAACCATGCTCATTGTCTTCTTTGACGTCAGAGGCATTGTCCAACACGAATTCGTACCTACCGGGACTACAGTGAACTCAGCTTTCTACTTGGAAGTGTTGAAAAGACTGAAAAGGAGGGTCTCGCTCTGCCGAAGCGACATCAGAGACACGTGGAAAGTTCACCACGACAATGCGCCGAGTCACAGCGCCTTAATTATCAACGACCTCCTGGCCAGGACCAAGACCCCATTGATTCCCCATCCTCCCTACAGTCCTGACCTGGCTCCCGCTGACTTTTTTTTTGTTTCCTCGGTTAAAAGGAGTCATGAAAGGAAAACAACGGGACACAATTGAAAGCATCCAGGTGCATGTTACATCAGCTCTAAAGGACATTCCGGAAAAGGCATTCCAGGATGCCTTCCAGGCATGGAAACATCGCCTTCAGAAGTGTATCAACGCAAGAGGGCGCTATTTTGAAAAATTTTGATCATTTCTACGAATATATTCAATAAATGATTTTTTATGAATTTGGTCGCATTACTTATGGAACGCACCTTGTAGACATCTTTGTGTCCTTTAGCCTGCCTCATTTGCTACAGTTTTAAATTTTCCTCTTTCATCAGTTAAATGTATTTTCTCATATGTTATTCAGCGGTTTCTATTGGCTCTTGTCTTTGTGTCCATTTGATCCTCTGCTGCCTTCACTACGTCTTTCAAAGCTACCCATTCTTCTGCTGTATTCCTCTCTCTTGTTTCTGTCAAATGTTGCCTAATCCTCCCTCTAAAACTCTTAGTAATTTCTAGCCCCTTCAACTTATTCTACTGCCTTAATTTCCTACCTTTTTATAATTTCGTACCTGTTTGAATTCCTACAGTGTATTTATTCTTGGTATGGATGTCATGACTATGTCGAACCTTAAACGAATTCCAAATTGCAAAAAAGGACAACCTACAGCTGTAGAAGGGAATGACGACAATGAAAATTTGTGCCGGACTGGGACTCAAATCCGAATTTCCCGCTTATCGCGAGTGGTCGCCATATTATTTGGCTATCCGTGCACGATTCACCGCCAAACCCAAACTTCCACATGTCGTCAACCATGCGTCTACGACCTGTACTCGTACATCCATAATGTATATTTCCGTAAAGGTCGAACGTTGTACTTGAAAGTCGCTTGGCAATATCGTCGCTTGGCAATATCGTATTTTTAAACCTGTCTCACGGGTCAAAACGAAGCTAGCGACAGTATTTCGAGCGATTTTATGGTGCACCAGTTACGAGAAGTACTACGCGTTTGCTTATAAGCGCTTCAGAGTGTTGTTGGGAAGCTGTGTTGGCAAGAAACTGGTGATCAGTGCAGAATAAAAGCGAAAATTGCATGTAACGATAACTGTACTGTCTGGGACAGTATCTCAGATAGGGGGGCGGAGAGGGGGGGAGGGGAGGCGCATACCACCAGCCGCACGCCGTTATTGAAGGACAACAGCATAACGAGACGAGGAGGTCGGTCAGAAACTGGCCAGTCTCGTTACTCGCGAACAGGGCCAACGGGCCTGGCAAGTGGAGATTCTTGTAGACTTGTCAGTTTTCAAAATCCTTTTGTGAAAGCTTCCCTCGCGCCGAGCACGGTGAATGAGGTTTCTCCTTGTACAATCGTCTCTTTCTCTGTGTCACTGACTATCGCAAATCATGCAGATGCATATCTATACTCCACATACCTTCCTATGGTGTGTGATGGAGAGTACTTTCTGTACCACTGTCACTTGTCCCCTTTCGTGATCCAGTCTCAAATGATTTACGGGAAGAATGATGTTGGTATGCCTCCGTGTGTACTCCAGTCTTTCTAATTTGACCTCCATGGGCTTTTCGTCACCAATACGCACGATGAAGCAATGCTATGGTTGACTCATCTAGGGACTTACGCCCTCGGAATTTTGCAGTAAACGACACTACGATGCATAAAGCCTGTCTTGTAACGTTCTCCACTACAGCTGGATGAGCTTCTTTGCGACGCTTTCGCGCTTATTAAAAGAACCCCAACGTAAAGTCCCGAGCGACTGGAAAAAAGCGCAGGTGACGCCTGTATATAAGAAGGGTAGAAGGGCGGATCCTCAAAATTACAGACCAATATCCTTAACATCGGTTTGTTGCAGGATTCTCGAATATATTCTCATTTCGAATATAATGAGTTTCCTTGAGACAGAGAAGTTGATGTTCATGCATCAGCACGGCTTTAGAAAGCATCGCTCCTGCGAAACGCAACTCGCCCTTTTTTCACATGATATCTTGCGAACTATGGATGAAGGGTATCAGACGGATGCCATATTGCTTGACTTCCGGAAAGCGTTTGACTCGGTGCCGCACTGCAGACTCCTAACTAAGGTACGAGCATATGGGATTGGTTCCCAAATCTACATCTACATCTACATCTACATTTACATCCTCATCTACATTTATACTCCGCAAGCCACCCAACGGTGTGTGGCGGAGGGCACTTTACGTGCCACTGTCATTACCTCCCTTTCCTGTTCCAGTCGCGTATGGTTCGCGGGAAGAACGACTGTCTGAAAGCCTCCATGCGCGCTCTAATCTCTCTAATTTTACATTCGTGATCTCCTCGGGAGGTATAAGTAGGGGGAAGCAATATATTCGATACCTCATCCAGAAACGCACCCTCTCGAAACCTGGCGAGCAAGCTACACCGCGATGGCAGAGCGCCTCTCTTGCAGAGTCTGCCACTTGAGTTTATTAAACATCTCCGTAACGCTATCACGGTTACCAAATAACCCTGTGACGAAACGCGCCGCTCTTCTTTGGATCTTCTCTATCTCCTCCGTCAGACCGATCTAGTACGGATCCCACACTGATGAGCAATACTCAAGTATAGGTCGAACGAGTGTTTTGTAAGCCACCTCCTTTGTTGATGGACTACATTTTCTAAGCACTCTCCCAATGAATCTCGACCTGGTACCCGCCTTACCAACAATTAATTTTATATGATCATTCCACTTCAAATCGTTCCGCACGCATACTCCCAGATATTTTACAGAAGTAACTGCTACCAGTGTTTGTTCCGCTATCATATAATCATACAGTAAAGGATCCTTCTTTCTATGTATTCGCAATACATTACATTTGTCTATGTTAAGGGTCAGTTGCCACTCCCTGCACCAAGTGCCTATCCGCTGCAGATCTTCCTGCATTTCGTTACAATTTTCTAATGCTGCAACTTCTCTGTATACTACAGCATCATCCGCGAAAAGCCGCATGGAACTTCCGACACTATCTACTAGGTCATTTATATATATTGTGAAAAGCAATGGTCCCATAACACTCCCCTGTGGCACGGCAGAGGTTACTTTAACGTCTGTAGACGTCTCTCCATTGCTAACAACATGCTGTGTTCTGTTTGCTAAAAACTCTTCAATCCAGCCACACAGCTGGTCTGATATTCCGTAATCTCTTACTTTGTTTATCAGGCGACAGTGCGGAACTGTATCGAACGCCTTCCGGAAGCCAAGAAAAATAGCATCTACCTGGCAGCCTGTATCTAATATTTTCTGGGTCTCATGAACAAATAAAGCGAGTTGGGTCTCACACGATCGCTGTTTCCGGAATCCATGTTGATTCCTACATAGTAGATTCTGGGTTTCCAAAAACGACATGATACTCGAGCAAAAAACATGTTCTAAAATTCTACAACAGATCGACGTCAGAGATATAGGTCTACAGTTTTGCGCATCTGCTCGACGACCCTTCTTGAAGACTGGGACTATCTGTGCTCTTTTCCAATCATTTGGAACCCTCCGTTCCTCTAGAGACTTGCGGTACACGGCTGTTAGAAGGGGGTCAAGTTCTTTCGCGTACTCTGTGTAGAATCGAATTGGTATATGTGAGTGGCTCGAAGACTTCTTAAGTAATAGAACGCAGTACGTTGTCCTCGATGGTGAGTGTTCATCGGAGGTGAGGGTATCATCTGGAGTGCCCCAGGGAAGAGTGGTAGGTACGTTGTTGTTTTCTATCTACATAAATGAATCTTTAGGATAGCGTGGATAGCAATGTGCGGCTGTTTGCTGATGATGCTGTGGTGTACGGGAAGGTGTCGTCGTTGAGTGATTATAGGAGGATACAAGATGACATGGACAGGATTTGTGATTGGTGTAAAGAATGGCAGCTACCTCTAAATATAGATAAATGTAAATTAATGCAGATGAATAGGAAAAAGAATCCTGTAATGTTTGAATACTCCATTAGTAGTGTATCGCTTGACACGATCACGTCGATTAAATACTTGGGGTTAACATTGCAGAGCTATATGAAGTGGGACAAGCATGTAATGGCAGTTGTGGGGAAGGCGGATAGTCGTCTTCGGTTCATTGGTAGAATTTTGGGAAGATGTGGTTCATCTGTAAAGGAGACCGCTTATAAAACACTAATACGACCTATTCGTGAGTACTGCTCGAGCGTTTGGGATCCCTATCAGGTCGGATTGAGGGAGGACATAGTGGTAATTCAGAGGCGGGCTGCTAGATCTGTTACTGGTAGGTTTGATCATCACGCGAGTGTTACGGAAACGCTTCAGGAACTCGGGTGGGAGTCTCTAGAGGAAAGGAGGCGTTCTTTTCGTGAATCGCTACTGAAGAAATTTAGAGAACTAGCATTTGAGGCTGACTGCAGTACAATTTTACTGCCGCCAACTTATATTTCGCGGAAAGACCCCCAAGTTAAGATACGAGAGATTAAGGCTCGTACAGAGGCATATAGGCAGTCATTTTTCCCTTGTTCTGTTTGGGAGTGGAACAGGGAGAGAAGATGCTAGTTGTGGCACAAGGTACCCTCCGCCACGCACTGCATGGTGGATTGCGGAGTATGTATGTAGATGTAGATGTAGAACCTGTCGCGAAATGCGCTGTTCTTCTTGGATTTTCTTCTTTTCTTTATTTATCCTATTTGGTTTTGGCCTCAGGCTGACAAGGATTACTTAGATATTAATCGAATGAGGGTGTTGTAAGCTACGTATTTTGAGGCTGGACTACACGTCGTCCTGAGGATGCTTCCAATCAAATTCAGTCTCGTAACTCCCTTCCTTGCGATTGGTTAACTGTGGTCGTTCCACTTTAAATTGCTCCGTATACATACTCATAGATGTTTAACCGGTGTGACTCCTTCTGGTGATGTTCTGCAATCGTGTAATAGTACAATAATGGCGTCATGCTGTTCCGTTGAACTGTAATTTGTAGACGATAATTTAAGAGCGCGACAGTCTCCTTGTGTTACTTACATACTTTATGTCCTGTACTTTCTTCATTGTCTCTGTGTTATTATCACGTCGCTCTCCTTCATCTATGTGACTATATGTGAGCTCGTATTCTCCGGAGACAGCCGCAGGGACGGATGGAGAAAAATATTTTTCCTTGTGGTGTTAAACGTCATACTGTGTCGTAAAACCAACGCGTAACCTTCGTCACTTTTTGTCAGGAAGAGTCATAGTTTGAAAGACAACATACCTCGTCGATAACCGTGTTATCCACCTCACTTTATCTGGAGTTTCACAACTTGCATAAAAACAGATCGTGCCTACTAAAGGCGTAGAAACGAGAAGCAGTAGATCATTTCTCTTTCGGATGACCGTTCTCTTTGGATTTCGCAGTCCATTAATTGACGTTGCTTTTCCCAGGATTTCCGAAATAAACACGAGCTTCAACGTCAATGTGTGCAAGACATTGTCTTTTATTACAGTGACACAGTAAAGTTTCAAACTTTGATAGCTGCACTCATCCGTCTCTCTTTGTGTTGATCTGCAAGCATCTCTGAGCATTCATACCTCGCGGAATCACCAAAACCTTCTTGCACAAAATCAATATCCTTAACGCCGATTTTCTGCACAATTCTTGACCGTACTCTAAGTTCGAATATAATAGCTTTTGCTTGATACAGGAAAGCTTCTGTTCATAAACTGGGTGATTACAACTGTGTGTAAAGAGTTGTTAGTTAATGTTAACTGATTGCGTCGCTGCTTGGTAGGACAACTTCATATTGATGAATTAAAAGCACAAAATTGGGGATGTTACAGTGTAGAACTTCCAAAACTTTGGTTTTTTCATTTATAACAAGATAATTAACTTTTCAAAACATCCAAAGTCATGTACCTCATAGGTCTTGGTACACTTTTGAATACCCCATACGCTCAGTCATGTTTATCACAATTTTCTTCTTTTACTATGAGTTTTTAAGTGGTTTATTTTATTGTACGATTTATTTGCAAGGAAGCTCAATTAGGATGTTTTAGATTACGTCAAAGTGAGTATCATATTGAGCGAGTGCAATCAATATGCTCCGTAGTGTCACAGAGAATAATAGCAGTACAATTTCTTTTATGATAGCGTTGCTGTTTCGTGGGATTCTTATGGTAGAACGTGTAGGAAACGGACAGACTCGATGAGTGCTCTAGCTGAAGGCATTTTTTAAAGAGAGTCTACATTTTATATCCTCCCTAATCGACCATCAGCCGGCCGCGGTGCCCGAGCGGTTCTCGGCGCTTCAGTCCGGATCCACGCGGCTGCTACGGTCGCAGGTTCGAATCACGCCTCCTGTATGGATGTGTGTGATGTCCTTAGGTTAGTTAGGTTTAAGTAGTTCTGAGTCTAGGGAACTGATGACCTCAGATGTTAAGTCCCACAGTGCTTAGAGCCATTTGAACCTAATCGACCATCATCAGTTATTTTGATTCCCAAATAGTGAAACTCATCTACTGCTTTAAGTTTCACATTTCCTAATCTAATTCCTTCAGAATCATCTGATTTGACTACATTCCATTATCGTCGCTTTGCTTTTGTTGATGCTCATCTTATATCCTTCTTTCAAGATACAGTCCATTCCGTTCAACTATTCTTCCAAGTTCTTTGCTGTCTCTGACAGAATTACAATGCCATCGGCAATCCTCAGAGAGTTTATTTCTTCTCATGGACTTTAATTCCTACGCCAAATTTTTCTTTTGTTTCCTTTACTGCTTGCTCAGTATACAGATTGCTTCGATTTTGGCACCCCGGTTCTTATAAGTGCCATGACGTCGCTTAATTGTGCGAGTCAAAAGGGTGACGCAAAACACTTTTTTAAGCAATTTACGCTGCCCGCCCAAAAAGCTCCGTGACTGATTTTATTCCTGACTCGTGACGTCGCTTATGTGTCAGGAATGAAATCAGTCTCGGAACTTTTTGGACGGGCAGTGTAAATTGTTAAAAAAATGTTTTGCACCGCCCTTTTGACTTGCACAATTTGTGCCTTTAAAGAAAAAAAAAAAAAAAAAAAAAAGACTCTCGCTTTCTTTTGTACACTCACTAGTGTAATGGAGGTGAAAGTAAACCAGTATTCTGAGTGCAATATAAGAGAGAGCGCTGTGTCTCTGACCGTTGAACGGGACAATGCGAACTGTCTGCACCATTGCGATTATGGTTATTTCAGACTTAGCGCGTGCGCGCATTTGTCTTTACCTCAAAAAGATTGTCAGCGCTGGCAGTTGCCCGCCAGCCGATCTGGCGTACACCACAGCGACACCATTCGAACATTCAGCCGCTATTGTGAGACACATTCAGCCGCTATTGTGAGACACAAGACATCGGAGATTTGGCTAGTAGTGGTCGCTCGCGGATAACGATTATGAGCCGACAATCGCGACTCGTAACTTACGATGTCTACGTACCCCGAGCGGAACGCCTTAGCAATGCGCGCTGCGTTCTTGGAGGCGAATGGAAGGTCTGTGTCACCCCAGCCACTACGCAGCCGTGTCCACGCGATCAGTCTGGCCTATTGTCATGTGTTTTTACAAACGACAGTACAAGCGCCGCAGCAGCGTGGTACGTGTAGGAGGTGGGTAAGGCAACGCCTGGAGTGGGACCTAGATCGATGGCGTCCTACTCTCTTCATCAATGAGTGCAGGATTTTACTGATGCCTGATGATCGTCGAAACAAGGCCCCGGGAGTAGACAATATTCCATTAGAACTACTGACAGCCTTGGGAGAGCCAGTCCTGACAAAACTCTACCACCTGGTGAGCAAGATGTATGAGACAGGCGAAATACCTTCAGACTTCAAGAAGAATATAATAATTCCAATCGCAAAGAAAGCAGGTGTTGACAGATGTGAAAATTATCGAACTATCAGTTTAATAAGTCACAGCTGCAAAATACTAATGCGAATTCTTTACAGACGAATGGAAAAACTGGTAGAAGCCGACCTTGTGAAAGGTCAGTTTGGATTCCGCAGAAATATTGGTACACGTGAGGCAATACTGACCCTACGACTTATCTTAGAAGAAAGATTAAGGAAAGGCAAACCTACGTTCCTAGCATTTGTGGACTTAGAGAAAGCTTTTGACAATGTTGACTGGAATACTATCTTTCAAATTCTGAAGTTGGCAGGGGTAAAATAAAGGGAGCGAAAGGCTATTTACAATTTGTACAGAAACCAGATGGCTGTTATAAGAGTCGAAGGGCACGAAAGGGAAGCAGTGGTTGGGAAGCGAGTGAGACAGGGTTGTAGCCTCTCCCCGATGTTATTCAATCTGTATATTAGGCAAGCAGTAAAGGAAACAAAAGTAAAATTCGGAGTAGGTATTTGGCTTAAGTACATCTCTCATCGCAGTGTTGCTCTCCGAGGTTCTATTTATGACTTCCAGATTTTTTCTTCTCCAGTTCTGGATCCAAATTTTTTCGTGATTACATCTACAGTTTCCACCAGTTGCTAGGAATCACACCATCTAGTGAGCCTGGGCCTTATTTTACAGAGCTTAACAGCTGTGGGAATCTTCTCATTAACCACGTCATACAAAAGAGAGTTTACATTTGAACGTGAAGTAGGGTGACTGATATTTTGCCATACCTTCACCCAGTTTTTTTCTTTGTACTTCATCTCAGTTGTATACCTGGAGTGGCGCTTCGTAAGTCTACAGTATAATATATGAGTATTAAGTTTTTATAAAAATGGTTCAAATGGCTCTGAGCACTATGGGACTTAACATCTGAGGTCATCAGTCCCCTAGAACTTAGAACTACTTAAACCTAACTAACCTAAGGACATCATACACATCCATGCCAGAGACGGGATTCGAACTTGAGCCCGTAACAGTCGCGCGATTCCAGACTGAAGCGCCAAGAACCGCTCGACCACCGCGGCCGGCATTAAGTTTTTGAACATTTTCTTGTGCATCATTGCGTTTGACATAATATTTTCGAACATAGTACAATGCTGGATTGATTAGTCCAACATGTATTAGATCGCATCGATCATTAGCGTCAAAATCGATAATTAGGTTTTTTGATGTGCTGACCAAATTGCAGTGCAATATTTTGGAAGCGCTATTGAGAAACATTGCCGTACATTGGGATCGGATATCTTTGATACTCTGTTCAGTCCAGGCAACATGGCAGTTTGAAACGATACTTTGAAGAAATTTCCCCTGGAAGCACACCAGCACGCAACTGCCCGAATTTTTTGCTCGACTGCATTGGGGATTGGTAGCACAGCAGTAACGTGGTAGATCTTGTTGATTACAAACCAGTTGACGAACAGAAACCTCTGCAGTCCGTCTAATGACCTCATGTTATTCAGTTTCTGCTAGCAATGTAAATGACACAATATCCTCGGGTTCGGCGTAACGTCATACCTACGTCGTGAATCGCGTCAGTTTTCTAGAGCCACGAGGTTTTCATATATTGGGCACAGTGTTATGAGGCATTATTTTATGCTTTTATGGATTAAGCCTAGCGCCACAGAGGTCAGCATAGCGGATTACGATCTCATCCTAATTCTTGTGTATTCGTCTGCCTATTGGCAATAACTCTAACGCCGTCAGCGTATGCGTGATTTGCTGTGTGAGTTGGAATTACAAAACTACACATCACTGATGCACGTGTCCAGATCAGGAAAACTTGTGCCGAAGCCATAAAACATAGAGTACTGAGCAATGGGAGGAAGTAATTTGGTTGGGTGACTCTTATCATACATAGTTTCCAACTTCTGGCCGAGTTTACGTTCCAAGAATGAAACGTGGCTGGCTTTACGTGACGATTCAGGCAGCCGTATCGCAGTATTCCATGGGTCCCATGGTTACTGTGCGAGGTCGCATTACTGCCAAGAATTATGTGACCAGTTTGGTTTTCAGACCCGTCTCATGGTACAATGATTGCTCCCCAATATTGATGCTGCGCTCCAAGATGACAGTCCCACTGTTCACACAGCTCGCATCGTGCAAGACTGCTTCTGCGAGCGCGTGGGTGTATTGTCGCATACTCGCTGGTCAGCACATTCTCCAAATCTCAGTATTATTGAGACTTTTTTGTCTTGATTGGAGGGACAGAAGATTTATCTGGAACCCGTATAAAAGGCAGGAAGCAGAGATAGAAGTGAATGGTGTGAAGAAGAAAGCAAAAGTAAGGAGGGGAGCAAGGCAAGGATGCCCATTATCACCATATTCGTTCAACTTATTTATTGAAAAAACCATTGAAAAATTGAAAAGAATAACGAAAGGAATCAAAATTAACGTTTTGCAGATGATACAGTAGTACTTGCTGGCTCAGTAAAGGAAATGGAGTTTATGTTGCTAAAATTTGCCAAAATCCTAAGAGAATTTAATATAAAAGTAAATAAGAAGAAAACAAAAACTATGGCAGTAGGAAAGACAAAAGAAATGGTAAAGTTAATATTAAACTAGAAGATGATGTTCTAGAGCAGGTTGAGAACTTCTGTTATTGGGGGAGCACAATCACTGACAACAATAAATGTATCACAGATATAAAGAGAAGAATACCCTTGGCAAAGCAAGCTTTCCAAAATAAAAGGAATTTACTAACAGAAAATCATATAAGCTTAGAAAGCAGGAAAAAATTTGCCAAAACTTTTGTCTGGAGTGTCTTAACAGACGGATGTGAAGCGTGGACTCTGGGAAAGGCAGAGAAAAAGAGGCTGGAAGTAATGGAAATGTGGATATGGAGAAGAATGACGAAAACAAGCTGGGTAGATAGAAAAAGTAACGAACAGGTTTTAAGAGAAGTGAATGAGAGCAGAAAGCTGCTAAATTATATAGGAAGAACATAATCAAAAATGATAGGGCACATGATGAGACACAACCAGTTCCTAAAGAATGTATTTGTAGGGAAATTTTTAGGGAAAAAACCAAGAGGTAGGCCAAGAGCAACGTATTTTAATAGCATCAAAGAAGATATGGCGATAAAATCGTATGACGAACTGAAGAGGACGACAATGGAGAAGAGGGATTTGGCTAAATCGACAAGGCATAGCCTTTATGATGATGATTTTGTCTGCTTTGGAGAGAAGGGTATGCGATTTGTATCCACCTCCACCATCGTTATCTGAACTTGCCACTATTTTGCCGGAAGAATGGTATAAGGTTCCCACGAAAACCGTACAGGACCCTTAGTATCCATTCCGAGACGAGTGGAAGCTATTCTGAAGGACAACGGTTTTCCTACACTGTATTAGGCACGGTAATTAGTTGTATTATTGGTATTTCCGTACTTTTGTGCACCCCTGCATCAGTGTCCCTATGCACAAATTCGACACGCGGGCTTGCGGCTTTAATGTGGTCACGGGAGCCACAAACTACACACGTACGTGTCTACCCGTCAGATGCAACAAGGACTTTGACACTATGGACCATTATATGCAAAGAATGTGCTTTCGTAATGCGATTTTCACATTTTCAACACCGTTGTCAACATTGAAGTGCTTAAGGCCACTCCATTTTTCACCACAGATCTGTCGCACTGCGTGATGTGCAGAAACCGACCGCTTGGCCCGTGCAAGGTCGATTTCAGAAATCAAGTTGAATTTAGACTTCGTCGCTACAAGAACACCGCAAAAAAATCTTCATTACATGAGTCAAATCTCACTAACTTTGGTTTCATAAAATATAATGTGAAAAAGAAAAATTTTTATTTGCACTAGCTTCTGTGCTACAGAATAGGTTGAAGTATTTTATTTTAACGGTTAATGAGAAAACGATGCATTTTAATTCCATACACCGACGACATTGAAATTGAATTTCATATTTTTTAATGACAGTTACATTCTAAGGGCTCCAAATTGATAGAAGACTGACTGGGAGTTGGTTGGGTCTAAAGAGCACTATGTGGTGGCTTTATAAGATCGTTGTCTTTTGGCTACTGTTCCGGAGCGCCACCAAATACACCTTCCAAACTAAGCTTTATGAAGTCTATAACAGCCTTCGGTCAGTTGGATCATAATTTAGACGCAAATAGTTCACACGCCATTAGCGTCGCAAGAAATAACAAAATTGTTTTCCTTCTCAAAAGAGGGAATGAGATCCCCATGACGATGCCTATTCTGTGAGAATCTGACATCCACTGGAAAAGATTCCATTCCTGTCGTTTGACCGTAACAGTTTTCTTTCTCCTTTGACAAATAAAAGTCTCGTCCGAGATCACTACATTCCGCTTGACGCATACTGTGAAGTTTATCACCTTTTTCGTCGAAATCCCATACATGGGGTGTGGAAGGCTTGTCGGGTTTTTCTTTTTCTGCACTGTCTCCATCATCCGCTTTAAGCTCACAGCTTTGGCGTGGAGTAGGCACTGGTAAAATATGTAAACGGCTGCCGTTTTTTCTTCATTCACGGTACTGCCTTCATAGGCGGAGTCAGACAGAAATAGCAGCTACCTGTATGGTCTGCAGTTTCCCGCCAAACCATAGGCACAGGAAATGACACAGATGGTTCTTTTCATTTCTCAGGCATTCTTGTGGTATAAATACTCATTAGTTGCAACATATATGCGGAATCCTTACCTTCGTACCACAGTAATGCCGACTCGACAGGCAGTCTTCACGAGTGGCATCAGACTGCGTTACTGTGACGAAAATGTTATTTCACCACAAATGTTACAAAACTTTTTGCCGAATTTCGTGGAGGTTTGTTTCAACAAATTTTACACTTCGAAAGCACTCGAAAACAGGAAATTTTGCACTAATTACAATACAAACAATATGCAATACACAGTAATAATATTTACAACCTACAAAGAGCTGGGGAACCATATGTTTTGTTATTAGCAGGTGTAACAACTCCAAAAAAGTAAAGACCCCCAAATCAGAAATGTAGATATGGAAAAAAGACATCTCATTATACCTCCAAAGCAGGAGCTAACTGGTCATTTACATGGTGATTTTTGAATTCAGCAGGTGGAAATACACGAGAATAAGTTATACACTCCTGGAAATGGAAAAAAGAACACATTGACACCGGTGTGTCAGACCCAACGTACTTGCTCCGGACACTGCGAGAGGGCTGTACAAGCAATGATCACACGCACGGCACAGCGGACACACCAGGAACCGCGGTGTTGGCCGTCGAATGGCGCTAGCTGCGCAGCATTTGTGCACCGCCGCCGTCAGTGTCAGCCAGTTTGCCGTGGCATACGGAGCTCCATCGCAGTCTTTAACACTGGTAGCATGCCGCGACAGCGTGGACGTGAACCGTATGTGCAGTTGACGGACTTTGAGCGAGGGCGTATAGTGGGCATGCGGGAGGCCGGGTGGACGTACCGCCGAATTGCTCAACACGTGGGGCGTGAGGTCTCCACAGTACATCGATGTTGTCGCCAGTGGTCGGCGGAAGGTGCACGTGCCCGTCGACCTGGGACCGGACCGCAGCGACGCACGGATGCACGCCAAGACCGTAGGATCCTACGCAGTGCCGTAGGGGACCGCACCGCCACTTCCCAGCAAATTAGGGACACTGTTGCTCCTGGGGTATCGGCGAGGACCATTCGCAACCGTCTCCATGAAGCTGGGCTACGGTCCCGCACACCGTTAGGCCGTCTTCCGCTCACGCCCCAACATCGTGCAGCCCGCCTCCAGTGGTGTCGCGACAGGCGTGAATGGAGGGACGAATGGAGACGTGTCGTCTTCAGCGATGAGAGTCGCTTCTGCCTTGGTGCCAATGATGGTCGTATGCGTGTTTGGCGCCGTGCAGGTGAGCGCCACAATCAGGACAGCATACGACCGAGGCACACAGGGCCAACACCCGGCATCATGGTGTGGGGAGCGATCTCCTACACTGGCCGTACACCACTGGTGATCGTCGAGGGGACACTGAATAGTGCACGGTACATCCAAACCGTCATCGAACCCATCGTTCTACCATTCCTAGACCGGCAAGGGAACTTGCTGTTCCAACAGGACAATGCACGTCCGCATGTATCCCGTGCCACCCAACGTGATCTAGAAGGTGTAAGTCAACTACCCTGGCCAGCAAGATCTCCGGATCTGTCCCCCATTGAACATGTTTGGGACTGGATGAAGCGTCGTCTCACGCGGTCTGCGCGTCCAGCACGAACGCTGGTCCAACTGAGGCGCCAGGTGGAAATGGCATGGCAAGCCGTTCCACAGGACTACATCCAGCATCTCTACGATCGTCTCCATGGGAGAATAGCAGCCTGCATTGCTGCGAAAGGTGGATATACACTGTACTAGTGCCGACATTGTGCATGCTCAGTTGCCTGTGTCTATGTGCCTGTGGTTCTGTCAGTGTGATCATGTGATGTATCTGACCCCAGGAATGTGTCAATAAAGTTTCCCCTTCCTGGGACAATGAATTCACGGTGTTCTTATTTCAATTTCCAGGAGTGTATTTGAGACCGAAACATCTTGTCGTTGGGCAATGTAATTGAAATAAGCGTCGCTACTAGCTTTAGCCATGGCACTAAGACATGTTTCGTCGTCTAGCAGTCTGACGTAAACGCAGTTTCCAAGGAAATCGTACTGTATTCCGAAAACTTCTTCGTCTTTTGGAGCAATGTTATGGAATCGAAAATCAACAACTTGGAACATTTTAGGCCTCTCAGACCCGTAGGGGAACGCGATTTTCATCATACGTTTCCTTAACTCGGCTTCCGTTACGCAAACAGTAAGGTAGTACTCACAAAGTTGCACCAGGCTGCAGGCAAACGGCAGTCGCGCGCGGTCCGAGAAGAGCTGTCACACAACCGAACTCTTCAGATGCGGCGACGGAACTGTCGAGCGTGTCGGCTGAGCTACCCAAACGCGACTCACAAGTCACGCCCCGACAGCTTTACTTCCTTCAGTATCTCGTCCTCTACCTTTCAAGCTTCACATAAATTCTCCTTCATACATTGCGGGACTAGTACTCCTGGAAGAAAGGATATGACGGACACATGGGTTCGTCACAGCCTGTTTACTAATTATTACTACGAAGTTTGCCCAGAAAGTAATGCACGGCATTTTTTTTGTCAGCCGAAAACAATGCTACGAATGCGAAACGTTACGTATGTATTTTTTGAAGTCTCCTGACTTTCCGTCACTTCCGACCTGTAGCGTAGCTGCAGGACATTTTCAAAATGGTATCTGTAGGTGATGTACGTTACAAGCAACGTGCCGTCACTGAATTTCTCACTGCAGAGAAAGAAACTGTGGGGGATATTCACAAACCATTGTGCAAAGACTATGGAGCATCTGCTGACGACAGAAGTACAGTTAGTCGCTGGACACGGAGGGTGAGGTCATCAGAAGGCGGTTTGGCGGAGCTTCACGATCTGCAGAGGTGCGTGAGGCCTTCCACGGTTGTCACACCTGACATGTCGCAGCCAGTTGATGTTGTCATTCGCGAGGACAGACCCATTACGTCTCGGCTGCATATCAATCGGTAAAGGAAGTGTGGGTGCAGTTATCCGGACTCTTGGATATTAAAAAATGTGTGCAAAATGGGTCCCGCGTTGTCTAACGGTGGATCACAAATCGCACAGAAAAAAAAAAATTGTCTTGATTTGTAGCACCGTTTTGAAACTGAGGGGGAGGCCTTCTTGTCCCGGATTGCGACAGGTTATGAAACCCGGGTTCACCATTTTGAGCTCGAAACAAAACGTGGAAGACATGTTGAGGACGATGAGGATGTGATTCACACAGTGAAGCACTGGCTCCGCCACCAGGACTAGGATTGGTAACGACAGGGCATACATGCCCTTGTTTCACGCTGGGGGAAGGCCGTAGAACGGGCTGGAGATTACGTGGAAAAATAGCGTGTGTAGATAAAACACCATTCTCTCGTGTGTGTAATTCTCATTGTGTTCAATAAAGAATTGTTGAAGAAAAAAATGCGGTGCGTTACTTTCTGGGCAACCCTCGTAAATGGCGATTTTCATTAAAATTAAGACTTTGCTGGAACTTGAACGCCTTCACACACAGTGAGACTTCTGCAGAGTAAATATGAGCGTTGGGTGACGCAAATATCAGCTGGACGGTAGCAGATACCAGTGTCTGAAAATTTAACATCGCGGAATTATCCTTCCACAATTGCTGCAGAAGACAGCCGTAAAGAGCGGTGCCACTTTGATCTGTCGATTGTTTGCTTTTGCGAGCTGAAGTTTTATATAGCTCGTAAGGCGACCAGTCACTGTCATTTTTTCAACTGCCGCGCGCAAGTCAGCAGGTGTTCCCGCGTTTACATGCATAGACGGTCTCCGAGCGACACGGACCGACAGCAGTACAACTGATAGGGAATCGCCACCAGCTCGGCCTCACGTTTTAAGAAGAAAAAAACCCACTTGCAAGATATCAGCCCCAACAATCGCTCCTGTGCGAAAATTTGGACCATAATTCTGACAGTACACAGTTATGGCCTTCTCAGTCTACCTACAGCTTTTAAACTTTTGCGCGGATTGGTTGTTAGGACCGGTTACTTTTCGCACGCTCCGCCCCACTGCAGCCGTCTAATGGCCAAACGCGAGATACTACACAGTGGACTGAGTAATCGGTAATGTACTTGAAAATGGACTTGTAAGCCGAAACCTAGGTTGCGGTGTAACATTAATAATAAAATTGTGAAACAACGCAAAAAACAGTGTTTGTTTAGTTAAGGGGACACGGAATCACCTATCCCCGCAATGTTAATATATGCCTACTATAGGGAACATTTTCTCACAAACTACTGGAGACAGAGAGGTAAAAATTTTACTGTATGTGCATTCATATGTTACAACAATACTGAAACAACAGTTTATCGTCAAAGTATTTTCTTACAGAGATATTGTACATTTATTTTTAAGTAAATTTTTCCATCGCTTTTTACTAGACTATCACCCCTAAGTCTTTTGTAAATCAAGTAATTAAAAAATCGTTGTTTCAGTATGTAATAGGGACCTATGTCACTACGTCATAAAAATTTCAGACTTCTAGGTTGACCAGTACCTGAGATAATGTTCCTAGATGAAGTAAAAAGTAAACTTACGGGAAACGGAGAAAGAAGATTAAAACATTCCTGATCCGTAGCTAATACCCCCTTCACAGTCTTCATAATCATCTTCAAGTCTTCTTTTGGCACCCCTCTGCACCTGTCTTGCTTTTTTCACTAATGTCTTGATTATATTATCAGCATGCCTTAGTCTGTGCTGATCTAAAAAGAACATAGCACGTACCGTACGGGAACCAACACACATACCCAACTTTTGAAGGACCTGGCATTTAGTTATATTTCCAAGATTGAAGGTTGCCACAGCATCATACACACCAAAATGTAGTGTATTAATTCCGACAAACACTGTTTTTGGGAGACGATGCCATATCACACTATTCAAGCACTCGTTGGGGTTCTGCGTTTTTCCGTGAAGACATTTCATCAGAAGACTTCTGTCAGCCAGATCTCTGAAAATGGGCTTTATTTCTGCCATGATGGCTGATGGTAGACTGTGGTGGTGAATGTATTTCTCTCCTGTTGTTAGTCCCCTATTGTATTTACACCAGCTGTTTTCACCTTTGGGGCACAAACCATGTTGTGGATGCTCATCCGTGGATGCGGTGTGGAAATATAAAGCCCATATAGCTCTCCTCATTTCTTCAAGATTGCCTGTATTTTGCCTGATTGCAAGGCCATAGCAGTTCTGAATGTGGTCTATTATGGAATCAGTCAATCTTCCTCTGCCATCCAAGGTTTTCCCATCATCTAGTTTTTTCCCTTTCATAACTGATTTTAACCTTCTCAGCCTGGCACCCATTCTCTTCTGCACATGTCCTATACATTCAAGTTTGCTTATATTTACACTGTTCCCATATGGTTTGCTTTCCAAAACTTCTTTGAATGCTTTAGAGTCACCATCTCCCAGATATTTGACATAGCGAACATTATACCACTGTGAAGAGCGATGAAAAATTTTCTTCACCCCAGCAACCTCCATGCCACCACTACTACCATAATAATTAGCAATACAGTCATCACTGTGTTCATTTTTCAGCCTGCCTGTGCACCTACAGTATTTAGACATTATTGCAACATCAATAACCTTGCCAGTATCAACACTAGTTGCTGTTACAACACCATTGTTGGAGGTGTGGCCCCTTTTCTGCCACGTGCCATCAAACGCCACTGTGAGGTCACGACTGCCGTCATTTTCTTGCACTGCTTCTTCCACAGCAACCTGCATTGACTTCTGTGCTACATCTTCAACTGCAGATCCTAGTACATAATTGTAAGCTTCAAACTTTGAAGGTGCACTTGGAAGATTTAGAACACCACATAGCATATCACCAGCTGCTTTGCCCTTACCAATTGCTCGCAATCCATAAACTAACCTAATATTTACACTATAAAGTTCAGTTTTCTTGTATCCATTATTTACAGTTACTGAAACCTAACTTGGAAACTTACAGCTGTATTTACAAACACTGCATATTAAATTAAACTGGGCAGCCAGGCCAACATGGGATTCTACTTTCAGAGAAACGTTTCCATGACATTTTTTGCAGCACAAACTGTTTTCAAGAGCTTCACACAATATATTCGTATCAATGAGTTCAAAAACTTCATTCCCTCTATCAAGTAAATTATATTTCTCTTCCAAATCTCTTAGTTTTTTATGAGAAGCACTGTTTTCATTTGGTGTAAGTTCGTTCGGCAAATCAGTAATAAGTGGATTCACATTTTCCAACAGTGATGATGATGAACTGCTTTGCTTTGCTAATGAATCATTATTTCTTTTCTTTTGCCAGTTCACACGCTTTTTAAATACTTTTGCTTTAGCTCTAGGCATTTTCACTGCGAAAAATGATGCACTAAATACGAAATAACTCAACAACAACTACTTTCTTATATCACACTGTTTACAAAACAGTCCCGCCACAAAGTCAAAGAGTAACTTGAGGGAACCAGAGAGAAACATTTTCGGGCAACTAGTGTATAAATAGTCGCTGGAAACCGGGATATTTGAATTCATGTCACTTTAAAGGTACTGCCAAAAAGTTCATGGTCAGCCACGAGAGACGTGTATAACTAAAGCGCAATACCCGATCTCACAAATATATAAAAATAAAATAGTTATAATTGTAGTAGAGCTATGTATGATACGTCATTTTAAAGAGGAAACATGGCAGAATATAATACGCCAATAAAAAAAAAATTCGATTTTTTAACCCAAAATCCGATTCCGTATCCCCTTAATTTACAATGTTTCACCAAGAACCCACAGTTGATTCAATTAAAATGAAGCAATTAGTATCGTTTGGCTTAGCGGCGAAGACCACTTTCATTTGGATGGGTTCGTCAATAACCAAAATTGGCCCATTTGGGGGACTGCGAATCCGCATTTTGCGATCAAGACGGGTATCTGTGAGGTGCGCAGTGTCCGGTCACGGAATAATATTCCTTGATGACGTGGTGATTACCGAACGGTAGGTGAAGCTTTTGGAAGATGATTTCATCCCCATTGCCCCAAGTGACCTTGATTTCTACAAGATATGGTTCATGCAAGACGGAGCTCGACCTCATCGAAGTTGGAGAGTGTTTGATGCCCTGGAGCAGCACTCTGGGGGGACCGCTTTCTGGCTCTGGGGTACCCAGAGGCCACTGGCATGGGCCTCGATTGTCGCCATATTCTCCGGATCTGAACGCATGTGACTCCTTTTTGTGGGGCTATATTAAAGATAAGGTGTACAGCAATAACCCCAAAACCATTGTTGAGCTGAAAACAACCATTCAGGAGGTCATCGAAAACATCGATGTTCCGACATTTCAGCGGATCATGCAGAATTTCGCTATTCGTTAGCGCCACATCATTGCCAATGATGGCAGCCATTTCTAACATGCCATAACCTAAATCCGAATATCTGTAGCCACGTTTAAATGTTTACTGAAGAGTGTACATGTGGTAGTTTCTAACTAGTTACGTTTTTTTCTTATGTTCAACAATTGTTACCCTGCGCGTCACAAGAAAAAGAACTTTGTGAAATGTGCTTATTCTACCAGTCCAGGATTAGGCCTTATGGTCCCCTCCCAGCCTCGCCTTATCATCTGTTCCTCGGCCTTCTCACACTTCTTCTTGTATCACACTGCTTGTCAAGGGACTCTCTTAGATGACATACGCAATAAATGCTCTTTCCAATCCCGCTTTCGTTGGATTACATTTTCAATTAACGGCTGTACTCTCATTTCTTTCGGTGTTTCCTCTTTCCTTATTTTGTCTTGTCTTGTGCAGCCTTTGACAGTACTAAGGAACTTCATTTTCTGACGTTTCAAGTCTTTTGTTCTTAATGGTAGAACTTTCTACTCAGTATAGTACTGTTGGTGGTGCCAAGACTTTATGAAATTTGATTTAGATTTATCTTCCCACTTTTCCCTTCAGTTGTTCTTATTGTGCCATACATATGCTGGTTGTTGTTGTTGTGGCCTTCAGTCCTGAGACTGGTTTGATGCAGCTCTCCATGCTACTCTATCCTGTGCAAGCTTCTTCATCTCCCAGTACCTACTGCAACCTACATCCTTCTGAATCTGCTTAGTGTATTCATCTCTTGGTCTCTCTCTACGATTCTTACCCTCCACGCTGCCCTCGAATGCTAAATTTGTGATCCCTTGATGCCTCAGAACATGTCCTACCAACCGGTCTCTTCTTCTTGTCAAGTTGTGCCACAAACTCCTCTTCTGCTCAGTTCTATTCAATACCTCCCCATTAATTATGTGACCTACCCATCTAATCTTCAGCATTCTTCTGTAGCACCACATTTCGAAAGCTTCTATTCTCTTCTTGTCCAAACTATTTGTCGTCCATGTTTCACTTCCATACATGGCTACACTCCATACAAATACTTTCAGAAACGACTTGCTGACACTTAAATCTATACACGATGTTAACAAATTTCTCTTCTTCAGAAACGCTTTCCTTGCCATTGCCAGTCTACATTTTATATCCTCTCTACTTCGACCATCATCAGTTATTTTGCTCCCTAAATAGCAAAACTCCTTTACTACTTTAAGTGTGCCATTTCCTAATCTAATTCCCTCAGCATCACCCGACTTAATTCGACTACATTCCATTATGCTCGTATAGCTTCTGTTGATGTTCATCTTATATCCTCCTTTCAAGACACTGTCCATTTCGTTCAACTGCTCTTCCAAGTGCTTTGGTGTCTCCGACAGTATTACAATGTCATCGGCGAACCTCAAAGTTTTTATTTCTTCTCTATGGATTTTAATACCTACTCGGAATTTTTCTTTTGTTTCCTTTACTGTTTGCTCAATATACAGATTGAATAACATCGGGGAGAGGTTACAACCTGCCTCACTCCCTTCCCAACCACTGCTTCCCTTTCATGCCCCTCGACTCTTATATAACTGCCATCTCGTTTCTGTATAAATTGTAAATAGCCTTTCGCTCCCTGTATTTTACCCCTGCCACCTTTAGAATTTGAAAGAGAGTATTCCAGTCAACATTGTCAAAAGCTTTCTCTTAATCTACAAATGATAGAAACGTAGGTTAATTTTCTTATTTATATCTTCGCCAAAAGTTGTATCAATCCGAGATACTGGAAATGGGACAGCACTTGTATTATTGCGTTACCGATGATTATCTTGGTCCTTACGGGGTATTTTCCAAAAAAGACGATTGTTTTCGGCTTGGTATTTGATGTCTTTAGATTATGGTGTAGGCGTATATTGTTTAATCTATGTACCGCTACTTGTAGTTTGTCGTCGTTTTTGCCGTAGTTGTTATAATTTAGGCTTATATTGTTTAACCTATGAACCACTATTTCTAGTTTGTCTTCACGGTCCTCTGTATTTACCTGGTTGTCGGAAAAGGGCACTGTATTTAGAGATTTATTTCTCATACCTTTACGTATTCTGTCCGTCAACCATTCCCTATGACTGGGACGTCGATGTAGATGTTGACCAGTGTAGATGAAATTCTCGGACCTTGCCTTTGACTTACTGCCTGGTATATCTGTATTACTGGTGTCAGTTGTTTAGCAGCATCTAGTCTTATTTTTCTGTTTTTATGTAAACCTTAGCATACTTTTGTCAGATGCCTGGGAAAACCTCTTTTCACCTTTACTGACCAGAACTATTTTCTGTGGATACGGACAAATTAATTCTTAAAATAACTGAAAAGCCACGATCGCTTCAATCGTTTATTACATGACCGGTTTCAACACTCTGAAGGTGCCATCATCAGATCTGAAACGTGGATTAACATTTATAAAACCACGTAGACATCATGGCATATGAGGCAGACCATCTGATAAAATCATAGTCACAACCAATAAAAAATAATAAAAACTGCTCTCATGGTCGTTCTTTCCATAAAATATAAAACTGAAGTCACCATATGAAACTGCCACTGCTTGCCTAACACGGTCGGCATGGGCCTCGATTGCCACCATATTCTCCGGAGTGATGATGCCGACCGTGTTAGGCAAGCAGTGATAGTTTCATCTAGTGAGTTCAGTTTTATATTTTATCGAAAGAACGACCACGAGATAGTTTTTTATTATTTTTTTATTGGTTGTGACAATGATTTTATCAGATGGTCTGCCTCATATGTCATGATGTCCACATGGTTTTATAAATGTTAATCCACTTTTCAGATCTGATGATGGCACCTTCAGAGTGCTGAAACCTGTCATCTAATAAACGACTGAAGCGATCGTGTCATTTTTTATTTTAAAAATAGAGTGATCGCCCCACGACACACCATGTGTCCACTGCAAAATGAATTTTTATTTTGCGTCAAACGCCAAGTGTGCTTCTTTGCAGTGTTATCTACTACTAGGAACTTCAACAATGAAGAATATTCAAAGTACAATTTGTCTTAAGAAATTACTGGTGAGTATAAATACGTACATAAGAGCCTGTGATAATAACGGGCGCTGCCGTGCATAGCGCCGTATCGTACCCAACACGCAGGCCACTGCCAAGTGGAGCGTCTCGGTCCCACACAGACGTCCGTACCGTTACTGTGCACTCAGCGGTAAAGGGTTTATCTAGAAGCGAAGGTTAATTGCGGCTGCAACTAGAAGAGTTACAGCCAAACTCAAGATAGCAAGCTGTAGATCATGTGGAAATTTTAGCAAGACCAGACGGCAGTAGGGGGAGGAGGGGAGGGTCAGACCAGCCCCGGATCTACGGTATTTCCGAACCGGGGCAAAAACTTTATAGTGCCCCCCCCCCCCCCCCCCCCACACATCCCACTAGAATGTTTGAAATACGACGTAAAATATTTAAAAAACGGATTTTTCAAAAATTGTTATTTTTTATCGCACTTCTTTCTAAAGAGCTTGCTATATAAAATACATATGTTCGAAGAAATGTAAGACTTATTATTTGGCCTTAAGTGGGTCAAAGTGCAATGCCACGCCTCTTTACACAGCATCCTTCTATCGAACGTCACTGTATTTCGCTCTGTGGAAACTTCCTGTTGGCCGGTTTGTCATCCTGCCCCTCTTTAAAAAGACTCACAATTAATACTGGGTGGGATTATATGTGACCGAGAGAATAAGAACTCTTCAGAAAATTTGCACTCTTTATTGCCCATTAGCTAATAACTTTCTCTTTTGTCTAACATAAAATTAAATATAGGAAACGTAAAAGCAGTAAAGGCAAGAGACGAGCAAGACAATACACATTTCTTCAGTCCTTAGGTTCCAGCATATTTTTTTCTCTAATTTTGCTGCAGCTTTACACGTCATTCTTCTCTTTCTGCGAAAGAATCTATTAACTAATCAAAGTTCGTCAAATGTTTTGCTACATAAAGAATCAAAATGTCGTTGTCTAATACTAAAAAAAGCTGTTAATACGAATAGTGCCCAAGAGTGGGTGGTTTCTCGACTTGATTACGTCTGTTTTGCCACCGTCTACTAGATAAAACGAAATAAGCCTGTCTAATATTGCAGCAATTGTAAAACACGCCCAAGAAGCGAGACTTTTTGCACAAATGGTCATTTTTATCTATTTCATTTACATAAATAATATGACAGATATGATAAACGAGGTACCAATATCAAACGCCGATTAGGGCTATTACAAACAAAAAGTATTGTGTTAGGAAATAGTTTCACATTTCATTTGTATGCTCCAGTTTCTCAAGCATGAGATCGAAAAGTAGTGGTAGTACGGAATTTTTATATAAATGTAGAATCGTCATGTTTTCCCATATGATTTGTGTGGTGTCCCCGTTTCTTTTCCTTACTCGTTCTAAAAAAACGGTCTTGTCATCACTAATTCTGTAACTGTTCCTGCCACTGACAAAACTTATTCTCCGGTTAACTTGACTAGCCCTGCCAGAATCACCGGTTCAGTTATCCCGCGTTTATTCTCCGGTTAGGCGTTATTATGTGTTCGAACAATGCGTTTTCCACCTTATTCCGAGAATAGATCTTAAGCGGCTGCCAACCGGGCACTGTAATCGTGTACATAAAGTCCGGGAACACTTTCAATTATTTATTGCACAAGAACTAAACATTGTACCGATGTCATACATATAGCATTTTGCAGAGATACTCTGAAAGCTTTTTTTTTTTACAAACATTCGATATCCGAAACATGAATGACCTGGCAGACGTCAATACGGTAACCGAGTTCTTGCCACACCCGTCCCATCGTCGACTGTGGCAGTCGCTTCCCTTATTCTCTCCTGCAGCTCTGCTACATCACGTGGCAGAGGCCGTATTACACCAGATCTTTAATGTGTCAGCTTGTCGTAGCCGCCGAGCGGTTCTAGTCGCTACAGTCTGGAACCGCGCGACCGCTGCGGTCGCAGGTTCGAATCCTGCCTCGGGCATGGATGTGTGTGATGTCCTTAGGTTAGTTAGGTTTAAGTAGTTTTAAGTTCTAGGGGACTGATGACCACAGCAGTTCAGTCCCATAGTGCTCAGAGCCATTTGAACCACTTAATCTGTCCCCACAGAAAAAAGTCACACGGTTTGAGACCTGGTGATCGGAGAGGCCATTTCATGAAACAGCTGTCCCCTTTTGTAGCACGGCCGATCCATCGACGCGGTAGCTCCGTGTTCATGTATCCAAGAACTTCACGATGAAAATGGGATGGAGCACCATCCTGCTGAAAGATGAACGGAGAGTCCGATTCAATTTGAGGCATCAGCCATTGCTGCAACATGTTCAAGTAGGAATATCCAGTGACAGTGCTCTCGCCAAAGAAGAATGGCCTGTACAGTTTTGGACAAGACACAAGAAACATTTACCTTTGTGGAATCACGCTCAAATTCAATGCATTCGTGTGGATGCTTTGTACCCCAGATTCGAGAGTTATGTCTGTCCACTTCCCCATTAGTGTGAAAAGTGGCTTCGTCGTTAAAAATTAAGCGATCAACAATACTATCCCCACCCTCATTCAATTGTTGCAACTGTGAACAGAACTCAAAACGCTTGTCTTTGTCGTCGTCATTGAGCTTCTGCACTAACTCCAATTTAAATGGTTTCATAGACAGCTTCTGTCGCAGTAGCCATTTCGAGTTCACGGGATGCACGACGCACTGATTTCTTTGGACTCCTTATGAATGTCTCTCGTACGCGCTCCACATTCACTTCACTCACACTTGGACGGCCGCTTCTCTTTGACGGGCACAAGCAACCCGTCGTAAAGAATTTGTTGTGCCAGTGGTAAATGGCCTTTCTTGTTGGAGGCTTCTTACTGTACTTGGTTCTAAACATCGGCTGAACAGCTGTAGCACACTTGTTTTTGTCGAACACCAATACACAGAAACCTCGCTCCGCACCTTAACTCGCCATGTTTGCGACTAGCGCCATCGGCAAATTACCAAACTACGCTGTGGCGGTATACATGGGAAAAAAAAAAAACTTTCAGAGTTTCTCTTCAAAATGACATATGTATGATATCTGTACAATGTTTGGTTCTTGTGCAATAAATAATTGAAAGTGTTCCCTGACTTTATGTACACCCAGTGCAACCGACCCTTTTTTTTCCTTCAAGAATATGTATTTGGCGCCCCCTGAAATTGCTGCCCGAGGCAGAGATCCGCTCCCCCCACCCCACTTAGATAAGGGCCTGGGTTAGTCAGGTACTGCAGACAGACGTCACGTCACGTACCTGCGAACCTTGCAGAACTAGCACTCCTGAAAGAAAGGATATTACGGAGACATGGCTTAGCCACAGCCTGGGGGATGTTTCCAGAATGAGATTTTCACTCTGCAGCGGAGTGTGCGCTGATATGAAACTTCCTGGCAGATTAAAACTGTGTGCCGGACCGAGACTCGAACTCGGGACCTTTGCCTTTCGCGGGCAAGTGCTTCTGTAAAGTTTGGAAGGTAGGAGACGAGGTACTGGCAGAAGTAAAGCTGTGAGGACGGGGCCTGAGTCGTGCTTGGGTAGCTCAGTTAGCAGAGCACTTGCCCGTGAAAGGCAAAGGTCCCGAGTTCGAGTCTCGGTCCGGCACACAGTTTTAATCTGCCAGGAAGTTTCATATCAGCGGACACTCCGCTGCAGAGTGAAAATCTCATTCTTTTCTGCTTAGAATGTGTTCAAAAATTTTGAAAACCCAACAGGGACTCGTAAAATCATATGAATAATCTATAGACCAACTATGCGCTTTGTGAAATAAGTTCCCCCCCCCCTTCAAGAATATGTATTTGGCGCCCGCCCCCACTTAGATAAGGGCCTGGGTTAGTCAGGTAGTGCAGACAGACGTCACGTCACGCACCTGTATGTAGATCATGAACTTCCGCACCACTGCCAGGCTGACGCGCGCCAGGTGGCCCAGGTGGACGCCGGCCATGTCGAAGACGACGACATAACCGGGCACGAGGCCGTCCTCGGACAGCTGCATGTCGTTGTACATGCAGAACGCCTTGACGGCGGTGCCGAAGTGCAGCCGCGAAGCGTCCGGGTTGACCAGCCGGTACAGCATGACGCGGTAGCCCTCCGGCGTCGGCTGTGGCAGCTGCATCAGGTGCCTGCAACACCGACTCCAGTACTGCATCACGCTGAAATGCAGCCTCCACGGCGCCGAGACTAACCCACCTAGTACCACTGCGGTCCATATGACCCCATAAGCACATCGGAAAGTTTTTAAGAGCTATGTTATTCAATCTGTATATTGAGCAAACAGTAAAGGAAACAAAAGAAAAGTGTGGAGTAGGTATTAAAATCCATGGAGAAGAAATAAAAACTTTGAGGTTCGCCGATGACATTGTAATTCTGTCAGAGACAGCAAAGGACTTGGAAGAGCAGTTGAACGGAATGGACAGTGTCTTGAAAGGAGGGTATAAGATGAACATCGACAAAAGCAAAATGAGGATAATGGAATGTAGTCGAATGAAGTCGGGTGATGCTGAGGGAATTAGATTAGTAAATGAGACACTTAAAGTAGTAAAGGAGTTTTGCTATTTGGGGAGCAAAATAACTGATGATGGTCGAAGTGGAGAGGATATAAAATGTAGACTGGCAATGGCAAGGAAAGCGTTTCTGAAGAAGAAAAATTTGTTAACATCGGGTATAGATTTAAATGTCAGGAAGTCGTTTCTGAAAGTATTTGTACGGAGTGTAGCCATGTAACGAAGTGAAACGTGGACGATAAATAGTTTACACAAGAAGAGAATAGAAGCTTTCAAAATGTGGTGCTACAGAAGAATGCTGAAGATTAGACGGGTAGATCGCATAACTAATGAGGAGGTACTGAATAGAACTGGAGAGAAGAGGAGTTTGTGGCGCAACTTGACAAGAAGAAGGGATCGGTTGGTAGGACATGTTTTGAGGCATCAAGGGATCACCAATTTGGCATTGGAGGGCAGCATGGAGGGTAAAAATCGTAGAGGGAGACCAAGAGATGAAAACACTAAGCAGATTCAGAAGGATGTAGGTTCCAGTAGGTACTGGGAGATGAAGAAGCTTGCACAGGATAGAGTAGCATGGAGAGCTGCATCAAACCAGTCTCAAGACTGAAGACCACAACAACAATTCGCAATATACGCTAAAGCGCCAAGAAAACTGGTATACGCATGCGTATACAAATACAGGGATATGTAAACAGGCAGAATACGGCGCTACGGTTGGCAACGCCTATGTAAGACAACAAGAGTCTGGCGCAATTGTTATACCAGTTGCTTCTGCTACAATAGCAGGTTATCAAGATTTAAGTGAGTTTGAACGTCGTGTTATGGTCGGCGCACGAGCAATGGGACACAGCATCACCGAGGTAGCGCAGAAGTGGGGATTTTCCCGTACGACCACTTCACGAGTGTACCGTGAATATCAGGAATCCGGTAAAACATCAAATCTCCGACATCGCTGCGACCGGAAAAACATCCTGCGAGAAAGCGACCAACGACGGCTGAAGAGAATCGTTCAACGTGACAGACGTGCACCCTTTCCGCGAATTATTGCAGATTTCAGTGCTGGGTCATCAGCAAGTGTCAGCGTGCCAACCATTGAACGAAACATGGTTGATATGGGATTTCGGAGCCGGAGGCCCACTCGTGTACCGTTGATGGCTGCACGACATAAAGCCTTACGCCTCGCCTGGGCCCATCAACATCGACATTGGACTGTTGATGATTGGAAACATGTTGCCTAGTCGGGCGAGTGTCGTTTCAGATTGTATCGAGAGGATGGACGAGTACGGATTTGGAGACAACCTCATGAATACATGGACCCCTGCATGTCTGCAGCGGACTGTTCAAGCAGGTGGAGGCTGTGTAATGGTGTAGGGCGTGTACAGTTGGAGTGATATGGGACCCCTGATACATCCAGATACCACTCTGACAGGTGACATGCACGTAAGCATCCTCCTCGATCACCTGCATCTATTCGTGTCCATTGTGCATTCTGACGGACTTGGGCAGTTCCTGCAGGACAATGCGACAACCCACATGTCTAGAATTGTTACAGAGTGGCTCCAGGTACACTCTTCCGAGTTTAAACACTTACGTCGGCCACCAAACTCCCCAGACACGAACATTATTGAGCATATCTGGGATGCCTCTCAACGTGCTATTCAGAAGAGATCTCCACCCCCCTCGTACTATTACGGACTTATGGACAGCCCTGCAGGATTCATGGTGTCAGTTCCCTCCAGCACTACTTCAGACTTTAGTCGAGTCCACGGCACGTCGTTTTACGGCACTTCTGCTTGCTCGCGAGAGCCCTACACGACATTAGGCACGTGTACCAGTTTCTTTGGCTCTTCTATGTATATCACTTCCTCCTTGTCAGCTGTATCCAATAATGTTTCGTTCAATTTTATATACACAGCGCATTAAAACTTATTCATGGTTTTTCCGCTGAGCTCCACTGGCATCGTTATGACGACAAACTAAACTCCTTTTCGTTTCTTGAATGTAACATCTACGAAAATAAAATATTGACAGCTAGTGTGAACTTCTGGAATGTATTTTTTATGTTGGTTCACTAAAATACTGCCAATACATTCTGCGTAAATTATTTGGTGTCTTTATGATCGCAATGGTATGCAATGAAAGAAAAAAAATCGGGGTTGTACGAGTGTTAAATACCCACCTTACATGAGCGACTTTCTCGTCGAAACCGATAAATCGTGGTGCGTGGTGCGTCGCCAGCGGGGCAATAACATCAATGTTCAGTTGACTTAAGGGCCCTACGCAGAGGAATGACGGATTGCTGGCTATATCGCCAGCGATATCACTGCAGTTCCAATCGGTCATTCGCTTCGATCACGCCACACATAAGCGATTTACCAAGCAACTACAAGAACTATAACTAACGTCACTATGTAGTGGAAATGAACTGCTATTTTTAACAGAAGTCGCAGTTGGGAGTCCGGAAATTCCAACAACACATGAAAGAAAAAATTGGAACTGTAGCTTACTTGTGTTGTCAAATGAAGCAATAAGTTTACTGTTGTCAGGCAGTGTTATTTAACTCCAAAGCACATTTCGCAAGTATAAAGCTGCATCATCAGATAGATTTGCAGGGATTGGACAAAAATATGGAAACACCGTGAGAAACGCATGCTTTATCATAAATGCAGACGCTGGCCAAGCCTGCAGCTTGCGCTGTTGTATTTGATAGTGTCCTCCATTAGAGTTGTAAAACTACCGTAAGCTACTGTAGATTATCACAGTAAACGCAAAACTACGGTAGTTTCTCTATTAGCCTTGGTCAGTTAAGACCCGCGTTACCGGTACGTTAGGTGTGTTGCATACCAATCAGGCGTTACCTCATTTCGATCGCTTTGTTTGCCTAATACGATCAGTGTCTTACTAGATTCACGTAGAAACCGGAAATGATGAACCGTCTAGAAACTCAATGAGGATATATAAAGACTCGCGTAACCTACGGAACATTTCTGTTGTACATTGTTACCCTTCTGTCTGTCTCCTAAAAATAAACGGTATTTAGACCAAAATTGAAATTGTTAATGTTTAATTCAGGTCTTTATTCGAAAATCGTTGATTTCTAAGATGATACACAGAGATGTTGTAGTATAAATAAAAAACAATAGAGATTTATCAATAGCGCTAGAAAATGCAATACGCTAAAAAAAGGAAAATTAAGAAAAAAACGCGAAACAAAAACATATCAAACATCGCGTTAGTACTTCGCCGAGATTATATAAAACATGTATCTGTTAGTTGTGAACAACTTCAAGCTTATCAGTAATAACAGGAAACTCTTGTCTTGCATCATGATGTAGAACATTCTATTGAGTTCAAAATAACAACAATAAATATATAGATTTTTTTATGTTTGTGCATGTAAACTGTACTTGCATCAAAAGTAATTGATTTGGTCACATAAAAGCGCACAAGTTACGCGATCAACTAAATGTCATTGCCTTTAAAATGCAATTTACATTTTGTAAGGATATAAAACAGACAATGGACTAAGAAAGAACGATGCACGGTTCTAATTATGTGAAAAACAAATAAACAAAAAACAAACAAAGAGAAGTCCTCGGCTACCAGTTTCTCCCCCACGCATTTATTTATGTTTCTCTCCCTAACAACGCTTCAAATTCAACGACTAATCCTACGTTTTACAACGTCATTTATATACTGTATCAAAACTAACGAACCGTAGTTTTACTACAGCGCAACTCCATCCTCAATACGTTACATATGTCAGCCGTGGTCAGAATAGTGTTTTGTGTAGTTTTTAGTGCAATATACCGCAGCTAAGTGAATTAGAGCGTGCTCATTTTGTTTGTGCTCGTATGGTGGGACATTCGAAAATTTACACCACCATACAATGAAAGTGGAAAAACTTTCGCTGAATCACAACGCGGACGAAAGTGTGTGTTTAGTGATTGCGACGGATGCGCACTGAAGAAAACTGAGACAAAAAATGAGAGCGGCAGCAGCAAAAGTCACTGCAAAACTGAATGTTGCACTCGCGAACACTGTTAGTACCAAAACAACGGGAGCTGGAATTCCAAAACTACATATCATGATGTAAATGCCCGTAATGGGAAAACGTGGTGTCGAAGCCATATAATCTGGACTATGGAGCAATGGAACAATGACACCTGGTCGGATCGGTCTTGTTTCACACTGTTTCCAACTTTTAGCTGAGTTTATGTCCCAAGAGCGGAAAATGGCGAGGGTCCAGTATCGATTCGGACAGCCACATCGTGGTACTGCATAAGAGCCGTAACTACTCTGCAATGACACATTACTGCCAAGAACTAATTGACCATTTTGGATGATCAAACCCATCCCAAGGTACAATATCTGTTTCCCAATGGTAATGCTGTGTTACAAGAGCTGTTTACACAGCTTTCATCGCGCAGGACTGATTTTATGAGCACGATGATGAAACATTCCGTCTACCGTGACCACTAGAGTCAGCAGATCTCGATATTATTGAGCCTTTGAGAGAAAGGATAGATATCCGCCTCCATCGTCGCTACCTGAACTTCCCATTATTTTGCAGGAAGAATGACATAAGGTCCCCTTGAAAAACCTACAGGACTTGTATTCATCCATTCCGAGACGACGGAAAGCTTTCTGAATGTCATCTGTTGTCCTACACCGTATTAGGCACGGTGATGCGTTTTACTTGTGGTGTTTCCATATTTCTGTTCACCCTCTGTATATGTTCTGTTATGATTTTAGACTAACCTTTGACACTCTCTAGAAGAGAAAAACAAATCACTATTTCGAAACTATGAATGTGAAACCAAAATAAAAATAAAAACACTCCACTGGTTTTCGTTCATCCCCCCACAGACCTCCACAAAACTATGAACCATGTTGCGGGATAGTATTTTTTTCCTCTACTAGACATTGCCACTGGTGACTCAGACGTCAGGAGACAACACTTAGACGCCATCGTAATCCACGTAAGGTAGTAGTCCTTACTGTCCTTGTTATGCACCTAATGTAGTTAGTGCTAGTTTGCGCAAGATGATGTTTCTAGCAGCTAATTTTGCTTCGTGTTCATGCAAATTCTCCTGAGCCGAGTGCCTCATCTAATGTGTCACCCCAGTTTTTGGATTGCACAGTGCTCTAGCCGTTTTCCTTCCCATTCTTTGGCCTTGTGCTGTTCAGCTGTGGAGTACGCATGCCCTGTGTGGTATAATTCCAGCCCTGCCAAACATGTGCACCTACGACTCAATGAATCATGCCGCTTTGTCGCAGACCTATCAAGCGATCCCTTCTTATAGTCAGGCTGTGCCACAAATTTCTTTTCTCTCCAGTTCTATTCGGTATCTTCTCATTACTTACGTGATGTACCCATTTAATTTTCGTCTTTCTTCTGTAGCACCACATTTCGAAAGCTTCTTATCTCTTCTTAGCTGCACTGTTTATCGTCCATGTTTTACATCCATACATGGCTAGACTCCAACCAAATATCTTCACAAAAGACTTAAGTGTTAGCACTTAAATCTATATTCGATGTTAACACATTTCTCTTCTTCAGAAATGATTTTCTTGCTGTTCCCAGTCTACATTTCATATACTCCCTACTTGCCCATCATCAGTTATTTTGCTACCCAAATAACGAAACTCATCTCCTGCTTTAAGTGCCTCGTTTCCTAAACTAATTCCCCCAGCATCACTAGATTTAATTCGACTACATTTCATTACTCTTGTTTTGCTTTTGTTGATGTTAATCTCCTCCCCCCATGAACCATGGACCTTGCCGTTGGTGGGGAGGCTTGCGTGCCTCAACGATACAGATAGCCGTACCGAAGGTGCAACCACAACGGAGGGGTATCTGTTGAGAGGCCAGACAAACGTGTGGTTCCCGAAGAGGGGCAGTAGCCTTTTCAGTAGTTGCAGGGGCAACAGTCTGGATGATTGACTGATCTGGCCTTGTAACACTAACCAAAATGGCCTTGCTGTTCTGGTACTGCGAACGGCTGAAAGCAAGGGGAAACTACAGCCGTAAATTTTCCCTAAGGGCATGCAGCTTTACCGTATGATTTAATGATGATGGCGTCCTCTTGGGTAAAATATTCCGGAGGTAAAATAGTCCTCCATTCGGATCTCCGGGCGGGGACTACTCAAGAGGATGTCGTTATCAGGAGAAAGAAAACTGGCGTTCTACGGATCGGAGCGTGGAATGTCAGATCCCTTAATCGAGCAGGTAGGTTAGAAAATTTAAAAAGGGAAATGGATAGGTTAAAGTTAGATATAGTGGGAATTAGTGAAGTTCGGTGGCAGGAGGAACAAGACTTTTGGTCAGGTGAATACAGAGTTACAAATACAAAAGCAAATAGGGGTAATGCAGGTGTAGGTTTAATAGTGAATAAAAAAATAGGAGTGCGGGTAAGCTACTACAAACAGCATAGTGAACGCATTATTGTGGCCAAGATAGACACATAGCCCACGCGTACTGTAGTAGTATTCTCTGCCTCGTGATGACTGGGTGTTGTGTGATGTCCTTAGGTTAGCTAGGTTTAAGTAGTTCTAAGTTCTAGGGGACTGATGACCATAGATGTTAAGTCCCATAGTGCTCAGAGCCATTTACTACAGTAGTACATGTTTATATGCCAACTAGCTCTGCAGATGATGAAGAAATTGATGAAATGTATGATGAGATAAAAGAAATTATTCAGGTAGTGAAGGGAGACGAAAATTTAAAGGTCATGGGTGACTGGAATTCGTCAGTAGGAAAAGGGAGAGAAGGAAACATAGTAGGTGAATATGGATTGGGGTTAAGAAATGAAAGAGGAAGCCGTCTGGTAGAATTTTGCGCAGAGCATAACTTAATCATAGCTAACACTTCGTTCAAGAATCATGAAAGAAGGTTGTATACATGGAAGTACCCTGGAGATACTAAAAGGTATCAGATAGATTATTTAATGGTAAGATGTAGGAACCAGGTTTTAAATTGTAAGACATTTCCAGGGGCAGATGTGGACTCTGACCACAATCTGTTGGTTATGAACTGTAGATTAAAACTGAAGAAACTGCAAAAAGGTGGGAATTTAAGGAGATGGGACCTGGATAAACTGACTAAACTAGAGGTTGTAGAGAGTTTCAGGGAGAGCATAAGGGAACAATTGACAGGAATGGGGGAAAGAAATACAGTAGAAGAAGAATGGGTAGCATTGAGGGATGAAATAGTGAAGGCAGCAGAGGATCAAATAGGTAGAAAGACGAGGGCTAGTAGAAACCCTTGGGTAACAGAAGAAATATTGAATTTAATTGATGAAAGGCGAAAATATAAAAATGCAGTAAATGAAGCAGGCAAAAAGGAATACAAACGTCTCGAAAATGAGATCGACAGGAAGTGCAAAATGGCTAAGCAGGCATGGCTAGAGGACAAATGTAAGGATGTAGAGGCTTATCTCACTAGGGGTAAAATAGATACTGCTTACAGGAAAATTAAAGAGACCTTTGGAGAAAGGAGAACCACTTGCATGAATATCAAGAGCTTTGATGGAAACCCAGTTCTAAGCAAAGAAAGGAAAGCAGAAAGGTGGAAGGAGTATATAGAGGGTCTATACAAGGGCGACGTACTTGAGGACAATATTATGGAAATGGAAGAGGATGTAGATGAAGATGAAATGGGAGATATGATACTGCGTATAGAGTTTGACAGAGCACTGAAAGACCTGAGTCGAAACAAGGCCCCCGGAGTAGACAACATTCCATTAGAACTACTGACAGCCTTCGGAGAGCCAGTCCTGGCAAAACTCTACCATCTGGTGAGCAAGATGTATGAGACAGGCGAAATACCCTCAGACGTCAAGAAAAATATAATAATTCCAATCCCAAAGAAAGCAGGTGTTGACAGATGGGAAAATTACCGAACTATCAGTTTGATAGGTCATAGCTGCAAAATGCTAACGCGAATTCTTTACAGACGAATGGAAAAACTGGTAGAAGCCGACCTTGGGGAAGATCAGTTTGGATTCCGTAGAAATGTTGGAACACGTGAGGCAATACTGACCCTACGACTTATCTTAGAAGATAGATTAAGGAAAGGCAAACCTACGTTTCTAGCATTTGTAGACTTAGAGAAAGCTTTTGACAATGTTGATTGGAATACTCTCTTTCAAATTCTGAAAGTGGCAGGGGTAAAATACATGTATCGAAAGGCTATTTACAATTTGTACAGAAAGCAGATGGCAGTTATAAGAGTCGAGGGGCATGAAAGGGAAGCAGTGGTTGGGAAGGGAGTGAGACAGGGTTGTAGCCTATCCCTAATGTTATTCAATCTGTATATTGAACAAGCAATAAAGGAAACAAAAGAAAAGTTTGGAGTAGGTATTAAAATCCATGGAGAAGAAATAAAAACTTTGAGGTTCGCCGATGACATTGTAATTCTGTCAGAGACAGCAAAGGACTTGGAAGAGCAGTTGAACGGAATGGACAGTGTCTTGAAAGGAGGGTATAAGATGAACATCAACAAAATCAAAACGAGGATAATGGAATGTAGTCGAATTAAGTCGGGTGATGCTGAGGGAATTAGATTAGGAAATGAGACACTTAAAGTAGTAAAGGAGTTTTGCTATTTGGGGAGCAAAATAACTGACGATGGTCGAAGTAGAGAGGATATAAAATGTAGACTGGCAATGGCAAGGAATGCGTTTCTGAAGAAGAAAAATTTGTTAACATCGTGTATAGATTTAAATGTCAGGAAGTCGTTTCTGAAAGTATTTGTGTGGAGTGTAGCCATGTATGGAAGTGAAACGTGGACGATAAATACTTTAGACAAGAAGAGAATGGAAGCTTTCGAAATGTGGTACTACAGAAGAATGCTGAAGATTAGATGGGTAGATCACATAACTAATGAGGAGGTATTGAATAGAACTGGGGAGAAGAGGAGCTTGTGGCACAACTTGACTAGAAGAAGGGATCGGTTGGTAGGACATGTTCTTAGACATCGAGGGATCACCAATTTAGTGTTGGAGGGCAGCGTGGAGGGTAAAAATCGTAGAGGGAGACCAAGAGATGAATACACTAAGCAGATTCAGAAGTATGTAGGCTGTAGTAGGTACTGGGAGATGAAGAAGCTTGCACAGGATAGAGTAGCATGGAGAGCTGCATCAAACCAGTCTCAGGACTGAAGACCACAACAACAACGACGATGTTAATCTTTTATCCTCCTTTCAGGACGCTGTGGATTACGTTGCACTGCTCTTCCAAGCCCTTTGCTGTCTCTGACAAAATTACTATGCCATCGGCAAACCTCAAAGTTTTTATTTCGTCTCTCAGTTCCTACTTCAAATTGTTCCATAGTTTTTTCTTTACTACTTGCTCAATGTACAGACTGAATTGTATCGGCAATAAGCTATTACCCTGACTCACTTCCTTCTAAACCACTGCTTCCTTTTATACTCCTCGACTTTTATAACTGCCGTCTGGTTTTTGTACAAGTTGTAAATAGTCTTTCGATTCCTGCATTTCACCCCTGTTACCTTCAGAATTTCAAAGAGAGTATTCCTGTCAACATTGTCAAAAACTTCCTATAAGTCTACAAATGGTATAAACGTAGGTTTGCTTTCCTTAACCTATCTTCTATGAGAAGTCGTAGGGTCAGTATTGCTTCTCATGTTCCTACGTTTCTCCGGAATCCAAACTGAACTTCCTCGAGGTCGGCTTCTAGCAGTTTTTCCATTCTTCTGTAAAGAATGAGTGTTACTATTTCGCAACCAAGAGTATTAAACTGATAGTTCGGTAATATTCAAATCTGTCAGCACCTGCTTTTTTTTCGAATTCTTTCTTGAAGTCTTAGGGTATTCCACCTGTTTTGTACATGATGCAGTTACGTAAATAATAAAGTTTTTAGTTTTTTAAAATATAAGTAACTTCACGCTCCGGCGCGGAGGTCCTTGCGATGCCAGTCGGCCACTGTGTCACCATCTGCCTTACGGCGCTGTTTGGAAACGGGATAGAGAGCACCCCGCTCTCCCAAACGCTGGAACTCATATTCCTCATTAAAGCTGCTCCTCAACTGGACTTCATACACCGCTTTCCAGTTCTCCCAGAAAGAAAAACGCCTGAGAAATACAAGGAATCGAACCCTTATTTTCAGGATGGCAGTGAGACACTCTGAACAGTGAAGGAGGCGGTTTTGAATTAAAGAAATATTGGACGATGTGTACTGATCTGCGGGAGACTATGTTTAATAATAAACTGAGTTGTAGCATAAAAATTAATGTAAGAATCCGTTTTATGTCAGTGGCCTTTCGTGTCGTAAGGGTGCTTGCTACTTACGCGAGGTCCATGAGGCATTCTATCTCGGGCAGCAGCGGGTCCCTGTTGGAGAAGAGGTCCGTCCACTGCGTGCGCACCGTGAAGTACATCTCGATGGTCTTCTTGGTGGGCTCCAGGTTTCCATAACAGCTGTGCAGGAACAGGTGCAGGTGCTCGTCTGCAACAAAGAAGAGGGTTATAGATAGAGAGATGGGAAATTGATACGCGTTCGGCTATCAAGAGAGCAATGCGTGAACCCTTGAGCGACTACCACAGCAGAAAATTCTCAGATGATATTTCAGAAAACCCAAAGAAATTCTGGTCGTATATAAAGGCTATTAGTGACATCAAAGTTAGCTTCCAGACACTCGTGAATTAGACAGGAAATAAAGTTCGGGGTAGCAAAATAAAACAAGAAATGCTTAGCTCCGTTTTCAAATATTCCTTTACAAATGAAAGTCCATGAGAATGATCCCAATTTAATCCTCGCATCCCTGGTAAGATGAGTGAAATAGTGTTAGTGTCAGTGAGAAATGCCTGGAATCATTAAAATCGAACGAAGCTCCAGGCTCCACGGAATCCCTATAAGACCATATAACGAATCTGCGACTGAGTTAGTCTCTCTGTTAACTATATTCTTTCGTAGATCGCTCGAACAAAAACCGTGCGCAGTTGTTGGAAGAAAGCACAGGCCACACCTGCCTACAAGAAGGGTAGCTGAAGTAAACCATAAAACTACCGTCTAATATCCTTGACGTCGGTTTGTTGTTAGAACATATTCTGAACATATTCTGAGCTTAAGCATAATGAGGTATCTGGAAAAGAACGACCTCCTCCATGCCAACTTGCGCAAATCCCGAAAACATCGATAATGTGAAACCGAACTCGCTCTTTTCACACGTGACGTACTGAAAACTTTGGATCGAGGCAGTCAAGTAGATGCAATATTTCTCGATTTTCGAAAAGCATTTGAGTTAGCACCACATCTACGATTATTACCAAAAGTATGATCGTATGGAGTATCGTGCGTAGTTTGTGACTGGATGAGTATCTCTTAGTAGGGAGGAAGCAGAACTTGTCTTAACTGGAGTGGGGACCCTTGCTGTTCGTGTTGTATATTAATAATCTTGCGAGAAATATTGCAAATGATGACGTTATATGTAATGAAGGACCGCCTGAAAGACGCTGCATAAATATTCAGTCAGATCTTGATAAGATGTCCAAGTGGTGCAAAAATTGCCAATTTCCTTTAAATGTTTAGAAATGTAAAGTTGTGCACTTCACAAAACAAAAGAACGTAGTATCCTACGACTACAATCAGAGGCGATTCTAGAAGTCGGTCAGGGGGGAGGGATAATTGGGAGAGGGGTTTGGGGGAATGGAATATGGCTTAACAAAGGGACAGTCATCCACCGACAAATTGGTAAAATTTGGTGTTGCTTAAAGTAGATTTTGGTAACTGTTTTGGAGTTCAGGGTAAAGAAAACTTATTTTAACATGGGAGATTTTATAAATTACATAAACCATAAATAGGTCAACTTACAACAAATAAGGTTTTATTAATTTTCTGGATACAGAAGATGACATGAATGTAAAAACTTGAACTTGACATGAATATAAAAAAAATTCTGTTACAAAATTCACTGGTTATTTCCGTCTTCTGCCCAAATTGTCATGCTCATTCGTCTGTGTTTCTTTTTACTAAATATGACAATGATATTTTCAATGTCCATATCTCTTTCTTCCTGGATATTTGCAAGAGCCAACCCATTTAGTCTCACCTGCCCCATTGTGTTACGCAAATAAGTCTTTATTCGTCTCAAAGTAGAGTTTTGTTCAGGAGTGCTTGCAGTGACAGGAATAGTCCCAAATATTTGAAGGGAAACGTATCCGTTTGGGAAAAACTGCTTGTCACAGTTCTTTAAATCTTCAGTTGGTGTCTCAGATCTTTGACTTTCTTCAACTCACCTTTCTTCCGTAGTTTCAGCTCTCCTTCTAAATCTGTTGAAGTAATATATTCGCTGATTTCTGAAGTAATTTTATCCAGTGTAATATGATTATCTATTTTTCCTTGGCATCGTCCCTGACTATAATATCAATGAGTCACAGTTGGAATCGTCCAACCCCTACAGATGATTGGCTGCAGCAATTTGTAGGGATATGAAATGAAATGATCACATAGGCACAGTCGTGGATAAAGCAGGTGGTACAATTTGGTTTATCAGCAGTATACTAGGAAAACGTTATCAGCCTACAAAGTGAACTGCTTACAAATAAATCGTGTCGCCCATGCCAGAGTACTGTTAAAGTTTGTGGGACCCGTGCCAAATGGGAATAACAGGGCATATTGAACATACATGGAGAAGGGCAGCACGAATGGTCCCAGGTTTGTTTGACCCGTGGGGACAGTGTCACAGCGATGCTGAAGAAACTGAACTGGCAGACTATTGAAGATAGAAGTTAACTATCGTCAGAAAGTCTACTTAGAAACTTCCAAGAATCGGCTTTAAATGGTGACTCTAGGAATATGCTACAACCCCCTACATATCTCTCCCGTAGGGATCGTGAGAACAGGATTAGTTTAATTACAGCTCGCACGAGGGCATTCAAACAATCACTCTTCCCGCGCTCCATACGTGATAGGAACGGGATAGAACCCTAATAACTGGTACAATGGGATGTAGCCTCTGGTATGCGCTTCATAGTGGTTTGCGGAGTGTAGATGTAGACACAACAGGGGAATTGTCAGGCATCACCATGACGCCCGTGGCAGAGGACCCTTTGTGCTTTATGCTGTATACGGTTGGATATCTACTCGCCTGTTCACGAATAGAACAAATCAGTAACCCTGCCCACGATTCTCTAAAGAATCAAACTCACACGTGTAAAACAGCTTTAAACGTCTGATTACTTTATAAATCTGTTAATGCGTTAAATGTCTGTAGCAAAGCGTGTAAAACCCTTATGGCTAAGAAGCAAAACCCCAATTATGTTGATTTTATTAGTTCTGAATTATTCACGCGTAGAATAATGAAGAATCAAACCAAAACCGGTTGAGTGTGCCGGCCGTGGTGGCCGAGCGGTTCTAGACGCTACAGTCTGGAACCGCTAGACCACAACGGTCGCAGGTTCGAATCCTACCTCGGGCATGGATGTGTGTGATGTCCTTAGGTTAGTTAGGTTTAAATAGTTCTAAGTTCTAGGAGACTGATGACCTCAGCAGTTAAGTTCCATAGTGTACAGAGCCATATTTTTGAACCGGTTGAGTGTAGTCCGCGTAATTTGCGTTTTTAAGAGAAGCTAGTTTTCCACCCGTCTCAATGTTTATGACGTCCTATCTCGTGATATGCATCGTACAATATTATTATTTTTCAGGTACATTCAGTGATATACGTGGACACTGTCTGCGAATTGTGTTGGTAATAGAATTGATAGAGTTCCCATTCTTAAACAGTGAATGAATGTAATGTGGAATTTTGCACGTCGACACTTACGCTGGCTCTTGACACATACGCAGTTTATAACTTTAATACACGTCTTATTGCGTTAAACCTTCAACGTAACGTTATACGTGTTAATGTGTAGATTATGATGCCATTTTAAATTCTTGACTTCGGTCACTAATTATCTGAAACTAGCGAAGGCAGAAATGCTTCGCAGTCACTAAATATATTTGGCAACTGGATATACGATTTACTCTCCACCTCTCTCTCTCTCTCTCCCTCTCTCTCTCTTTCTCTCTGCCCCTCTGTCCCTATCCCCCCCTACCCTTTACCATCTCCTCCTTCTCCCCCCTATTTCTGTCCATCAACTACACCCATCTCCCTGTATATCTCTTATCCCATGCTCTCTCTGTCCTCCTCTCCCTTCTCTCTGATCTTGTCCTTATCGCAAATGGAACCCTGATCGAGAACATAAGTCAAAATGAGTGGATAAATCTGTTGGACTCATTAGTACAGGGCGTATGAGAGAGACCCCTCCAGCTGCTGGATCTGTGAGCATAGTAGTTTGAATGACAATATTTCGCATTGTTTTAATCTGTGAACAGGTAGGACTATATAGTCAGCCATAAACAAAACCTTCCTGTAATCGATTCTTGGATATACACTAGCTGATCAGAAGTATCCAGTTACCACCCCCCCTCCCCCCAAAACATTCGTTTTTCATATTAGGTGCATTGTACTGCCACCTACTGCCAGGTATTGCATATCAGCGCCCTCAGTAGTCATTAGACATCGTGAGAGAGCAGAATGGAGCACTCCGCGGTACTCACGGACGTCGAACGTGGTCAGGTGATCGGGTGTCCACACTCCTAAATGTCCCTAGGTCCACTGTCTCCGTTGTGATAATAAAGTGGAAACGTGAAGGGACATGTACAGCACAAAAGCGTACAGGCCGACCTCGTCTGTTGATAGGCATTGGTTGCCGACAGTTGAAGAGGGCCGTAATGTGTAATAGGAAGACATCTATCCAGACCATCGCACAGGAAGTCCAAACTGCATTAGGATCCACGCAAGTACTATGACAGTTAGGCGGGAGGTGAGAAAACATGGATTTCATGATCGAGCGGCTGCACATAAGCCACACATCACGCCGGTAAATTCCGAACGACGCTTCGTTTGGTGTAAGGAGCGTAAACATTGGGCAATTGAACAGTGGAAAAACGTTGTGTGGAGTGACGAATCACGGTGCACATTGTGGCGATCCGATGGCAGGGTGTGGGTATGGCGAATGCCCGGTGAACGTCATCTGCAGGTGTATGTAGTGCCAACAGTAAAATTCGGAGGCGGTGGTGTTATGGTGTGGTCGTGTTTTTCATGGAAGGGGCTTGCACCCCTTGTTGTTTTGCGTGGCACTATCACAGCACAGGCCTACACTGGAACCGCGCGACTGCTACGGTCGCAGGTTCAAATCCTGCCTCGGGCATGGATGTGTGTGACGTCCTTAGGTTGGTTAGGTTTAAATAGTTCTAAGGTCTAGGGGACTGATGACCTCAGAAGTTATGTCCCATAGCGCTCAGAGCCATTTGAACCATTTGTTATATTGTGGGGTAACCTCATAAACCGAGAGAAAATTTTTACAGTGCAAAAACGTGTAATAATTCTCATTTTGGTGTAAATGCAAAAAGAGCATGCCTAAACCTATTCAAAGCATTGCATATACTGATCACTGCTTCTCAGTATATTTAATCCTTAATGAGGTTTGTTGTAAGTAATATGTCTCTTTTTTTTAACCAAGAGCTCACTACACAGTATCAGCACAAGCTATAAAAACAGTCTATGTAAAGACTTGAAATCACGTACTTTCGTCCAAAAAGGGATCCAATATTCATAAGCTGCCAGCAGAGCTTAGTTTGAGGCAAAGCACACTTTAAATAGAATTTGGACTTTTTGGAGGCCAGCTTCTTCTATTCCATAGATAAACCAGAATTAACATCTTTCTGTCTTTGTGACTGGAGGCATCGGTTGCTTAGAAAAAAGATTGCTTTGTTTGACTGGGTATTTCAAGACTTCAGTGAAGTTCTGAACACTTCTCGGAGCCAAAACCTTTTTCACAATTGCTTCTGCCTCAGTTCCACCACATGGCATCACTTTAGCCAAATTAGAGTCATGGTAAACATCCTTCGGTTATTTAAATCTACAATCCATACTTCTGTAGCTTATAATATGGTTGAGAGTATGGGCAACTTCTTTCTAGTTAACATGAAACGTTTCCACTGTCATTTCTGCCATTAACAAAGTAGTCATTTGGAAACCGGAAATTTGTGGTAAGTTCTATGGGACCAAACTGCTGAGGTCATCGGTCCCGAGGCTTACACACTACTTAATCTAACTTAAACTAATTTACGCTAAGGACGACACACACATCCGTGCCTAAGGGAGGACTCGAACCTCCGACGGGGGGAGCCGCGCGAACCGTGGCAAGGCCCCTAGAACGCACGGCTACCCCGCGCGGCCGCCTTCATTTCTCTTTCGTTCCGCTTATGAACTTCTGTACAAGGATGTTGGTGGCAGTCGGCATTGCCTCTATGGGCGATGCTGTAGTCATGCTTACACAACACACAGTAAGCTAGGTTAACGTTGAAGGCCGTGGGCTTTAACCAAGAATATTGCTCCTACCACTTCTTCAAATAAACAAACGAGTATTTAATATTCTCGCGAGTTCTTGTTACTTCCGTGTGTTATTTATACCGCAGCTGCTGATCGGTGCGAAGCGCATTCGTCGGTTGCTAGTACTGACTGAGAAACAAGTAAACATTCGATCTCTCACGACCGCTGCAGACGCATAAGCTGTCACACTTTCTCTGTTCCTCCCATTCCCTTGAGCCAAACTGTGTTTTTCCGTAAAAACATGGACAGAAAAAAGACTGTATGTCGAGAATAGTCACGATCATTATAGGAAAACTTTTCGAGATCTGTAGTTCAGGGAATCTGAACTACCGATAGTACTCCGCGGAATTTATATTTATGACCGTGATCACTGACGAAATATACGGAAGAAACAGGCGGTCAGTAAAGTAGCCGGGAAAAAAAAATGTTGCTGTAATACGGTAGATACCGGGAAATACGGGAAAGTTGGTCACCCTACTTTAGCCTTTTAATAATATACAGGGTGTTCCAAACAATTCGTCAAATTAATACAGGAGATAGAGAACATCAAAACAAATATATTTCAACAAAGATCATACGGTCTCTAAAGTCAACTTGTAATGTCAGGGTAGACTTCTTTAGTGGTACTGACGTATGCTGCTACGTACACGTCGCTGACTGGGAATGTGTACTGACACTTAAATCTGCTCTGTAGGCGGATTGTTGCCTGTACAGGCTGGATGTTCCCCTGAATGTTAGACAAAGGACTGTCCTTCCAGCACGATGCCCCCCCCCCCCCTATTTCGCATTGATAACTCCGCCCGAACAGGCCATGAAGGTCCAACGGTACCGACCGGCCGCCGTGTCATCCTCAGTCTACAGGCTCACTGGATGCGGATATAGAGGGGCTTGTGGACAGCACACTGCTCACCCGACCGCATGTCAGTTTACGAGACCGCATTTATGCGAGGAGTCACCTGGGAGCCACCTTCAGGAATCGATGGTTCGGACGAGATGGCCCTGTGGCTTGAACACCCTTACGTGATGAATTCTTCTCGGGTTATCGGCCGAGTGGTAGCGTCGTCTTGTCGCAACGTTTCAATGAGTTTCGTACACATCATCTTCTGGCGAAGAAGAATTCATCAGTGGAATACGCCGAGAAAGACTGAAAGACTGCAATTGGATACACCCTTACGTGTCTTGATTTCTTCCTCTGGGGCTATAAGAAGCAGCTGGTGTATGAAGACATTGTGGAAGCAGAAAAAGCCCTCCTCGCTGTAACTGCCGTCGCTGCTGGCACCATTGTGTGTACTTGTCAGGAATCCTCGAACGGAAACAATAGCCAATGGTTCGACGATGTACTGTATGCATACAGGCCAATGACCGTGCATTTCAGCAGTTCCTGTGAATCCCACTGCTGTAATTAGCATGACAATTACCTTCTGTGTAAACGTTCTTACAATCAGAAATTGCCATCAGGGTCCTTATCTAGCCTATCAGAAGCTTGAATGTGGTAGGGAAACTAGAAAACCTGAAAAGGGAAATGCAAAGGCTCAGTCTAGATATGTGGTCAGTGAAGTGAAGTGGAAAGAAGACAAGGTTCAAAATGGTTCAAATGGCTCTAAGCACTATGGGACTTAATATCTGAGGTCAGCAGTCCCCTAGACTTAGAACTACTTAAACCTAACTAACCTAACGGCGTCATACACATCCATGCCTGAGGCAGGATTCGAACCTGCGACCTTGACAGCAGCGCGGTTCCGGACTGAAGCGCCTAGAACCGCTCGGCCACAGCGGCCGGCGAAGGCAAGGATTTTTGGTCAGATGAGTGTAGGGTAATATCAACAGCAGCAGAAAATGGCATAACGGGAGTAGGATTCGTTATGAATAGGAAAGTAGTGCAGAGAGTGTGTTACTGTGAACAGTTCAGTGATAGGTTTGTTCTGATCAGTACTGACAGCAGACCAACACCGACAACGATAGTTGAGGTATACATGCCGACTTCTCAAGCTGAAGATGAAGAGATAGAGAAAGTGTATGAGGATACTGAAAGGGTAATACAGTATGTTGAAACTTCCCCTTTGAACAATTATACATGACTGTGCTTAAACTGACACACAATATTTTGTTAGCGCAACGCAATCTGACTTTCAAAATTCCCTACAAAAGAATGGCCCTGACTAACATTAAACTATACCTTTCACAAATCACTTACCTCACAAAAATCTTCGCTGCTCAAGCTACTGCAATACAGCGAGCGCCACTACTGCCAGCTAAATAAAAGATTCAAACTATGGAAGGCACTAACTACTGATAGGGATAGTTAGCAAATGAAAGATATTAATAGAGAACAAACAATGTATTTACCTTGATATCATCATATATAAATATAGCAGTTCATGACAAATTTCAAAACTCCGCCATCTCTCTCCCCACATCCACCACTGCTGGCGGCTCACCTCCAACTGCCCAACGCTACGCGCTGTTCACATCCAGCTGCCGCTGCCCAACACTACAATGGCGAGTATTACAACAATGCAAAGCAGCCACAGACTGCACACAGCACAGCCAGTGATGTTCATACAGAGGTGGCGTTACCAATAAAAAAACCTAAACAGCCTACTTACAATGTAAAGGGATATGGAAATCTAATAGTCATGGGAGACTGGAATGCAGTTGTAGAGAAAGGAGTAGAAGAAAAGGTTACAGGAGAATATGGGCTTGGGACAAGGAATGAGAGAGGAGAAAGACTAAATGAGTTCTGTCACATGTTTCAGCTAGTAATAGCGAATACCCTGTTCAAGAATCACAAGAGGAGAAGGTATACTTGGAAAAGGCTGAGTGAGACGGGAAGATTTCAGTTAGATTTCATGATGCTCAGACAGAGATTCCGAAATCAGATACTTGATCGTAAGGCGTACCCAGGAGCAGACATAGATCACAATATAGTAGTGATGAAGAGTAGGTTGAAGTTTAAGATAATATCAATCAGGAAGAATCAATACGCAAAAAAGAACTAAGGAATGATGGGATACGGTTGTTAGCTCAGTAGGCAGTACAGTTGAAGAGGAATGGTCATCTCTAAAAAGAAACTTGGGTAATAGAAGAAATACTTCATTTGATCGATGAAAGGAGGAAGTACAAAAATGTTCCGGGAAACTAAGGAATGCAGAAATGTAAGTCGCTGAGGAATGAAATAAATAGGAAGCGCAGAGAACCTGAGACGAAATGACTGTAGGAAAAATGTGAAGAAATCGAAAAAGAAATTATTGTCGGAAGGACAGACTCAGCATACAGAAGTCAAAACAACCTTCGGTGACATTAAAAGCAAGGGTGACAATATTAAGAGTGGAACGGGATTTCCACTATTAAATGCAGAGGAGAGAGCGGATAGGTGGAAAGAATACATTGAAAGCCTCTATGAGGGGGAAGATTTGTCTGATATGGAAGAATAAGAAACAGAAGTCGATTTAGAAGAGATAGGAGATCCAGTATTAGAATCAGAATTTAAAAGAGCTTTGGAGTACTTAAAATCAAATAAGGCACAAGGTATAAATAACATTGCATCAGAATTTCTAAAATCATTGGGGGAAGTGGCAACAAAATGACTATTCGCGTTGGTGTGTAGAATGTATGAGTCTGGCAACATACCATCTGACATTCAGAAAAGCATCATCCACACAATTTCGAATACCGCAAGACCTGAAAAGTGCGAGGAGTACCGCACAATCAGCTTAACAGCTCATGCGTACAAGTTGCTGAGACGAATAATATACAAAAGAATGGAAGAGAAAATTGAGGATGTGTTACATGAGGATCAGTTTCGCTTTAGAAAAGGTAAAGACACGAGAGAGGCAATTCTAACGTAGATATTGATAATGGAAGCAAGACTAAAGAAAAATCAAGACACGTTCCTAGGATTTGTCGACTTGGGAAAAAGCATACGATATTGTAACATGGTGCTAGATGCTCGAAATTTTGAGAAATGTAGGCGTAAGCTATAGGGAGAGACGGGTTATATACAATATGTACAACAGTAAAGAGGGAAGTAATAAGAGTGGATGACCAAGAACGTAGTGACCGTATTAAAAAGGTTGTAAGACAAGGATGTAGCCTTTCGCCCCTACTGTTCAATCTGTACGTTGAGGAAGCAATGATGGAAATAAAAGAAAGTTTCAGGAGTGGAATTAAAATTCAAGGTGAAAGGATACGATTCGCTGATGACATTGCTATCCTGAGTGAAAGTGAAGAAGAATTACATGATCTGCTGAACGGAATGAACAGTCTAATGAGTACAGAGCATGGATTGAGAGTAAATCGAAGAACGACGAAGGTAATCAGAAGTAGTGGAAATGAGAACAGCGAGAAAATTAACATCAGGATTGATGGTCACGAAGTAGATGAAGTTAAGGAATTCTGCTACCTAACAGTAAAATAACCAATGACGGACGGAGCAAGGAGGACATCGAAAGCGGACTAGCAATGGCATAAAGGGCGTTTCAGGCCAAGAGAAGTCTATTAATATCAAATATCGGCCTTAATTTGAGGAAGAAATTTCTGAGAATGTACGTCTGGAGTACAGCATTGTATGGCAGTGAAACATGGACTGTGAGAAAATCGTAACAGAAGAGAATCCAAGCATTTGAGATGTGGTGCTACAGACAAATGTTGAAAGTTAGGTGGACTGATAAGGTAAGAAATGGGGAGGTTCTGCGCAGATTCGGAGAGGAAAGGAATATGTGGAAAACAATGATAAGGAGAATGGACAGTATGATAGGACGTCTGTTAACACATGAGGGAATGACTTCCATGGTATTAGCTGTAGAGGGCAAAAACTGTAGAGGAAGACAGAGATTGGAATACATCCAGCAAATAATTGAGGACGTAGGTTGCAAGTGCTATTCCGAGATGAAGAGGTTGGCACAGGAGAGGAATTCGGTCACATCAAACCAGTCAGAAGGCTGATGACAAAAAAAAGCCTGTATTAATTTGAACCAATAGTTTCAGAACAGCTTGCTGATAAAAAAAAACAGACAGGTACCTGCATTCTATGCCAGATGATGAAAATACCATCAGTGAACAATTCGAGAATGACAAACCGTTTATGTGTGTTGAGAATATTAGCAGTCTTACTACAGTTGCTTGTAGTCACGTCGGATGTGTCTCAAGCAAGTTTAATAGGACTGATAACGCTGTCAATAATCATAAACGACTTATCGTATAGGATTTACAGCACTCCCGGATTGTTCGCTGGTAATTGTGTAACCGAGAGGTTAGCATCGCTTCAGAACGGTTTAGTACTTACTTTTTGTGTAATTTTTTAAATAGTGGATAGGAGAAAAGCAGGACGGATAACGTAGAGAAAGAAACGGACAGTACTTGGCTATACTATTTGTGGAAAGATTTCGGAGCTTGTCAAAAAAAAAAAAAAAATGGCTCTGAGGATTATGGGACTTAACATCTGAGGTCATCAGTCCCCTAGAACTTAGAACTACTTAAACCTAAGGACAGCACACACATCCATGCCCGAGGCAGCATTCGAACCTGCGACTGTAGCAGTCTCGCGGTTCCAGACTGAAGCGCCTGGAACCGCTCGGCCACCGCTTGTCATACCGTATGACTACCCAGGGTATGTAAATGTCTACAAAGTTATATTAGCTGGTATTAATACTTGAAATAAGTAATACGGAACATGAGTGGAGAGTTAAATTTGTTGGGAGGATCCTGAGAAAATTCTACGCATCTGTAAGAAAAACAACGATCTGAAGGGGCTAGGTTCGACGATAATGATGGAAAGGAGCGAGGAACTGTCAAACGCTTCTAACTTCCAGCATCGAATGCTGGTGAGATAGAGTTCCAAATACACTGTCTGGAAGAAAAACAAGGTTCGAGACTACTCTCCTCGTCTTGGGTAACAAAGGCTCGTAATTAGGAATCCTATACGACGTATAAAACCTCTACAGTACCCAACATAGTCTACCAGACACAATATTAGTCAACTGTCTGAGTGCACTTGTCGCTTTGGTGCAATGTAGCTGGTGTGTGAGTTATAACAGCTTGTCTTGTGATTCTCCAGCGCTGACGTAAGTCATGGCAATGAAGTGGTGTGCATGTTTGTGCTTTCTCATGACCACATCGCTAATGAAATGCCCGATTTGTTGATGCATCAACGCTGAATGTCCGACGTGTCTGCAAGTAATGGTGCACCACTCGCAATGCCGTAAGAGCAGTGGTCGTAATAATATCCTCACCGACAGGGACCACAGACGAACGTCACGCCGCGTCAATGACAACTGGTTTCAAAGCCGACAGGAATTGCTGTTGGCAGTGATTGCAACTCCACCTCAACCAGTTTACGAACGAACATTGGGGAGGAAACTGCATGCGTGGCAATATGGGTCGAGTGCCTCCCGAAAGACAATCTGTCCGTGTGGTACAGAATTTGAATCTCGTTAGTGGGCCACACAATACAGAAACTGGACCGTAGCTGAATGGCGGTGTGTGGAGCGGTCAGCGAGTCGCGAATTTGCCTCATTTGAAATGAAGAAAGGCATCGAAAGCTTCGACGGCACAATGACAAGTTTTTAACCCACAGTGTGTGGAGGGAAGAAGAACTAGGCATCATGAGCCCATTTATCGACGTGAGTCAGGCTCCAGCTGTCAGATGAAATACAACAGAGCGATAAGTTATGTGTTCATCTTTTTCTGTGTTTTCCTCTTAGTATATTTATTCTATTTCGTGCGTGTTTTTCTGTTTAAGAGGTTTCAAAAATGGTTCAAATGGCTCTAAGCACTGGGACTTAACATCTGAGGTCATCAGTCCCCTAGACTTAGAACCACTTAAACCTAACTAACCTAAGGTCATCACACACATCCATGCCCGAGGGATGATTCGAACCTGTGACCGTAGCAGCAGCGCTAAGAGCTTTAATCTCGCGTTTTTGCAAGTGCAAATTCATTCAGTCAATAGCGCAATATTTGCTCACTGAACTCCCAAAATTTGATTTCGTAAACCGAATAGCTGCTCATTAACGCATCAGCATCCATCGGTGACTCATCAAGAGGGTAGCAAGTTGTCTGTTTTTATCGTTTACTGCATCAGGTAGTCTTGTTAGGATGGTTAGTACGTGTGCATGCTGTGTGCGGACGCAGGAAAAACTGGCTGCAGTTCGCGAACAGCTGAATGCGCTTTTGGCTACTGTCAGTCACCTTCAGGCTGTTGCCTCGGGGTGTAGCGGTGGCGCGTCGCATGGGAGACCTCAGGTGTCGCTTGTTTTGCCATGGGCTCTGGTTCCATCTCCTAGCACGAGCCCTTAGCGCCAGGATTTCACCCTTACCATGGAGGGGGGTGAATGGGCGGGATCTGTTCCGGGCGAAATCCTGGCGCTAACAATTCTGCCTCCTAGCACGCCCGACATGTTGGATCCGCCCTCACAGCAGGGTGAGTGGCGTGTCTCTCGAGACGGAGGGCCAATGTGGAGACTGGCCGCCAGGCGTCGCCCATTCACTCTGTGGACAGGTGGCTGTCCAGCAGAGTCCGAACAGGCAGGTTTGCTAGATATTGGGAGCTCCAGTAGATAGCGTTCAGGGCTGGAAAGAAAGCCAATGTGCGCTCGGTGTGTCTGTCGGGGGGTCTCATCCGAGATGTGTAGGCAGCCTTACCGGTGGACATCGAGCTCCCAGCGTGCAGTTGTGTGGAAGTAGTGACTCACGTCGGGACCAATGACGCCTATAGCATGGACTCTGCAGCGATTCTCAGTTCGTACAGGCTGGTGGACTCGCGTGCGGGGTGCAAGCAGAGCTCGCAGTTCGCAGGACCGTTCCCAGAGATGATTGAGGTCCTTGGGTTTGGAGCAGAGTGGGGGGTCTCAACCAAATGCTTCATCGCCTCTGTGACGGTCTTGGCTGCAGATTTCTAGACCTGCGCTATCGTGAGGGGCTTTGTAAGACTCCCCTTGATAAGTCAGGGGTGCACTATACAAAGGAAGCAGCTACTCGTGCAGCAGAGTACTTGTGGAGTTCACATGAGGCTTTGTTAGGCTAGGCAGTAGTTTGAGGTGTTCTGATAAACATGCGCCAGTAGATACGCAGCAAGGGAAGTCAAACGGCGTTCAGAATAAAGACACTTCGACTGTCGTAATTTTATCAGTAAGCTATCAAAGTATTCGAAATAAAGTTCCCGAATTTACTGCCCTCCAGGAACATTCTCGCAGTCAAATTATTCTTGGGACCGAGAGCTGGCTGAAATCCGATGTGGAAAATTGTGAGATATTTAGTGAGTGGTGGAACGTATATAGGAAAGACAGATTAAAGGCCATAGAAGGCGGAGTGTTCATTGTCGTTGACAAAATTAACAAAAATATTGTCTCTTCTGAGGTCGAAATTTTTGAAAATTTGTGGTAAGATCTTATGGGACCAAACTGCTTAGGTCATCGGTCGATAAGCGTACACGCTACTTAATCTAACTTAAACTACCTTACGCCAAGGACAACACACACACACCCACGTCCGAGGGAGGACTCGAACCACCGACGGGGACAGCTGCGCGGACCGTGACAAGACGCCAAGGCCGCGCGGCAACAAGGCGCGGCTTCTGAGGTCGAAGCTGAGTGTGACAGTGAAGTCATCTGGTCGTGTATAACAGGTGCAGGTGAAACCAAGTTAATTGTTTGATTTTTTACCGGCCACCCGATTCTGCTGTGACAGTTCTAGAGTCATTCAAAGAAAATCTACTGTCACTAGCGCGCAAATACCCACACCATGCAATACTAGTTAAAGGCGACTTTCATCTATCGAGTATAGACTGGGGTGTCTACTGAATCATTACGGGGGTGCGGACAGACAGTCATGCAAAATATTTTCAACACATTTTCTGAACACTGTCTTGGGCATCTGGCTCGGCAGCTGACACGCAATGGAAATATCTTAAACCTTGTATCTGTAAATAGGCCGGACCTTATCGACGATGTCAGTATAGAATCGGGGATTAGCGAACATGACGTCATTATAGAAACTATGATTACGAAAGTTAATAAATCAGTCAAGAAGGCTAGGAGAGTGTTTCTACTAGATAGAGCAGATAAGCAGTTATTAGTACCACACTTAGACCGTCAATTCGCATCACTTGCAGCTCCAGAAAGATGAATACACAGGAATTATGGGAAAAGTTTAAACAGACTGTAAATCGTGATCTGGAGAGTTATATGCCTAGTAAGTGGATAAAGGATGGAAAAGACGCACCATGGTTTAACTGCGAAAGTCGGAAGATGCTGAGGAAGCAGAGGCTGTTGAACTTTCGGTTCAAAACAGAACGCACAAATAACGACAAGCGAAAGTCAGTCGAGATCCATGCGTTTTTAAAACGAACTATGCGCGAAGTACACAACTACCACCGTTACACCTTAGTAAAAGATCTTGCAGATAACCCGAGAAAACTGTGATCTTACGTAAAATCGCTAAGCTGGTCTAAGTCTTCTATTCAGTCCCTTGCTGACCAGTTTTGTGTAGCAGATGAAGATAGCAAAGCGAAAGTCGAACTTTAAAATTTCACGTTGCATAAATGGTTCACAAAGGAGAGTCGTACAAAAATACCGTCATTTGACCATCGGACAGACTTCCGTATGTACGACATAGTGATAAGCATCTCTAGCGCAGAGGAACAACTGAAAGATTTGAAATCAAATAAAGCACCAGGTCGGGATGGAATCCCAGTTCGATTTTACTCTACACCATTGACCGCATACCTAGCCTGCATTTATCATGAATCTCTCGCTCAGCACAAAATCCCAAGTGACTGGAAAAAAGTGCAGGTGACTCCAGTATATAAGAAGGGTAAAAGAACGGGCCCGCGAAGTTACAGACCACCATCACAAACTTCTGTTTACTGCAGAATCCTTGAACATATTCTCAATTGGAATATGATAAACTTTCTTGAAACTGAAAAGTTAATGTCCACGAATCATTAGTTTTAGAAAATATCGCTCGCGCAAATCTCAGTATGCCCTTTTCTCGCATGATATACTGCGAACTATGGATGAAGTGCAACAGGCAGATGCCATATTTCTGGATTTCCGGAAAGCATTTGATACGGTGATCCATTGCAGGCTGTTAACGAAGGTACGAGCATACGGTATAAGTTCACGGATATGTGAGTGGCTCGAAGACTTCTTATACAATAGAACCCAGTATGTTGCCCTCGACGGCGAGTGTTCATCAGAGACAAGGGCATCGTCAGGAGTGCCCCAGGGAAGTGTGACAGGACCGCTGTTGTTTTCTATAAACATAAATGATTTGGCAGACAGGGTGGACAACAATCTGCTGTCGTTTGCTGGTAATGCCGTGGTGTACGGTAAGGTGTCGAAGTTGAGTGACTGTAGGAAGATACGACTTAGATAAAATTTCCAGTTGGTGTGATGAAAGGCACATAGCTCTAAATGTGGAAAACTGTAAGTTGATGCGGGTGAGTAGAGAGAACAACCTGTGATGTTAGGATACAGTATTACTTGTGTCCTGCTTGACACAGTTAACTCGTTTAAATGTCTGGGCGTAACGTTGCAAAGCGGTATGAGATGCAACGAACATGTTAGAACTGCGGTATGGGAGGCGAATGGTCGACTCCGGTCTATTGGCAGAATTTTAGGAATGAGTGGTTCACCTGTAAAGGACGCTGGTGCGACCTGTTCTTGAGTACTGCTCCAGTGTTTGGGATCTGTACAAGGTCGGACTGAAAGAAGACATCGAAGCAATTCAGAGGCGGGAGGCTAGATTTGTTACCGGTAGGTTCGAACAACACATAAGCGTTTCGGAGATGCTTCGGGAACTCAAACGGCAATCCTTGGAGCGAAGGCGACGTTCTTTTCGAGAAAGACTACAGAAAAAATTTAGAGAACCGACATTTGAAGCTGGCTGCCGAACGATTTTACTGCCGCCAACATACATTGCGCGTAGGGACGACGAAGATAAGACACGAGAAATTGGGGCTCATACGGAGGCATATAGATAGTCGTTTTTCCCTCGCTCTGTTTGCGAGTGGATCAGGAAAGGTAATGACAGGTAGTGGTAGAGTGTACCCTCCGCCACGTACGCTACAGTGGCTTACGGAGTATCAATGTATATGCAGATGTCGATGACTTTGTACCCTATCTGCTCTGGATGGATGCACTTATTCGGTTGAGAACGGTGTCATAAAGCCGTTGTATCCTCATAGGACGCTAACTGATCCACAGCTGTTGTAAATGGCCTGTGATATCTTGGATAATGGTACTGGGATGGAGTTGAGAACTGAGCTGGTCCTACACAAGTTCTGTCAGGGACAAATGTACCGGTCTCGGCAGCCACTGGAGCACAACAATATCACGCAGACAGTTCATTGAAAAACGTGTCACGTGTGCACGAGCATTGTTCCGTTGGAAAACTGCACAATGATGTATCGTATGAGAGGTGACACATGACGATCTAGGATGTTCGTGACGTACCGTTGTGCTGCCAGAGTTCCCTCAATCGCTACCAGCCGTGACCCTGAAGTAATATGATGGCTCCTCGCGCCATTATTCCATGAGTAAGACAGCCGTACCTCTCCAGAATGGGACCTCCTCCAGGTCGCCACCACAATCAGCGACGATTGTGATCCAGGGTAGTGGAGAATCGCAGTTCATCGCTGGAAACAAAGTGACGCCATTCATCAGCAGGCCATGCTTCCCGGTCACTACACCACTCACAACAAAGCCGTGTTGTGCTGTTAATGGTTCAAATGGTTCAAATGGCGCTGACCACTGTGGGACTCAACATCTTAGGTCATAAGTCCCCTAGAACTTAGTACTACTTAAACCTAACTAACCTAAGGACATCACACACACCCATGGCCGAGGCAGGATTCGAACCTGCGACCGTAGCAGTCCCGCGGTTCCGGACTGCAGCGCCAGAACCGCTAGACCACCGCGGCCGGCTGTGCTGTTAATGGCAGGGTACGAATGGGGCGGTAATTCCCTGGTCCTTCAGCTATTAGTCTCTGGGCAATGGTACGGCATGACACAGAATGTTGCAAGGGTTTCATTACTTATTTTCGGATGGCAGGCGGAGATGTGAAGGCTTTACCATGTACTTGGTGCGCAATAGGGCGATCCACCAATCTGGTGGCGAGACGTGGTCGAGCGGAATCATGTCGAAGATTGTGCCAGCCCTCACGCTCCCATCCAGCCCAGCATCGGATCAGTGTCATATCCGAATGCCGCAAAAATCCGTGTATTGCACGATTCGACCAACCGGCCAAATTCAGACGCACAATGAGGTCCATTTCGAGCTCTGTCAAACACTGATAATGCTGTTTCACACGAATACTTGGCATCTCTGCGTTCTTCAGTGATCACTTAACATCTGACGCTCTTGACTGCCCTTATATACCCTACCATGTAATATAACAATACAATAAACTACCAGCACTAATGAACGCTGGTGCCCGTTCTACCAGTCACAGAAAATTGCAACTCTGATAATTCACATACCCGCCAATACCCTGTACGTCTACTAATTTACATTGACATCCGACCATGACTTCTGGTTGCTTCCCCTTTCTGTCAGGCGTTGTATAAAAGTATTTATTATCAGAGTTGTAGTGCCAACTTATGGAACGTTACTATGTTTACGAAATACATACCAGCTGACAGTATAACACAGCCAATGACTGTGTGTCTTCTCTTTTTTCTGACATTCTATTAGTTACAAAAGCAAATTTATCCTCAGCCTGAAGACTTGTCTGAAGGCTGCAGTGTTGCACAAGGCACGGTTCTATTACGAGGAGGTGTGCAGGTTTCTTCCTCCGACCTGTGAATTAATTTACCCAGCTAGTTGCAGAAGGACATACAGTTTAAAGAGGACTCCGAACCAGGCTGACACTTGGCATTTATCACGTTCATAAATTATTGTCAGAGTAATAAGCACTCCGTCATCAGGCCACAACTGGCCCATCGGGACCATCCGACCGCCGTGTCATCCTCAGCAGAGGATGCGGATAGGAGGGGCGTGTGGTCAGCACACCGCTCTCCCGGTCGTTACGATGGTTTTCTTTCACCGGAGCCGCTACTATTCGGTCGAGTAGCTCCTCAGTTAGCATCACGAGGCTGAGTGCACCCAGAAAAATGGCAACAGCACATGGCGGCCCAGATGTTCACCCATCCAAGTGCCGGCCACGCCCGACAGCGCTTAACTTCGGTGATCTGACGGGAACCGGTTTATCCACTGCGGCAAGGCCGTTGCCTCAGAGCATTAAGTGACCGAAAATTATGGACCGACTAGCCACTGAACTCGCGGACTTTCAGGATTGCAGTCTAATCGGTACCAACTGAGCCAAACCAGAGATATCGTGATAATACTAAAGTGGCTAGAGCATTCATAGCCGCGCGGGATTAGCCGAGCGGTCTCAGGCGCTGCAATCATGGACTGTGCGGCTGATCCCGGCGGAGGTTCGAGTCCTCCCTCGGGCATGGGTATGTGTGTGTGTTTGTCCTTAGGATAATTTAGGTTAAGTAATGTGTAAGTTTAGGGACTGATGACCTTGGCAGTTAAGTCCCATGAGATTTCACACACATTTCAACATTTTCTTTTGAGGATTCATAAATTTAGATATTTATTTATTTGTGTTTTATTCACTTCAGCTTTGCTAAAAAAATGGTTGAAATGGCTCTGAGCACTATGGGACTTAACATCTGTGGTCATCAGTCCCCTAGAACTTAGAACTACTTAAACCTAACTAACCTAAGGACAACACACACATCCATGCCCGAGGCAGGATTCGAACCTGCGACCGTAGCAGTCGCGCGGCTCCGGACTGAGCGCCTAGAACCGCGAGACCACCGCGGCCGGCCAGCTTTGCTACATCAACATGGAACATATCACTACAACAAAAGAATTACTTCTTCTTTGGTATGTATGTCTTACGATACGTATCGACAGTCGGCGGTCTCCACTTCCCTCTACCCTCTGCTTCTTTCTTAATATGCCGTTTTATTTCCGGTTCGAGGTAAGGACCCGAGCTTAATTTCCTGTAACAATGTACGACAAAAAAACTGTCACGATCAGCTTCGAAACGCGCAGTCAGTACCTAACAGATGGTCCTTCGTTGTTCATTATGGTCTTCCGGTGGGCGGCGAGGGACCCAGCGTGCAAACACATTTGAGTTTCCCAACTGGGACCCAGCGGGCAAACACATTTGAGTTTCCCAACTGGTGGACACGTGTGTCAGCACTTAAATCGGAGGTGTCCAATTGTGCAGCGAAGTGTTTGATTGTGATACGTCCATCACCTCGAACGAGAGCATCCGCGCGTTCCTACAGCTGTGTGAAGCCGGCCGACACGCAGGCACTAAGTAGGGTTTGCGCGTTGGGCGAGGTGTCTGTCATCATCGCGATACTTCCGTGCTTTTATTCACTGCCAGCTGTCAGCAGACATTCTGGAAGCTCCTATGGGTATCTACGATGCTCTGGTTTTCCGCCAAACGGAATTAGATGACACCTATCGGAACTTCATGAAACTACACTACTGGCCATTAAAATTGCTATACCCAGACGAAATTCAGATGATAAACGGGTATTCATTGGACAAATCTGTTATAGTACAACTGACATGTGAGTACATTTTCACGCAATTTGGGTGCATCGATCCTGAGAAATCAGTACCCAGAACAAGCACCTCTGGCCGTAATAACGGCCTTGATACGCCTGGGCATTGAGTCAAACAGAGCTTGGATAGCGTGTACAGGTACAGTTGCCCATCCAGCTTCAACACGATACCACAGTTCATCAAGAGTAGTGAGTGACTGGTGTACTGTGACGAGCCAGTTGCTCGGCCACCATTGACTAGACTTTTTCAATTGCTTAGAGATCTGGAGAATGTGCTGGTCAGGGCAGCAGTCGAACATTTTCTATATCCAGAAAGGCCCGTACAGGACCTGCAACATGCGGTCGTGCATTATCCTGCTGAAATGTAGGGTTTCGCAGGGATCGAATGAAGGGTAGAGCCACGGGTCGTAACACATCTGAAATGTAACTCCACTGTTCAAAGTGCCGTCAATGCGAACAAGAGGTGACCGAGACGTGTAACCAATGGCACCCCATACCATCACGCCGGGTGATACGCCAGTATGGCGATGACGAATACACGATGTGCGTTCACCGCAATGTCGCCAGACACGGATGCGAGCATCATGATGCTGTAAACAGAACCTGAATTCATCCGAATAAAATGACGTTTTGCCATTCGTGCAGCCAGGTTCGTCGTTGAGTGCACCATCGCAGGCGCTCCTGTCTGTGATGCAGCGTCAAGGGTAAGAGCAGCATGGTCTCCGAGCTGATAGTCTGTGCTGCTGCAAACGTCTTCGAACTGTTCGTGCAGATCGTCGTTGTCTTGCAAACGTACTCCACTGTTGACTCAGGGATCGAGACGTGGCTGCACGATTCGTTACAGCGATGCGGATAAGATGCCTGTCATTTCGACTGCTAGTGATAGGAGGCCGTTGGGATCCAGTACGGCGTTCCGTATTACCCTTCTGAACCCACAGATTCCATTTCTGCTAACAGTCATTGGATCTCGACCAACGCGAGCAGCAATGTCGCGATACGATAAACCGCAATCGTCTATAATCCGACCTTTATCAAATTCGGAAAGGTGATGGTACGCATTTCTCCTCCTTACACGAGGCATCACAACAACGTTTCACGAGGCAACGCCGGTCAACTGCAGTTTGTGTATGAGAAATCGGTTGGAAACTTTCCTCATGTCAGCATGTTGTAGGTGTCGCCACCGGCGCCAACCTTGTGTGAATGCTCTGAAAAACTAAGCATCTTCTTCCTGTCGGTTAAATTTCGCGTCTGTAGCATGTCATCTTTGTGGTGTCGCAATTTTAATGGCCAGTAGTATACGGGCCGAAGCGGGAATATTCCACGATGCCTCAAAATAAATTGAGCTTTTTCCAACCGAAAACGTCCGAGAAAAAAATGTTACACTGCTTACCGAACTCCCCTCGTACGTGACACAGTACGGTTCTTGCCCACAAAACATGTAAACTGAACACAAATTCACGATGAAATTCTAGTGGTGTGCGAATCAAATGCATGTCACGTATAGCCGTAGTCAAATGTTGCCAACAGTTTGACCGAGACCGCACATACTTTGGTGATGCTGATGAGGGAGGAAGGCTATCGGCACCGACTGCAACCGACAATCTCCAGGCCGTCGAGGAGATGATTCGCATCAATCACAGAGTGGCATCGCGGATATTGTTCAGCAGATGAGCATCTCAATAGGCAGCGCCCATTCCATCATCAGAGGTCGTCTGCAGTATCCGGAATTGTGTGTACGCTCGGTTCCGCAATCACTGTCACCTTCTCACAAAGGCGCAAGGTGTATGGCGTCTCTGGACTTCCTTAGGCGTTACCACGTGAAAGGCAATGGTTTCCTAAACCGTGTCATTAAGTGCGATGAGACGGGTCCATTATTTGACACTTGCAAGAAACAGAGCGTCTAAGGAATGGAAACACAACATCTCTTCTTCGTAGAAGGAATGTAAAGTTGCGCCATCAGCAGAGAAGGTCATGGCCAACGTTTACCTCCCACTGCGAAGGACTGTGTACACAGAATTTACGGCTAACCATTAACGCAGTTTACTACTGTGTAACAATTACACCACTGCGCAATGCGTAAAGGACAAGAGAAATGGAAATTTAAGCAATGGCATTATTCTCCTGCATGTCAATGCTACACCCCACACGGCGCAAACAACACAAGCGTATCTGCGATGGAAGGTCTGAAAGCATCCACCATACAGTCAGATCGAGAGTTCTTTTCGGCAAGCTGAAAAAGTTGTTGTTGTTGTTGTTGTGGTCTTCAGTGCGAAGACTGGTTTGATGCAGCTCTCCATCCTAATCTAGCCTATGCAAGCCTCTTCATCTCTGAATAACTGCTACAATCTACATCCATCTGAATCGGCTTACTGTATTCATATCTTCGTCCCCGTCTGCAATTTTTACTGCCCTCACTTCACTCCAATACTAAACTGGTGATCCCTCGATGTCGCACGATGTGTCCTATCAACTGATCCCTTCATTTAGTCAAGTTGTGCCACAGATTTCTTCGCTCACCAATTCTATTCAGTACTCCTCATTAGTTGCGCGATCTACCCATAAAATATTCAACGTTCTTCTGTAGCTCTACATTTCAAAAGCTTCTATTCTCTTCTTGTCTTAACTGTTTACTGTCCATGTTTCACTTCCATACATAACTGCACTCCATATAAATAATTTCAGAAAAGACTTTCTTACACTTCAACCTGTATTCGATGCTAACAGATTCCTCTTCTTCAGAAACGCTTTTCTTGGTATTGCCAGTCCACATTTTATATCTTCTCTCCATTTCACCTCTTGATATTCATACCGCTGCTTCTCTTCCCTCCAAAGGCCTCTTTAATTTTCTTGTAGGCGTTATTTATCATTCCCCTAGAGACATACCCTTCTAAACCCTTACATTTGTTCAAATGGTTCAAATGGCTCTCAGCACAATGGGACTTAACATCTGAGGTCATCAGTCCCCTAGACTAAGAACTACGCAAACCTAACTAACATAACACACATTCATGCCTGAGGCAGGATTCGAACCTGCGACCGTAGCAGCCGCGTGGTTCCGGACTGAAGCGCCTAGAACCGCTCGACCACAGCGGCCGGCTCTTACATTTGTCTTCTAGCCATTCCTGGTGCTGAAGGTGTATATGGGGGAAGGAGATTTTCCAACAACGAGGAAATTGATACAGCTCTTCTCGAATGGCGCCGTAACTAAGGAGCGAATTGCTATTATTGCGAAACTGAATGAGTGGTAGAACGTTCCAAGCGTTGTATATAGAGATTTAGCGACTATACTGAAAATTTTTGTCATGTGTCTGTCACTTTGCACTGTAGTGCACCGTTCAGTAGAAGTTACTTGACCTGCCATAATAATAGGGAATAGGGAACTGACTGTAAAAGCCTTATATTAGCAAATGTCCCTGCATTCTCCCTGAAAAACTGTGGAAAATCCAAAGCAGCGTGGCTTGCTAGTTAGTAATTCTGAGCTCTCATTTCAGGAGCGGTACTTCTAAATTACTCTCTATTTGCTAAGAGATGATAGTACTTAAATGGATTTTATGCTGTGTATGAAGAGTTAAAGCATTTTGCGGTGAAAAATGCCTCACTGTAGAGGCAAGTATTACCACGTTCTACAAAAGTAAAGTATCTTGCATTTTCAGTAACTTCAATCCAGCTGAAAACGACAACGTCTTTGTACTTCATCATGGCTTAGTCAATAACTGAAATGAAACGGTTTGTTATCGGTTATCGGAGAGTGATCCAGTTTGCAGCCTGTGGAGTCTGTATACAGTGGCTTTCTCTTTAGCACAAGAAACTAAGTAGCTGCTGAGTGCCACATTCACTTTAAGAACCTGATCTGTACGACTAACTTGGTGTTTCCCTTCACAGACCCGTTCACTTCCAGAGAAATGTTTACTCTGACATTTATACATTAATGCTCTATTAATGTCACTGTTAGAAAGTTGTAAGATGTGTCATACTAGTACCGAACGACGTGGCGCAAATGGTTAGCACACTGGACTCGCATGCGGGAGGACTACAGTTCAAATCCGTATGCTGCCATATAGATTTTCTGCGATTTTCCTAAATCGCTCCCGGCAACTACCATGATGGTTTTTTTGAAATGGTGCGATCGATTTCCTTCCCCATCCATCCCATTTTCCGAACTTGTGCTCCGATGACCTCGATGTCCACGGGACGTTAAAGACTAATACTAAATTAAACTGCAATGCTAAACAGGTGAGTTAATGATATACAAGGCGAGTCAGCAGCTCCTACCACTGTCGTGTTATGCAACCTGCAATGTTATATCTGGTTGTAAACCGCACGAAAAACTATGTTGGTTTGAGACGCAAATTACCTGTTTGGTAGTGTAACGATACTAAATTAAACTGCAATGCTAAACAGGTGAGTTAATGATATACAAGACGAGTTAGCAGCTCCTACCACTGTCGTGTTATGCAACCTGCAATGTTATAGCTGGTCGTAAACCGCACGAAAAACTATGTTGGTTTGAGACGCAAATTACCTGTTTGGTAGTGTAACGATACTAAATTAAACTGCAATGCTAAACAGGTGAGTTAATGATATACAAGGCGAGTCAGCAGCTCCTACCACTGTCGTGTTATGCAACCTGCAATGTTATAGCTGGTCGTAAACCGCACGCGAGTTTCATATCCTATCGCTCGCTATGTGCAAACTATTAGCCCTACAGAAAAATAGAACGGGATCTTTTTTGTTGAAAATTCAATGTAGTTAAATTTTTCTCTGAAATATGTTTTCACTAGAAGCTGTAGTTTTCGATTTATTCAAGAAAAATGTACAAAGTGGTCCTCAGCCCCCACCAGCCAGGATTTCTAATTTTTTGTACGAATTATTTCCCACATTAAATATTTTTAGGTCTTCACTGACTGTCATTATTATGCCGCCGGCTCAGTCGAGCATCTACAAATTGTAACTTTGACCTTTGTTTAAGTTTTACCTAACAGTTTTGTGAATCTCAACAGTATAAAATAAACAATTACATCTTTGTATTCATCGGGACTTCTGACTACGAAACTACTGTGCTTTTAATGGTTAAGTCTGAGTCGAACTGCCAACGTAATTAGTTTTAGCGTAACATTTAAAAAAGTAATTTTTAAAGTTTGTCTCCCTCACGGGCACTTTTGTATTAATAATGTTGACCAAGTAGCCGACTATGCTTGTGATGATAAAATAAAAATGAGTATCAATCAATGCAGGAAACTTATTTCTTTCAAGGAGTTTATCACAGATGGACACTGTGCAACTAAAGTAGTTGGTATTTTATTTTATTGCCTTATTTTCATTAGCAGTTCGTAACGTTAGTTGACAGTCATTGACATTTCACTCATTTAAAGATATTTAGGTACTATTTTATGGCGTTCACGTCCCCAATTTAATGCGTATTCGTACACCATCTTTGTTTTTCGGCGGATGGTTGCGTGTTTCCTTTGAATGCCCCCCCCCCCCCCCTTTGAGGAAGCAACGTAGACAGTTTTAACGTAAAAGGATTTGTCATCAAAACGTGAATTACCATGCAGATCACTCAGTTACAACTGCACACGCGCAGCGGTGCTTTCAACTGAAACGACTCTATCGACTTTTTCGTCGATGGGACGTTAAACAGCAATTTGTTTTCCGATCTTTTCGAAGACAGCCCTTCACACAAAATTACATTTAATGTGCGGTAAGAAAATAATAAGAGACTACAGTAGCAATAATCATCTTTGTCTCAAATGGTGCACTGTTTCAGAACTTTGTTTCATGGTTAAATGATAATCTCAAGCGAACGACCTTTTTTCGCAGTTTAAATACACTAGTGGAAAATGACTAATGTTTATAGTGATGCAAGGGTACCTCATAAGTGAAGTTTTATTCGCACATACAGATAACTTACGGTTTTTGATCACAATCACAGAGTCATAAAACGTCAGGAAGTTGCCCTTGGATAACAATTTTAGCTTCTTGTACAGATTTAGAATACATAAATGCGCTAGAGAGGCAGTTCTGGAGGCAGTTCTAACTTTGCGTTTCATAATGCGAGGAACGCTTAAGAAAAATCAAGACATGTCCGTAGGATACGTCAACCTAGAAAAAGCTTTCGACAATGTGAATGCGAAATGGTGAAAAATGTTCGAAATTATGGGAAAAATGGGGAAAGACGAGTAATGTACAATATGTACAAGAACAATGAGGGAACAATAAGAATGGAAGATCAAGAACGAAGTGTTCAGGGTAGAAATGGTATCAGACAGGGATGTGATCTCTTAAAGGAAGCAATGACGAAAATAAAAGAAGGTTCAAGAGTGAGATTAAATTCCATGGCGAGAGGATATCAATGATAAGATTCGCTGATGACATTGGCATCATCAGTGAAAGTGAACAGGAATTACAGGATCTGTTGAACTGAATCAACAGGTTAGCGTACACAAATTATGGAGTGAGAATAAACCTAACAAAGACGAACTTAATAGGGAATACCAGAAATAATATTAGCGGCAAACGTAACATCAAAATTGTAAACGAAATGGAGGAATTCTTCTGTCTTGAAAGCATCATCAGAAATGATGGATGTATCAAGTAGAAGATAAAAATCAGATTAGTACAGGAAAGAAGGCCATTCCTGGCCAAGAGAAGTCTACTGGTCTTAAAACTAGGCCTCACCTTGAGGAAAATTTTTTTGAGATTGTACATTTAAGTAATGTAGTGTGTGGTAGTGAACCACGGACTGTGAGAAAACCGCAAATGACGAGGGTCGAAGCGCTTGAGATGTGGTGCTGTTGAAGGATATTAAAAATTAAATGGAGTGATGAATGAGGAACTGGTGAAGAGAGGAGCACATCGGAAACACTGGCAAGGGGAAGAGAGAGGTTCGTAGGACAAGTGTTAAGCACATCATGGAATGACTTCTATTAGAGGGAGCTATGGACGATAAAATCTCTAAAGGGAGTCAGTGATTGGAATACATAAAACGAATAATTGAGGACGTAGGTTGCAAGTGCTACTCTGAGATGAAAGGGTTGGCACAAGAAAGGAATTCGTGGCAGGCCGCATCAAACCAGCCAGAAGACAGAAAAAAAAAGGAAACGAAAAACGTAAAATTAACTTCGTGCGTACCTCACGGAATTTGTATTGGAACATTACTATTCGCAACATACTGGGTGAGACAGCTAAAATGGGACATCATAAATGTATTGAGGTACAGTTTTCGCTAAGTTACGAAGAAATACGCAAAAAACCGAAATTATTTATTAAAAGCTATATATTTTCAAATTGTTTATGAAACAAACTTATCCCCTTCAAAATACTCTCCATTACAACGAATACATTTGTCCTACCTTTTTTGTAGTCATCTTTAGAAATGACTGACAGTTCCTCCCTCGTTTTTTTTTCTTGACTGCTTCAGCGTTGTCGAATCGGTGTCCTTTGATCACCCTTTCCGTGCTCGGAGCCAGGTCAAGCAAGTAAGTTGATGGGACAGTCATTTTTAGCCAAACACTAACAGAGATGGCTGTGTGTGCAGGTGCATTGTCGTGGAAGCTTGAGTCTCCTGTCTGCCACAAATCGGGTCTTTTTTGACGAACACTGTTGTGCAATCTTCTTGAAACTTCCAAATAAAAGGTTTGATTGACGCTCTGAACAGGGGGAACAATCTATGAATGAGCCACGCCCTTGGCATCAAAAATCAAATCAGCATTGTTTTGAAGTTTGGTTTGACTTGACGACTTTTTTTGGGCGTGGTAACGATGACGTCTTCCACTGGTTTGACTGTTGCTTTGTTTCTGGGTCGCAACCATAGCACCATGACACATCATCAGTAATGATCTTTGACAGAAAGTGTGGATCATTTCAAGCGACATTGCTGCTCGCGTTGGTCGAGATCCAATGACTGTTAGCAGAATAAGGAATCGGTGGGTTCAGGAGGGTAATACGGAACGCCGTGCTGGATCCCAACGGCCTCGTATCACTAGCAGTCGAGATGACAGGCATCTTATCCGCATGCCACGTCTCGATACCTGAGTCAACAGATGGGTACGTTTGCAAGACAACAACCATCTGCACTAACAGTTCGAAGACGTTTGCAGCAGCATGGACTATCAGCTCGGAGACCATGGCTGCGGTTACCCTTGACGCTGCATCACAGACAGGAGCGCCTGCGATGGTGTACTCAACGACGAACCTGGGTGCACGAATGGCAAAACGTAGTTTCGTCGGATGAATCCAGGTTCTGTTTACAGCATCATGATGGTCGCATCCGTGTCTGGCGACATCGCGGTGAACGCTCATTGGAAGCGTGTATTCGTCATCGCCATACTGGCGTATCACCCGGCGTGATGGTATGGGGTGCCATTGGTTACACGTCTCGGTCACCTTTTGTTCGCATTGACGGCACTTTGAACAGTGGACGTTACATTTCAGATGTGTTACGACCCGTGGCTCTACCCTTCATTCTATCCCTGTGAAACCCTACATTTCAGCAGGATAATGCACGACCGCATGTTGCAGGTTCTGTACGGGCCTTTCTGGATACGGAGAATGTTCGACTGCTGCCCTGGCCAGCACATTCTCCAGATCTCTCACCAATTGAAAACGTCTGGTCAATGGTGGCCGAGCAACTGACTCGTCACAATACGCCAGTCATTACTCATGATGAATTGTGGTATCGTGTTGAAGCTGCATGGTTAGCTGTACCTGTACACGACATCCGAGCTATGTTTGTCTCAATGCCCAGGCGTATCAAGGCCGTTATTACGGCCAGAGGTGGTTGTTCTGGGTACTGATTTCTCAGGATCTATGCGCCCAAATTGCGTGAAAATGTACTCACATGTCAGTTGTACCCGTTTATCATCTGCATTTCTTCTTGGCGAGGCTCAAACAATTCTAACCAATGCTCAACAGTTGAAGCGCACCAAATAGGATGGTATCGAGGTCCATGTCAGACCTCTGACGATGACTTAACGCAGCTCCCGTCCGGGGACGTGCAGCTCCTACACGCGTGCGCTGCCTGCAAAGTGCTACAAATCGTTAGCAACGGTCCACGCAGCATTCGCACCGTGGCTCTTCGCAATGAATACCGCCTTGAAACCCTGAAGCAAGTATTAGAGAAACTCGCCACACTATACCGGAACTCGAGACACTCGAACAATCTTTTCATCCTTATTGTGGGGAACTACGATCATAACCGTAGGTGGTAGCTAAAGCCCCTGCACATCAGCAATACCGACTCGATGCGCCAGCTTCTATCACAGTACCAACACGCAACAGCAGGGAAGCCGGCAACTTCGCGCACTAGCGTACAAACAAACCGCCAACACAGCCCTCACTGTAAATCCCGCATATGAACTATCGGACACTAACCAAAGATGAACTCAACTGTTCCAGGTATGCCGATGCTGGCCGGGAAGACAGCGCCTGTATCCAGCTGCAGCCGCCGAGTAACAACGCCTCACAACGTCAAAGTTATCCGCCTGCATGACACCCACCACTAACTTACCTAACCACTGCACGATCTGTTGCAGATAGCAGGCAACCCGCTACTGCTCTTGCTATCCGACACGACAATCACAGATCATTTTTCCCTTGGCCCTTGCCTTGGCACTTTTTTACCGCTGCCCTTAAACCGCTACCCGTCATTCACCTTTTGACCCAATCTGTCTTCAGATGAGCGCCTATTAATGGCTAATCTTAACCAGGCGTACGCAAACATCGCTGTACCCACATCCCGCGAAGACCTAACTTAGTCAACACTGACCCTTACGCAGAGATGGCAGTAGATCTTTTGTGTTGGCCATCATGCCTGTGTGGGCGTGGTGCGGTTCCACCATTTATCAAAAACCTTGCGACGGTGGCGGGCGTGGTAATGCTGCCACGGTGTTCGATTGCGAAGGGGGAGGTCCGTGTTCATATCTCCCTCATGCCTCTCCCTTTTTTCACAAAACTATGGACCACCCGTACGGTCATTGACGTGTCTGTTCGCTGTATTCAAATATGTGCCGGTGTCGTGGTGTAACGTCCGTTTGCAACAGTGTGGTGTAGGGAAGGGACCTCCAGACGTACCTAACTCTTATTTGTTCTACACAGCTCATAACATAACTCTTGCGTTGGAAGTTTTGACTCTTGAATTGCTTAGTTGTAACATAATTGCAGTACACACCCGTTTATTTGTTGTTTTCATTTATGTGAGAGGTCTACTCAGCATCTCACCTGCTCTCACTATTCATCACATTTACTTGCGGCGGTAATATTTTCTAACCACACGATTCAATTCTATAACCAGTGTATAATATGACAATTGTCAATGCTACAAAAGAACAGACACGTCAGTAGCCGGACTGAAAGTTCACAATTTTGTGAAAAAAGGGCTAGAAGGGAGATTTGAAGACGGGTCTCCCACGGTGTAGTCCAACAACTTGATCACACAACCACGACACCGTGAATCTTGCAATTAGGTCGATGTTTCACACCTTGAGCTTGGACCCTTCACTGTTTCAATTTTGCTTCTTACTGTTTTCATGCTTGATCTGTGTTTTGTTTTTGACGGGCTATCCGTTGGGCCAAAAAAATGGCTCTGAGCACTATGGGACTTAACTGCTTTGGTCATCAGTCCCCTAGAACTTAGAACTACTTAAACCTAACTAACCTAAGGGCATCGCAAACATCCATGCCCGAGGCAGGATTCGACCTTGCGACCGTAGCGGTCGCGCGGTTCCAGACAGTAGCGCCTAGAACAGCTCGGCCGCTCCGGCCGGCTCCGTTGGGCCATTTTACCACTAAATTTGAGGGGGTGCGATGAGGAGTTTCCTTTTTTAGTATCTCTGAGATGTCCACGTCCGTGCGATTCGGGAAATCTGAATCACCGTCGGATACAAAAGTTTTACGTCCAGTCCGATTATGACTGTATCGCACATGCCATGTTGACATTATAGTGGACAGTATGTTTGTTAAAAATAAAAACACATGTTTGTCAAAAATAAAAACAATGCAGTTAAAAATCAGGTTGTGTAACTAGGGATGTCCACAAACACAACGTTCCACTGATGGTTGTTAGATGTTGAATTTCGTACATTTGTACACATGTTTACGTTTAGATAATGAGTTAAATATATCATGGATTCACATTCTTCGCAGTAAACAGTTCAACTGCCATCTATGAATGGTTATTGCATGTTGATGTCGAAGATGCTGTGATTGGACCGTGTACAACGTAATGTTGTTTGTTGTTGCTAATCCATTACCAAATACATGAACTATGAATAAGTAAGTCCTATTACGATAAAGCTTCGAACTTCTCTGCCAGCCGCTGGAGTAATCCAGGTGTGACACTGGAGACCAGACTTCATGTATCATTCGTTCTGTGTGCGCCAGTATCTTCGGTTGGTTGCACCCGTTCTCTCAATGGCAGCCACAACAGCTCTTCAACACGTATAAATGAGGCCTTCAGGTAAACACGCAGAGAGCACAAAGTGATACTTGTCATTTCTTGTTGCTGCCTATTAACATACCGCTAACTTTTTGTGTTTACTTCCCAAAAGGTGAAATGTGTTTGATTATCTCAGTTTCAATTGTGGTTGGAAACAACGCCTAAATCTTGTTTGTAAGGGAAATGGGTGAAGTAAACAGAGTCCTGCCTGGTCCTTACATCCCTAGAGGGCCCTTTAGACCTACCACTGACTCGCAACTGACTGTCAAGTTCACGATTGCTGATTAGTTCAGAATTTCCTGTAGAGGAGTCAGTATTCAGAAAACAGTACTTGAAGTACCTTCGGTACCTCTAGTAAGTACGTCACGGTGACCTTTCGAACATACCCCTCCGCACCAGCTTACCATCGCTTATTAGCAAATCGGTCGATTAACAGATACTTACGAACAACAACTAACTCGTCCAGTGGCTGAGAACAGCATTCACAATGAGGCTGCATTGTGGCTCGCACAATGTTTGCGGAACGGTAAACAAATAACGTTAAACTAAGCTTTCAGATTTTCTTTTAATTTCTGGATCGGTCACACTACAAGCATCACAAGTTCCCCTTAAAAATCGAAGTGATCAACACCCAAGAAGGTGCTTTTTCTTATTACAAGAGAAAAATCTTAGGAAATTTACTAATTCCCTGAAGCTACTTGGCATTTGACTCACGAACATTTTTTTTTTTTTGTCGAGGTTATGGTCACTAATTAACTCACATAACTCTAAAAGTGGCGTATAACCGTCCTCAAATGGGACGTGTTTCTCATCACGAAGCACGCCATACGTGCTGCCCGTCGTGGCTGCTGCACGACCTGAAACGACCTGCTACATATCACGGAACACACCATGCTCCTTATCGCCATTGCGACAGGAGCGCTCACCAGCGACAGTTGTCAGATGCGTCTGGCGAGCTAATCACACATGTCTTTTTTTTTTTTTTTTTTTTTTTTTACAAAATGCGGACGCCCGTAAAACAGCTGCGTTAACACTGTTACCGGTCATCTACGAAGAGCGGCGGAAGTTGCGAAGAAGAGTCTGGACTCGATGGTTTAGCCAGCGAATTCCTGGTAGAAGAGCACTACGTAATGCTGTACAACGATCTGAATAACGTCCCGTGCGATGACAGTGTAAGGGTAGGAAATATGGATCAGGCTATGTAGATGGATCGCAACGGGGTCGACATCATTAAAACAATGGCGTTTTTCGCTGCAGCGGGATCTTCTCACGAAATTTCAATCACCAACTATCTCCATCGGACGCGAAAATATTTTGTTGACGCCGAGCTACATAAGGGAAAAAGATCACCATAATAAAAAAAAAGGGAAGTCAGAGCTCGCGCTGAAAGATATAGGTGTTCATTTTTCTGCACGCTGTACGGAAGTGGAATAATAGAGATTGATTGTGAAGGTGGTTCGATGAACCCTCTGCCAGGCACTTAGATGTGATTTGCAGATGTAGATGTAGGATGTCAGAGCATGGGAAGAGACGAGAGGCGCGCAACATCTAAGCGGCTGACAGAGGATGCGTGTGGGAGAGTTAGAAAGAAGCAGAAGGCCACGTGTGGTGTACGCCGTTCAACGACTTATCTTTGACTTCAATCACATATTCGACACATCTTCACTCTGTTTTCAAAAACACTATTATAAAGCATGTATGATGAACCGTGCAACTAAAGGAACGTCTTCCGGTAGCCCTGCAATGGTACGAGTTTTAAACCTCACCCATCGAGCTCTGGCGAACACTCTTCGATCTGGGCTCAAGGGCATTCTTCTACAATAGCTTCTACTGCGGCCGCAGATGTACAGTTCGTACATCTACTTACTCTGAACTTTTATAGTTGTGTGATTCCTCATTCACGATATTGTTAAACTAAGAAAATACAGTACTTCACAAAACGATCACCTTTCTAAACAAATTTTCGTGGCAATGCCCCACAACGAAATTAACAATAGGGCCTTGATATAAAACAGAACTGGTTGACTGGGAGACCACTAGCGGTAGGCTCAGCGGCCTTTGTTGCAAAGGAGTTCTGTTTTCGTGTAGTATGTGAGTTGTGTGCTAAGTGCTGTTGCAGAGCCCAGGTGGCTGCTTTGCTCGTATACTGTTTTATTGTTATGTTTGTGCTGTTGAAGCCAAGACAGAAGGCAGAGAATGAAACCCAGTCCCGGGACAAAATTGTGAATTTATCTTAGTTAACTTTTTTGATAACAACAATCGACCGTTACTACTTTGATGTGAATCTTCATGATAATCTGTTCTTTTTCTTTCTTTTTTTAAGTTTAAAGATTGAATTAAGTTTACAGAGTTTATCATAATATTTTCTCCTGATCTGTATTTCTTTCTACTACTATGCTCTGGAACATTGACACGGCTACGTATAAGCTACTCCAACTTTCCTATAGCCTCTCTTTCCACCGAGCGAGGTGGCGCAGTGGTTAGCACACTGGACTCGCATTCGGGAGGACGACGGTTCAATCCCGCGTCCGGCCATCCTGATTTAGGTTTTCCGTGATTTCCCTAAATCGCTCCAGGCAAATGCCGGGATGGTTCCTTTGAAAGGGCACGGCCTACTTCCTTCCCCATCCGTCCCTAATCCGATGAGACCGATGACCTCGCTGTCTGGTCTCCTCCCCCAAAACCACCACCACCTCTCTTTCCACTCTGTCGGGTGTTTCTTAACCGTAACAGAAAAAGCATCATTGCTTTTCGTTATTTCACGTTTTCTTGACTAATTTTACAGTTATCTTGTACCTAATGATACTAATACTTTGCCAACAGCATATTCTGCTACCACACTAACAAACAACACGACTATTACAAGCATAACATGTCCGCTTTTCTACAACCATCACCTTGATTTTTGAACGGCAGCTACTACTTTGGAGGCGTGGCACCTTATATCGCTCCTATATAATATCGACGGTAATGTCATTGACGTCACTGCCGTCAGCTGTCTGGTGTTGGTGTGATTGCGCTTTTACTTTACTTTAAGAGTGTGTTTATGTGCTAAAACAGTAATTTTGTGCTATTCTGCTTTTTTGCGACTACTTTTCTTTGGCATTTTGTAACCGTTGTTGGCTGTATGGTCCTTGTGACCCCGAACCCAAATAAAGGAAATAAAAAAAAAATTGGATGGTAGGTAGCAGAGACAACGATGACTAATGGTTCTAGCATGACAGACGTGCTCGATGATCCCGCAGCAGTTCCAAGTAACCACGGCTGCCGGAAAAAGGTGTCAGCATCTTAGGGACTATAAAATCCAGTAACAAAAACAGTGCATTTAGGAAACAAAACTGTATCTTTTGTGGGTATTATGACTTCTATTAATTATTGCTGATTTAATATGTTTAGTTATTAGTGTGAATGAAGGTGTGGGTGCAAAGTAATATAATAAATGATAATTATGTGCCTTAACTGAGTAAATGGTAGTGTGGGAATTGTATCAGTATGCACAGAGTGAATCATACTCTGAGGGCAAATTTGTAGAGTACAACTAGCCGGATTATGGTACTGGGAAAATATGAAACATCTTACAATAATTCAAGTGTTTAAAGAGGGAGTTATTTCGATATTTGTGGGTTTTATAATTTTGTTAATTTAACGAATTCCTCATAGAAATCATTAAGTTCTGACTGGTCAAATGTTAAAGATGCGGGATTGCGCAGTTTAATACTGATATCGGATTGGCTATTATGTGTATCAGCCAATCAGAGGACGGTACTTTCGCACGTATCTTAAGAGCTTTTTGAAGTCTAGGAAAAGTTTGGAGCTCAGCATTGAGCATGTTCGGACGCCGGTACAAGGGGTTGAGATTATTGCGGTATAATGAGTTACACTTGACCGTGGAGTGTCGCAAAGTGAATGTGAACGACTGAGAAATACGGACACTCGAAATACCAAATTTTCTGTGAGCTATGATTTACGAAGTAAATAGATTCAGCGTGGTACATTTTGGAAGTCGGGACGTTGTGTAACATTTGAATTTGAGCTAGCATTCTGTCATAGACAATCCGTTTTGTAATCCTTCTGGTAGGTAAAGGTGTTGGTTAAATACTATAAGTTGGCTCTTATGAGTTACTGCGATTTTGTGTGTGTGTGTGTGTGTGTGTGTGTGTGTGTGTGTGTGTGTGTGTGTGTGTGTGTGTCTGTGTGTGGAAACTGTATCTTGATATTAGCACAGGCTTGGCAGTGGCTTTGTATCAAGAAAGCGACAGTATAATGAAGTTTTCACTTACAAACTATCTGTGGTTTAACAGCTGTGATAAACTGAGACCAGAAAACATTTGATGCAACCGACGCAGACTTACATTGAGGCTAGTTTCCGCTACAGCTTTCTCTCGCCGAAGAACATTATTCATTTTCTAACAGATCAAACGTGTGGACATGACTGCAGAAGACCGAAACGTTAGTGGACTGTTTCGTCCAGGAAGAAAAATTAAACTGCGCCGTTGCATACTAATGAAGATTACGTTAGTAGTACTAAAACTAATACTTTTACTACGATTGCTTATGATTCCACAGTCGAAATGTATCTTGTTTCTCTCTACGTCCTGTAGCAGATCAGCTACCCTTCCGTGTCTAGCAATATTTTGCTGCCTCTAGACAGCATGGCGACGGATGACAGCGCCTCGCTTACCTCACTGACTTCTCGGTCTTCTTAGGTACGCTTGTGGCCACCTCCCTTCACTCTTGTTTTACTGGACCAGGCGGTCGTAGAGCTGTCCGGCTTTGTTATCGTTCCCTGGGGTCGTCTAATGGCCTTAATCTTCTTTTGACTACAGCTAAGCCTCGCTTTTTATGAGACAACATCAGCTACAAGATTTACGGTTTCAGAATCCCCCTTTACTCTACGTCGTAAAGTCTTACCTCTCAAAGCCTTCCTGGTAGGGAAGAAACGTAGCGTGGCCCTCTCGAATAGTGCCAAGCAGCCTGCACCCTTGCGACGGACGCATCCCCAATAACAGTGTTACGTGCCGTGACTCCACGAGGCAGTCCGGAGAGATTTGGAATTTAATAAAGAATATTGGCACGAAGTTTCTTGACCAAGAAATATACGAAATCGCTTCTCCTCCCTTTGCCGGCCAAAGACTGGCGATGAAAAGCTCTTCCACCCCAGGAGTCGACCAGAACCGCACAAGCGTTAGCAAGAGGCTCCTTTTCCATTTCTATTCAATTATTTTGAGCCTTCATTCTTCTGACTGGTTGATGCGGCCCGCCAGAATTCCTCCATTGTGCCAACCTCTTCGTCTCAGTAGCACTTGCAGCCTATGTTATCAGTTAGCGTAGAGTTTTCTTGTTTGGGAAACCAAATAAAAGTGTCATTAATGAATATCTTCATAGTCAGCTCCAAGCATTCACCGCGGGACACAAAGATATTGAGCAAAATGGTTCAAATGGCTCTGAGCACTATGGGACTTAACATCTGTGGTCATCAGTCCCCTATAACTTAGAATTACTGAAACCTAACTAACCTAAGGACATCACACACATCCATGCCCGAGGCAGGATTCGAACCTGCGACCATAGCAGTCGCGCGGTTCCGGACTGAGCGCCTGAACCGCTAGACCACCGCGGCCGGCGATATTGAGCATCTTTGGTCGGAAATTAAAGGTATTGTCCACCACGTGCTAGAGAAGCATGTGCCTAGCAAAAGTATATGGGAGGGAAAGGATCCACCTTGGTACAACAAACATATTAGGAAGTTGCTGAGAAAGCAGAGAATTTTGCACAGTCGTTTTAATCGTAGTCACTGCCCCACTGGCAAACATAAATTATGCGAAATGGAAGCAGAAGGACAATGAAAGACTCTTTTAACGAATTTGGAAGTAATATTTTATCGACAGATTCTAAAAATACCCCCAAAAAATTTTGGTCGTACGTAAAATCTATGAACGCTACAAATAATTCAATACCTTCTCTTGCTGACAGTACGGGAAATGTTACGGTTGATGATAAACAGAAGGCCGAAATTATAAACCTAGCTTTCAAAAACTCGTTTACGATAGAGGACTGCAGCACCATTCCCCCTTTAAATTATCGAACAAACGGAAGGATGACTGACATAGTGTTTAGTGTATCCGGGATTGTAAAACAGTTAAGTTCCTTAGACACCAGAAAGGCATCTGGCCCAGACGGTATCCCCGTAAGATTTTATGTTGACTATGCTACAAATATAGCACTATTCTTATCCGTCATCTATCAGAGATTTAACGGCGGAAAGTTCCACGGGACTGGAAGAAGGCCCACGTCATAGCAATCTATAAAAAGGGTAGGACATCGGATGCACATAGTTACCGGGCAATTTTATTGACATCGATTTGTTGTAGAATCATGGAATATCTTTTGTGTTCAGACATAATGACCTTTCTAGACTCTGAGAAGCTCATCTGCAGAAACCAACACGGTTTTAGGAAACAGCGGTCATGCGAGACACAACTGGCCCTCTTTGTGCATGATATACAACAGGCTCTAGATATCGGCTCCCAGGTTGATGCCATATTTCTCGACTTTCGGAAGGCGTTCGACTCAGTTCCGCACTGTCGCTTGCTACAAAAAGTGCGCGCTTACGGTCTATCCGATGACATATGCGGTTGGATAGAAAGTTTTCTGGCAGATAGGGACCAGTATGTCGTCCTGAACGGGGTAACTTCAACAGAAACAAGAGTAACTTCAGGTGTGCCCCAGGGCAGCGTAATAGGTCCTCAGCTTTTTACGATTTACATAAACGATCTGGTTGATGGTATTGACAGCTGCCTTAGACTGTTTGCCGATGATGCTGTAGTCTACAGGAAAGTAGTATCACACCAAAGCTGTGAACAAATCAATGAGGATTTGCAGAAAATAAATGCGTGGTGTAATAAATGGCAGTTATCTCTCAATATTAGTAAGTGTAACCCACTGCGTATAACAAGGCGAAAATCCCCATTAATGTATGAGTACAAAATAAATGATCAGTCTTTGGAAGCGGTAACATCAGTCAAGTATCTGGGTGTGACTATTCGAAATGATCTCAAATGGAAAGATCAGATTACACAAGTAACGGGTAAGGCGAACTCTAGATTGCGGTTTATTGGTAGAATCCTGAAGCGATGCAGCCCTTCAACAAAGGAAATTGCTTACAATACGTTAGTTCGTCCAGCCTTGGAGTATTGTTCGTCTGTGTGGGACCCTTGGCAGTTGGGTCTGATACAAGAGATTGAGAAGGACCAAAGAAGAGCGGCGAGATTCGTGGCTGGTACATTTAGCCATCGCGAGAGCGTTACAAATCTCATAGAAAGTTTGAAGTGGGACACACTTGCAGATAGACGACGCGCTAAACAGAAGGGGCTGCTCACTAAATTCCGAAATCCAATCTTCGCCGAGGATGTAGAGCATATATTATTACCACCAACTTTCAAATCGCGCAATGATCATCATTCAAAGATAAGGGAAATAAGAGCTAGTACTGAGGCGTTCAGACAATCGTTTTTCCCTCGCGCGATCCGCGAGTGGAACAGAAGGGGGAAAATATGACTTTGGCGCGAATAATGCCCTCCGCCACACACCGCTTGGTGGTTAGTGGAGTATATATGTAGATGTAGATGTTGCTGTTGGATGTATTCCAATCTGTCTTCTCCAAAGGTTTTTGGCCTCTACAGCTCCCTCTAGTTATTCGCTGACATTTTAACAGATGTTCTATAATCCCGTCCCTTCTTCTTGTTAGTGTTTATGGTGTATTACATTCTTTGCTGATTCTACAGACAGCCTCCTCATTCCTTATCTTATCAGTCAATCTTATTTTTTATAATCTTGTATAGCACCACATCTGAAACGCTTCTGTTCTCTTCCTCTCAGCTTCCCCCACAGTTCATGTTTTACTATCATACGATGCTGTGCTCCAAACGCACATTCCCAAAAATTTCTTCCTCTCTTTAGGGCCGATGTTTCGTACTAACTCACTTCTCTTAGCCAGGAATATCCTCTTTGCCTACGTTAATCTGCTTTTTTTCTCCTTTTTTTCTTCGTTCGTCATGCGATTTTTTATTTCCAGGGGGCATAATACTTTAACTTTCTCCATTTCGTGATCACCAGGTTTGATATTAAGTTTATCGCACTCTCATCTGTGCTTTTCATTACTTCCCTCTTTCTTCGGTTTTCTCTCAATCCATATTCTGTACTCATTAGACTCCCCAGTCCATTCAATATCTCCTGTAATTGTCCTTCACTTTCGCTATGAACGGATCTTACCAATGATATTCGTTCAAGTTAAATTTAATTCCATTCTTGAACTTTTCTTCGACTGCCTTCATTGCTTCTTCAATGTACAGATTGAACAATAGGGGATAAAAACTAGATCTGTTTTTCGCACCTGTTTCAATCCGAGCATTTCTTTCTTGGTCTTCCATTTTTATTGCTCCCTCTTTGGTCTTGTATATACTCTATTTCATACTTCCTTCTCTATAGCTTATTCCAACTTTTCTCGCAATTAATCCTGCCTCGGGTATGGATGTGTGTGATGTCCTTAGGTTAGTTAGGTTTAATTAGTTCTAAGTTCTAGGCGACTGATGACCACAGAAGTTAAGTCGCATAGTGCTCAGAGCCATTTGAACCATTTTTATTTTCTCGCAATTTCGGACATCGTGCACCATGTACTTTGCCGAGCCCTTCGTCCCAGTCGTCAAGTGGCGTTAACGAGACCAAGAATTAAGAGAATTTCATGTAAATAGATATTCCTCGAGAGCCGTTCTGAGAGATCACCCACTGTTTTCAGTGGTAATATCTCTGGTCAACGTCAACAGCCATCAGTGTTCGTGTAGTTCTCGAAAAAATATTGAAAAGTATAGTCAATTTATTATCTGTATATATATGACTATGGTTCTGTTCTTTCGGACATGTCCGAAGGAACAAATACCATCGGTCACCATGCAGCTCGATAGAATGAAATTACAACGAAATGAATACCCTTAGCTGCATACAAGCGTTGATATAAGTCAACGGGGGCAGTTGTGTGCCCCGACCGTGACTCGAACTCGTGATCTCTTGCACACATGGCAGACGCTCTATCCATCTGAGCCACATAGGATAGTGCGACTGCAGGGACTAAAGTCTGGCACACCTCCCATGAGACATGTCCGAAAGAACAGGTACCACCTTCATACATACAGGGTGGTCCATTGATCGTGACCGGGCAAAATATCTCACGAAATAAGCGTCAAACGAAAAAACTACAAAGAACGAAACTCGTCTAGCTTGAAGGGGGAAACCAGATGGCGTTATGGTTGTCCCGCTAGATGGTACTGCCATAGGTCAAACGGATATCAACTGCGTTTTTGAAAAATAGGAACAACCAATTTTTATTACATATTCGTGTAGTACGTAAAGAAATATGAATGTTTTAGTTGGACCACTTTTTTCGCTTTGTGATAGATGGCGCTGTAATAGTCACAAACATATTGCTCACAATTTTAAACGAACAGTAGCTAACAGGTAGGATATTTAATTATAATACAGAACGTAGGTACGTTTGAACATTTTATTTCGGTTGTTCCAATGTGATACATGTACCTTTGTGAACTTATCATTTCTGAGAACGCATGCTGTTACAGCGCGATTACCTGTAAATACCACATTAATGCAATAAATGCTCAAAATGATGTCCGTCAACCTCAATGCAATTGGCAATACGTGTAACGACATTCCTCTCAACAGCGAGTAGCTCGCCTTCCGTAATGTTCGCACTTGCATTGACAATGCGCTGACGCATGTTGTCAGGCGTTGTCGGTGGATCACGATAGCAAATATCCTTCAGTTTGCCCCACAGAAAGAAATCCGGGGACGTCAGATCCGGTGAACGTGCTTCGACGACCAATCCACCTGTCATGAAATATGCTATTCAATACCGCTTCAACCGCACGCGAGCTATGTGGCGGACATCCATCATGTTGGAGGTACATCGCCATTCTGTCAAGCAATGAAACATCTTGTAGTAACATCGGTAGAAAATTACGTAGGAAATCAGCATACATTGCACCATTTAGATTGCCATCAATAAAATGGGGGCCAATTATCCTTCCTCCCATAATGGCGCACCATACGTTAACCCGCCAAGGTCGCTGATGTTCCACTTGTCGCAGCCATCGTGGATTATCGGTTGCCCAATAGTGCATATTATGCCGGTTTACGTTAGCGTTGTTGGTGAATGACGCTTCGTCGCTAAATAGAACGCGTGCAAAAAATCTCTCATCGTCCCGTAATTTCTCTTGTGTCCAGTGACAGAACTGTACACGAAATTCAAAGTCGTCGCCATGCAAATCCTGGTCCGTAAAATATGGTACGGGTGCAATCGATGTTGATGTAGCATTCTCAACACCGACGTCTTTGAGATTCCCAATTCTGGCGCAATTTGTCTGCTACTGATGTGCGGATTAGCCGCGACAGCAGCTAAAACACCTACTTGGTCATCATCATTTGTTGCAGGTCGTGGCTGACGTTTCACATGTGGCTGAACACTTCCTGTTTCCTTAAATATCGTAATTATCCGGTGAACGGTCCGGACATTTGGATGATGTCGTCCAGGATACCGAGCAGCATACATAGCACACGCCGGTTGGGCATTTTGATCACAATAGCCATGCATCAACACAATATCGACCTTTTCCGCAATTGGTAAACGATCCATTGTAACACGGGTAATGTATCACGAAGCAAATACCGTCCGCACTGGCGGAATGTTACGTGATACCACGTACTTATACGTTTGTGACTATTACAGCGCCATCTATCACAAAGCGGAAACAGTGGTCCAACTAAAACATTCATATTTCTTTACGTACTACACGAATATGTAATAAAAATGAGGGGTTTCTATTTAAAGAAAAACGTAGTTGATATCCGTTTGACCTATGGCAGCGCTATCTAGCGGGCCAACCATACCGCCATCTGGTTTCCCCCTTCAAGCTAGACGAGTTTCTGTAGTTTTTTCGTTTGCTGCTTACTTCGTGAGATATTTGGTCCGGTCACTATCAATGGAGCACCCTGTATATAGTTAAGGCTCACCGGCCATTTGACCATCTTCTTCTGATCGGATGCAGAAACAGTTCCCGAACTGTTACGGGAATCGGCAATAAAGCCGCGAGTACTGACTATTATGGGCAGGGGCACTACGAATTTAGTGCGGGACAATAAGTTGCGAATGTGGGTCTCACGGGAGGCGTGCCAGAGATGAGTCCCTGCAGTCGCACTATCCTCTGCGTCCTCGGTGGTTCGGATGTGCTGCTGGCACGGTAACTCATTGTGTTCGGGCAGAGAGCTGGTTGGCCTCTGTAATAAAAGAACTGTGTGGAAGAATCAACAAACGAACTTGAACTGATTTCAGGTTACGTCCGCAACGGCCAAACAGAACGATAAAAAAAAAGAGAGATGGATAGAGAGTCTGCCGGCCGTGGTGGCCGAGCGGTTCTGGCGCTACAGTCTGGAACCGCGCGACCGCTACGGTCGCAGGTTCGAATCCTGCCTCGGGCATGGCTGTGTGTGTTGTCCTTAGGTTAGTTAGGTTTAACTAGTTCTAAGTTCTAGGGGACTTATGACCTCAGCAGTTGAGTCCCATAGTGCTCAGAGCCATTTTTGAACCATAGAGCGTCTGTCATGTTATCAGGAGATCCCGGGTTCGAGTCTCAGTCGGGGCGCGCATTTTCAACTCTCCCCGTTGACGTGTATCAACGCCTGTATGCAGCTAAGGGTATTCATTTCATTGGAATTCAGTTTAGTATCTGTTCATCCCTAAATTGTGTCGCCGTGTGTTTTGAACATGAATATGACGCAACCGCTCCGAAAAGATACTTTGAAGATCACCTTTGATGAACGCTTTGCATGACCTAGAGCATTCGAAGTAGAAGAAGGTCTTGCGCGATGTAGTAAAGCTCAGTTTCACTGATATAATTGGCATATACTTATCAATTGTGACTAACACAGTTTGTGTAAAGATGGTAAATCCTAAATGCTGTGATGCGATTATTGAAGGATGTGGCGGATATTTTAAATTTAATCACTGACGGAAACGTCGGTGATGTCAAAGTAGATCATGCATGTTTCGGGATTAGAATGGTCCGGATTTTTGAACTCCCCTTTAAAATAACTGCGGAACAGATTAATTGCGTCCTTAAAGCATACGGGAAGGCCATTAGTAATGTTGCGGAGTAGTGGACCACCTTTCAAACATTTTCAGTTTTAAATGGTGTCAGGGAAATAAAAATAGATCTTCAGCAGCACATTCCCTCGTATGTTTACGTACGCGGTTGTAAAGCTGTTGAGATGTAGATGGACAGCCGCGTACTTGCTCCGGCTGTGGATTGACTGGACACGTACGTTCAGAATGTATACAGAGGAGAGTGACGCAGGTACCGGTGGGGGAAGCAGTCCCTTCCATGACGATGACGACCTTACCAGTGACATATGCTACGGCCACCCGTGGCCACACTGCTACGACATCGAGTTTCGCAGTGGTGAGCAGTGGCGAGAGAAAAGACGATGACCAAATGTTGTCAGTGACTACTAGCTCTACTAAAGTAACGACTGTCGTTCCGTCGCCTGAAGCGGCGCCCATCACAGAAGCAGGATCTCTTTCCAAAAGTGATGGAACTTTTGAACGAGATGTACAGCGAGACGAGAACGAGAATGCTAAACAAGATCCCAGCACGGCTTCCGAGAACGAGGAGCGACAGAAATCCGGATCTTCTCCCAAAAAACATAAAAAACGGAGGATAGCTCCACCTGACGCTCCCCAAAAAGGTATAATCAGTGCGTCATAAGGCACAACAAATCGGTCGCAAAATCAGTGGTATGACACCTGTCAGTTTTTACGTAGACCCACAGACACTGCACAAAGCGGGAAAAGACGACTTCCGAAAAGTGAAAACGCAGACCCAACAGGATGGCTAAACGAAACGGTCCACAAGTAAGGAAACGAAGAACTGGGCTCCATCTCAGCGTGGGGGAGAGACAGAGGTGTCTCAACACAGTGATACTAGAAACTGGATAGATGGCATTGAAGAATTTCCCGCAGACGAGGAAATGAAGGAAGTGTCACACCTACCAGGAGGAAAGATTCCAGTGCAGAAAGACAAGCAAATGAGGGATGAGACGTCGACTCGTTCACTACATGGAAAACCTTAGGCTGCATCGACAGTGGGCCATAACGACTTGTATACTTAATTAATCACGACTTCATTACAAGCTATAGAATCGGGAAGTTGAATCTAAACAAAATCCGTAGCGAATTAAACCTTAAAAACTTGCAAGATACACTCTATGCCGCCGATATTGATGTTATTATGTTACAAGGAGTAACAGATATTGGACTGAATGTCATCACAGATTACAATGCAGTCGTAAATCCAGGGAACGACCGTGACATCGGAACGGCGATACTCACCAATGAAGGAATCATCATCAAAGATGTTGAGAAACTGGCAGACGCCAGGGGTCTAGCAGCCACCATTTACAATATGTGTTTTATAAATACACTACTGGCCATTAAAATTGCTACACCACGAAGATGACGTGCTACAGACACGAAATTTAACCGATAGGAACAAGATGCTGGGATATGCACATGATTAGCTTTTCAGAGCATTCACACAAGGTTGGCGCCGGTGGCGACACCTACAACGTGTTGAATTGAGGGAAGTTTCCAACCGATTTCTCATACACAAACAGCAGTTGACCGGCGTTGCCTGGTGAAACGTTGTTGTGATGCCTCGTGTAAGGAAGAGAAATGCGTACCATCGCGTTTCTGACTTTGATAAAGGTCGGATTCTAGCCTATAGCGATTGCGGTTTGTCGTATAGCGACATTGCTACTCGCGTTGGTCGAGACCCAATGACTGTTAACAGAATATGGAATCGGTGGGTTCAGGGTGGTAATACGGAACGCCGTGCTGGATCCCAACGGCCTCGTATCACTAGCAGTCGAGATGACAGGCATCTTATCCGCATATCTGTAACGGATCGTGCAGCCACGTCTCGATTCCTGAGTCAACAGATGGGGACGTTTGCAAGACAACAACCATCTGCACAAACAGTTCGACGACGTATGCAGCAGCATGGACTATCAGCTCGGAGACCATGGCTGCGGTTACCCTTGACGCTGCATCACAGAGAGGAGCGCCTGCGATGGTGTACTCAACGACGAACCTGGGTGCACGAATGGCAGAACGTCATTTTTTCGGATGAATCCAGGCTCTGTTTACAGCATCATGATGGTCGCATCCGTTATTGGCGACATCGCGGTGAACACACATTGGAAGCGTGTATTCGTCATCGCCATACTGGCGTATTACCCGGCGTGATGGTATGGGGTGCCATTGGTTACACGTCTCGGTCACCTCTTGTTCGCATTAACGGCACTTAGAACAGTGGACGCTACATTTCAGACATGTTACGACCCGTGGCTCTATCCTTTATTCGATCCCTGCGAAACCCAACATTTCAGCAGGATAATGCACGACCGCATGTTGTAGGGCCTGCACGGGTCTTTCTGCATACAAAAAATGTTCGACCACTGCCCTGGCCAGCACAGTCTCCAGATCTCTCACCAATTGTAAACGTTTGGTCAATGGTGGCCGAGCAACTGGCTCGTCACAATACGCCAGTCACTAATCTTGATGAACTGTGGTATCGTGTTGAAGCTGCATGGGCAGCCGTACCTGTACACGCCATCCAAGCTCTGTTTGACTCAATGCCCAGGCGTATCAAGGCCGTTATTACGGCCAGAGGTGGTTGTTCTGGGTTCTGATTTCTCAGAATCTATGCACCTAAATTGCGAGAAAATGTAATCACATGTCAGTTCTAGTATAATTTATTTGTCCAATGAATACCCGTTTATCATCTGCATTTCTTCTTGGTGTAGTAATTTTAATGGCCAGTAGTGTATACATGCACCATCTGGCACCGGGAACAGGAGGCGAAGAGTTGAATTTTATAAAGATGGTGTTCCCTTTTTGGTGGCCGTTACGGGCATATCAGTTTTGGTTGGTTGGTTGGTGTTTGGGGAAGGAGACCAGACAGCGTGGTCATCGGTCTCATCGGATTAGGGAAGGATGGGGAAGGAAGTCGGCCGTGCCCTTTCAGAGAAACCATCCTGGCATTTGCCTGGAGTGATTTAGGGAAATCACGGAAAACCTAAATCAGGATGGCCGGACGCGGGATTGAACCGTCGTCCTCCCGAATGCGAGTCCAGTGTCTAACCACTGCGCCACCTCGCTCGGTATCAGTTTTGGAGGTGACTATACTGCGTACCTTGCAGAACTAACACTCCCGGAAGAAAGGATATTGCGGAAACATAACTTAGCCACAGGAGAGCTTCTGCGAAGTTTGGAAGGTAGGAGACGAGGTACTGGCGGAATTAAAGCTGTGAGGACGGGGTGTGAGTCGTGCTTGGATGGCTCAGTGATAGAATACTTGCCCGCGAAAGGCAAAGGTCCCGAGTTCGAGTCTCGGCCCTGCATACAGTTTTAATCTGCCAGGAAGTTTCAATTTCATAGTGTAGTTGTAAATACTTCTGAATTAAAAAAAGCAAACAAAGTGGTTTTGCTAAGGAAAGAAGGAAAATGTTTACCGTTCCGTCGACGTCGAGATTGTTAGAGAAGGAGGACTAGCTCGGATGGGGGAGGGACCGGGAAGTAAATCGACCGTGTTCTTTCGGAAAGAACCATCTGGGCATCCGCCTTAAGGGATGCAGGGAAACCACGAGAAATGTAAATCCGGATGACAGATGGCGTCTTGAACCACTGTCTTCCTGACCGCTAGTCCAGTGTCTTACCAAAGCTGTACCTCGCCCGCTAGTCTGCAGTGAATGACCAGAAGTATCGCTTCAAAGAATACTGCCAATTCCTACAGATGTACCTCGTATTTTACTTGGAGTGGATACAGTGAGAAATCAAAAGGCAGCTACGTTATGAAGGTCTGCGTCGGAGACGCCTCAGAGATAAAAGAGAAAGTGGCCTGTTACAGCCACAGCACCTGAACAGACAATATGGCGTGCGGACGCAACGAGTGGGAAACCCGCCAGCGCCATGTTGAGAGGCGGTCTTTAGCCCAGGTCGGGTGGTTTCAGCAAACTTGCAGGCGGTCAGGCGAGCGTGATATAACGGCGCGGGTTTCCCCAGCTTCAGTGGTGCCGGGTGTCCACACGCGGCGAAGGCGCGGGTGTCACATTCCAGTGTCTGCGGCGGATGGAATGCTCTGGGAGCCGTGTTAAAGGCTGACCGGTCCAAGACTGTGGGGACTGCCGTTGTCAGAGCTAACCACGCTTCACGAATGTCGCATCATCAACGTCACACCGCAAAAGCTGGATTCCTGCTGTCGATGGGCCCTCTTGGTCTCGTCCCATTATACTGAAAGGGTAAATCCCAATTTTATTTAAAGTCAAATACGTCTGTGTTTTTCTTTAGTTACATCTACATCCATCAGTCCACAAGAACTCTGGCGAAGGATCTTCGGGGACCACTGGTACTCCCAGGTATGCGCGGCGGCCGGGAAGAACGACTTTTGGCAAGCCTCCATACGAACTCTGAAGTCTCCATCTTCATGGTCTTTTCGCGAGTTATTCGTAGCAGGAGGTAAAACGCCACTGCCCATCAAAATTGCAAACAACAGGAAGCATAGCAAATAACGAAATTTTTCTTACTGCGCGTTGTCGGTACGTATGTGACAGCATGCACTACCAATACGTTACAAAACGCCACCCACAAAAACGGTATTCTTACGGAATTACCGAGCGAGGTGGCGCAGTGGTTAGCACACTGGACTCGCATTCGGGAGGACGACGGTTCAATCCCGTCTCCAGCCATCCTGATTTAGGTTTTCCGTGATTTCCCTAAATCGTTTCAGGCAAATGCCGGGATGGTTCCTTTGAAAGGGCACGGCCGATTTCCTTCCCAATCCTTCCCTAACCTGAGCTTGCGCTCCGTCTCTAATGACCTCGTTGTCGACAGAACGTTAAACACTAACCACCACCACCATCTTACGGAATTAATACCGCGGTTGCTGTTGGTGATAGAAAGGTAGGCTCAAGTGTTTTGGATAGCCCATAGCAAGGGACCATTTATACAGGGTGGTCCATTGATAGTGACGGGGCCAAATATCTCACGAAATAAGCATCAAACGAAAAAACTACAAAGAACGAAACTCGTCTAGCTTGAAGCTGGAAATCAGATGGCGCTATGATTGGCCGCTAGATGGCGCTGCCATAGGTCAAACGGATATCAACTGCGTTTTTTAAAAATAGGAACCCCTTTTTTATCACATATTCGTGTAGTACGTAAAGAAATATGAATGTTTTAGTTGGGCCACTTTTTTCGCTTTGTGATAGACGGCACTGTAATAGTCACAAACATATAAGTACGTGGTATCACGTAACATTCCGCCAGTGCAGACGGTATTTGCTTCGTGATACATTACCTGTGTTAAAATGGACCGTTTACCAATTACAGAAAAGGTCTATATCGTGTTGATGTATGGCTATTGTGATCAAAATGCCCAAACGGCGTGTGCTGAGTATGCTGCTCGGTATCCTGGACGATATCATCCAAGTGTCCAGACCGTTCGACGAATAGTTACGTTATTTAAGGAAACATGATGTTTTCAGCCACATGTGAAACGTCAACCACGACCTGCAACAAATGATGATGCCCAAGTAGGTGTTTTAGCTGCTGTCGCGGCTAATCCGTACATCAGTAGCAGACAAATAGCGCGAGAGTCAGGAATCTCATAAACGTCGGTGTTGAGAAGCTACATCAACATCGATTGCACCCGTACCATATTTCTATGCACCAGGAATTGCATGGCGACGACTTTGAACGTCGTCTACAGTTCTGCCACTGGGCACAAAAGAAATTACGGGACGATGGTAGATTTTTTGCACGCGTTCTATTTAGCGACGAAGCGTCATTCACCAACAACGGTAACGAGAACCGGCATAATATGCACTATTGGGCAACCGAAAATCCACGATGGCTGCGACAAGTGGAACATCAGCGACCTTGGCGGGCTAATGTATGGTGCGGCATTATGAGAGGAAGGATAATTGGCCCCCATTTTATTGATGGCACACTACATGGTGCAATGTATGCTGATTTCTTACGTAATGTTCTACCGATGTTACTACAAGATGTTTCATTGCGTGTCAGAATGGCGATGTACTTCCAACATGATGGATGTCCGGCACATAGGTCGCGTGCGGTTGAAGCGGTATTGAATAGCATATTTCATGACAGGTGGATTGGTCATTGAAGCACCATACCATGCCCGCACGTTCACCGGATCTGACGTCCCCGGATTGCTTTCTGTGGGGAAAGTTGTAGGATATTTGCTATCGTGATCCACCGACAACGCCTGACAACATGCGTCAGCGCATGTCAATGCACGTGCGAACAGTACGGAAGGCGAACTACTCGCTGTTGAGAGGGATGTCGTTACACGTATTGCCAAATGCATTGAGGTTGACGGACATCATTTTGAGCATTTATTGCATTAATGTGGTATTTACAGGTTATCATACTGTAATAACATGTGTTCTCAGAAATGATAAGTTCACAAAAGTACATGTATCACATTGGAACAATGTATTTTAATTTAAAAAACCTACCTATTACCAACTGTTCGTCTAAAATTGTGAGCCATATGTTTGTGACTATTACAGCGCCCTCATCACAAAGCGAAAAAAGTGGTCCGACTAAAACATTCATATTTCTTTCCATACTACACGAAAATGTAATAAAAAATGTGGGTTCCTATTTTAAAAAAACGCGGTTGATATGCGTTTGACGTATGGCAGCGCCATCTAGCGGGCCAACCATAGCGCCATCTGGTTTCCCCTTTCAAACTAGACAAGTTTCGTTCTTTGTAGTTTTTTCCTTTGACGCTTATTTCGTGAGATATTTGGCCAGGCCACGATCAGTGGACCACCCTGTATATCCAACAGAAGGATCATTTTACTGTAAGTATGCTAGAGTACAGGCTCAAAATTTTAATATTACACACTTCTTCCAGAACAGGCAAATGGAACAAATTGGTTGGTTCGTTTTGCATTAGATCTGGTCTATTACCCGCTTAAAGGAGCTTATGGAGGCTCCATTTAGTTCTTGGACGGTTCCTGAGAATACCCGAAAAAAGCGTTTTTCACCATGTTTTCACCGTCAGCAGCAGATATTTAAATAAATAACCATAGCAAATTGCTCAAATTTTAACGGTATATTCTATAGGGATTTATCTAGAAGTGTCATCTGCTCGTTTTCAAAAAACTTCATCCATTATCGAGAAACACCCCGAAAACATGGTTCTTGGGTACTAAAACCGAACTGAGGACTCCAACACAGGTAAGCACATCAAATGGCTGAAGATCCCGATTTCAACAACCTTGAAAATTTTCTTGATAATATCTTTTATCCTGTTTCTACGTACAGAGGTTCAAAGTTACCCCACTTGTACATGTAAAATACGCATTTAAAATTAGGCGTGAGGCGAAAACGTAATTTATAAAGTGACTTAGCACGGAGAAGTATGCTGTAAAGTGTCTCAGTTATTATTAGAAGGAATCTGGGAACCCCAAGCTGTAGTACTGGAACACATGCATAATGTTTGCGCGCATAATATCCGATCTAAGGTGTAAAATTTCAATTCCACTCAAGTATACTATCAACATTTTAATGACCCTAAAGTTCTTTTCATATGAGTGACATGCCCTGCTGTAGCTGGGAATAAAAGGAATCAGCGGAAACATACTCTTATCGGAGCACAAAAAAGGCGCATATGGTCCTCCTTAAAAGACTCTGACTGAAAATTGAATCTCTAGCTGCTTCATTATACCCTCCTTAGCACCTTGAAAAATTTTCCCAAAAATTTTGGCTTGTGAACGTATTCGCATTATTTTTTTTTTTTTGTGATGGGTGAGAAGGAGACAGTGGCAGTGGAGAAGAGACGGAAAAGTAATAAATACTGGAAGGGAGTAGGCAGTGCTTGTCGTATAGAAATAGCGAAGGACAATTGGCAGTGTGAGAGAAAAAGAGGGACGCGGTGTTAATAGAACATACAGTATGTGATCAGAAGTATCCGACACCATACTGAAAATGACTTACAAGTTCGTGACGCCCTCCATCGGTAATGCTGGAATTCAATTTGGTGTTGGCCCACCCTTAGCGTTGACGACAGCTTGCACTCTCGCAGGCATACGTTCACTCAGGTGCTGGAAGGTTTCTTGGGGAGAGGCAGCCCATTCTTCACGGTGTGCTGCACTGAGGGTAGATATCGATGGTCGGTGAGGCTTGGCACGAAGTAGGCGTTCCAAAACATCCCAGAGGTTTCGTTTCATCCCAGAGGTGTTCTATAGGATTCAGGTCAGGACTCCGTGCAGGTCAGTCCATTACAGGGATGTTATTATCGTGTAACGACTCCGCCACAGGCAGTGCATTATGAACAGGTGCTCGATGATGTTGAATGATGCAGTCGCCATCCCCAAATTGATCTTCAGCAGTGGGAAGCAAGAAGGTGCTTAAAACATCAATGTAGGCCTTGATGTGATAGTGTCACTCAAGAAAACAAGTGGTGCAAGCCCCCTCCATGAAATACACGACCACACCATAACACCACCGCCTCCGAATTTTATTGTTGGCATTACACACACTGGCAGATGACGTTCACCGGGCATTCACCAGATTCACACGCTGCACCGGATCGCCACATTGTGTACCGTGATTCGTCACTTCACACAACGTTTTTCCTCCGTTCAATCGTCCAATGTTTACGCTCCTTACACCAAGCGAGGCGTCGTCTGGCATTTAGCAGCGTGATGTGTGGCTGATGAGTAGCCGTCGACCAAGAAATCCAAGTTTTCTCACCTCCCGCCAAACTGTCACAGTACTTGCAGTGGATCCTGATACAGTTTGGAATTCCTGTGTGACGGTCTGGATAGATGTCTGCCTATTACACATAACGACCCCCTTCAACTGTCGACGGTCTCTATCAGTCAACAGACGAGGTCGGCTTGTACGCTTTTGTGCTGTTAAGTGTCCCTTCACGTTCCCACTTCACTATCAAATCGAAAACAGTGGACCGAGGGGTGTTCAGGAGTGTGGAAACCTCGCGTGCAGACGTAAGACACAAGTGATATCCAATCATCTGACCACGTTCCAAGTTCGTGAGTTCCGCAGAGCGCCCAGTCTGCTCTCTCACGATGTCTAATTACTACTGAGGTCTCTGATATGGAGTACCTGGCAGTAGGTGGCAGCACAATACGCCTAACAAGATCACATAGTGTAACTGACAGTGACAGAACAATGGTAGAGAAAGAATGAAGTAGATGGTGCTAGTGGGAGAGGAATAACGAGAAGGAGAAATTGGAAGATGGTGAGAGATAATGGTCAGAGTCAATAACAATAGCAACGAGGGATATATATAACGAGAATGAGAAGAGAGAGCAGCAGTGGGAAGGAATAAATGAGATATCAACAATAAGAGAGCAAGAGGGAGACAGTGACAATGATTGGAGATTGTAATAGTTGGACAGAACGATGGACACTGTGGCTGTGAGACAAGAGGCAGTGACGGCTACAGAGACACAATGAGATAATGACAAGTTGCGACGAATGAGTGAGTGAGACTGGGCAAGTGGTTGTGGATGGGTATGAGCGATTTACAGCTATGTTTGAGCAAGTTACAGTGGGAGGAGCTTGTGGAAGTGAGCTGCACTTTAAAATGATCACAAATATGTTCCCATGTCAAAATATTTGGGAAAATTTATAAGTTGCTGATGAACGTACAATGAGGCAGCTGGTACCCCACTTTTCAGTCATAGTGAGGCAACTGGTATCTCTTTGTTTAGTCAGGAGTCTTTTAAGAAAATGGTTCAGATGGCTCTAAGCACTACGGGCCTTAACATCTGAGGTCATCAGTCCCCTAGACTTAGAAATACTTAAACCTAACTAACCTAAGGACAACACACACATCCATGCACGAGACAGCATTCGAACCTGCGACCGTAGCAGCAGCGCGGTTCCGGACAGAAGCGCCTAGAATCGCTCGGCCACAGCGGCTAGCTAGGAGTCTTTTAAGCGGGAGCACATTCGACTCTTTCGTGCTCTGATAGGACCATTTCTTCATTGGTACATTTGGCACGAAGAAAAATACACGATTAAACTTGTAGGTGATACATGGTGCAAAATTTTGGACACAGGGCTGCTCCCTCTGGTATAACAACTGTTCTAACCTGTCTAGGCATCAAGCTTGACTAAACTTGGATGAAAGATATGGATACCTTGTGCTGTGCTGCTTAAGATCTGGGCAGACAGACAGGCAAACCCCTCCACTCCGCCGGCCGGGGTGGCCGAGCGGTTCTAGGCGCTACAGTCTGGAACCGCGCGACCGCTTCGGCCGCAGGTTCGAATCCTGCCTCAGGCATGGATGTGTGTGATGTCCTTAGGTTAGTTAGGTTTATGTAGTTCTACGTTCTAGGGGACTGATGACCACAGAAGTTAAGTCCCATAGTGCTCAGAGCCATTTTTGAACCCTCCACTCCGAATAGATGTAGGTCAGGACAGAGTGGACAAAATGTTGGGCAGGCGTTATCTCGTCAAAGACATAGCACAACCACTGGTTTTAACACTTTAGAAACATTACAGGCTGCTGTTCAGATCAACGGCTATGTGAACCAGAATTGATGTTGTGTAGTCGATGACAGCTTATACTACCTTGTCAAGAGCTAGACCTGTATAACACTGAGCAATGCGGTCTAGCAAAATTCGTTCTCCTCGAAGCCTCCACACAGCGCACCACAATCGGCTAACCTCTCTCTGCTGTGGCGTCAAGGAAACTCGCAACAGTGATCGCCAACTTGGTCCATGGTGGTCCAAATGTCGTCACACTGTCCTTGTATTTCTGCAAGAAAACCTGTTTCCAAGGGCGCCCAACATTTGATTATGGTTTTATGGGAGATGAGCAACATCTGTCAATGATTTTGTGGGAATCATCCCATGTAGGCTTTCACGGCCGGCGTCTTTATCAGTAAACACTTCCGGGCTAAGTTGCCGTGGTCGATCTGTAGAAATTCTTTTCCCTGACGTTTCGTTCTCAACTACTTCATTGAGAAATTGAGGGAAATTACTGTCGGTCCTAATGACACCCTTGTCAGCTTTGATATAGTGTCTTTGTTCACTATGGTTCCAGTTGATGAAGCTCTCTCTCATATAGCCGATATGTTCCCTACTGATATAGTGGACTTGTTCCAATACTGTCTATCCTCGACCTGTTTTCAGTACAATGGTGAATTTTATGAACAGATTGATGGGGTAGCCATGGGAAGCCCCCTAAGCCCCGCAATTGCGAATTTATTCATGGAATATTTTGAACATCAAGCACTGCAGTCGGCCAAAAAAAGCCCCTCGAAGTGGTATCGGTATGTTGATGATACCTTTGTAATATGGAATCATGAGGAAGAAGACTTGAATGATTTCCTGGTGCACTTAAATAGCATCAACCCAAAGATAAAATTTACTATGGAAAAAGAGAAGAACGGACAACTTAACTTTTTGGATGTATCAGTAATCAAACGGGCGGATGGGACCTTAGGCCATAAGGTCTACAGGAAAGGTACACATACTGATCGCTACCTCCATAAGAACTCAAACCACCACCCTAGGCAAAAGAGGGGGGTCATAAAAACGCTAGTGGGTAGGGCCAATAATATTTGTGAACCAGGCTACTTACAAGAAGAACTAAATCATTTACGAATGGCTTTTGCGAAAAATGGTTATACTAAAAACGAGATTAACCGAGCACTTCACCCAAGTAGAAAAATGCCTAAAAATAGGAGACAGCAACAACCATCAGCTGGAAAAGTATTTCTTCCGTTCATCCATAACATCACTGATCACATTGGAAAAGTACTAGCCAAGTTTCAGGTGGAGACTATTTTCAGACCTACTAAGAAAATTAGTGAATGCCTAAGATCAACAAAAGATGCTCGTCATCCCCTAGCCACCCAGGGGTATATAAAATTCCGTGCAGTTGTGGCAGGGTTTACATAGGAACTACAAAAAGAAGCATCAATACACGGTTGACGGAGCACAAAAGAAACTGTCGCTTGGGACATATCGACAAATCGGCAGTAGCGGAACATGTTTTTGAGGATGGAGATCACGAAATAAAATTTGGTGAGACAAGCGTGCTAGCGAGGACGTCGCACTATTATACACGTATGTATAGAGAGGCAATTGAAATCCACAAACAACAATACAATTTTAATCGTAAAGAAGAAGGATTAAAATTGAACAATATATGGCGGTCGACGTTGCATCAATCACGTGGCAATCGATTGCCTGCAATCGAGAGAACAGACGATAGCCAGAGATAGCCACACATCGACGCCATGTGACGTGTGGTGGCGCCCTCTACGATCTCCATATAAGCGGCGGCCCCAGCTCCTAGCAGCCAGTCGTCGACTCACCTCGGAAGATGTTCTCCGTAGTTGAGAACGAAACGTCAGGGAGAAGAATTTCTACAGATCGACCACGGCAACTTAGCCCGGAAGTGTTTACTGATAAAGATTTTATGGGAGTTTTAAGGGAGATTCGATAGCAATAAATTTCAGCCGTACGACTACATAGCATTTTCTTAGTACGGGTGATAAAGACAAATACCCATATATTTTCAAGGCTAGAATTTCAGTACCTACATCTAATGCATCACATGCACATATTATTGCATTATGCAGTGTGTGATCTAAGCGTTTCGTTTCACAAAATGCTTGTCGTCTTCGTCAAGCAGTTTGAACACATAACTATGCTTCCTGTAACTTACATTTATATGTTAAATACGAAAATTTAGTGGAGACTTGATCAAGCTGTGCACACCATAAGTTGTCTCATTAGTCTGTTCTATGAAGTCTTTAAGTATTTCTTATTACCGTTTCAGGATCAAAATACCCCCAATTAGAGGGAACATCTGTCTGTTTTTGTGGCTGGAGGCATCGGCTGCAATAGAGAAAAAGCTGCTTGATTTAACTGGATCTTGTAAGACATCATTGAAGTTCTGAACACTTCTTGGAGCCAAAACCTTTTTCACAATTGCTTCTGCCGTAGTTCGACCACATGTCATCATCTTAGCCAAATTAGAACCATGTAAAACTCCTTTGATAATTGTTTTCCACAATCTATATTTCCATAGCTGATTTTATGTTTAACAGTATGAAAAATTACTTTTAGCTCACCTGCAACGTTTTTAATGACCATGCTGCCATTATCAGACTATTTGAGGATGCTTTCACTTCTTTTTCGTTTCGACTACTAATTTCTATAAAATAACGTTGGTTGCAGTGGCACACAACACACAGTAAGCTTGTGTGAGTCAGTTGAGAAGTAAATAATGTAACGAGTGTGTTTAAACATGAATGTCTCTACAATTCGTTTCCGAGAACCCTTGTTAGTTGTGTACCATATTTACACCACAGTTGCTCAACGGCACGAGACGAACGCATCCGTTGGTTGCCTGTACTGACGGCAAAGCAGGCAAACAATCCACCTCTCACGACCGCTCTAGACGTGTAAGGTATGACATTCTTTCTCCACTCCTCAACTTGCATTGAACCAAAGTATCCTCATTCCGTAGAAGCACGAACAAAAAAGAAAAAAAAAATTATATGTCAACAACAGTATCGATTGTTATAGGAAAATGTTTCGAGATTTGACGGTCAGGGATCTTGAACTATCGACGTACTTCTCGGGATTAGCTTTCATACCAGTGATCACTGACGAAATATACGGTAGAAAGAGGCGGTCAATAAGGGAGCCGAGAGGATTAAAGAAAAATTACCTGACTTAAGGCATATAACGAGGTGGTACGATACTGCATAGCCAAGTGAACAGGGTATATCTGTCCTGTCGGACACTAGTCGTTGAGATCCTGCATAGCGCTGAGCATGTCTAATTCCTCCACCCAAGTCAAGTTTTTGCTCTTGGCTGCACAATGCAAAATTTGGAACGATTATAATATAGGTTCCATGTGTCCATTAGCTTTTAAGTGTTCAGCTAGCGAAGAAGTATTTTTACTTGCGCCTTTTTTAACAATCACATGCACCTGGAATCTCGTTCTTAACATACAGCCAGTCTGTCCATTGTAAGACAGGACACTGAGCGCATGTTAATTTATGAATTCCGGATTGAGAGAATTTGTCTTTACGTGGCTGATCATTGCGTATAAATGGACCTTTCAACGCTCCACTTGTTACCCCCAAAGTCACTTTTGCATTTGAAGATTTCTCTCCGTTAGGACAACATAATGTTTGATACGAACTCTTCAGTTCTATCTCCAAAATGGTCTGATATTAATTACGCTTGCATTTTATTCATTAGACAATAACGGAGAACTGTATCACATGTCTTTCGGAAGTTAAGGGTGAACAGTTTGACAACCAAAGCAACCTAATTCACTGATTCATAAAGCTACAATATTTTCCGCCGCACTCAACAATGCTAGATATACGCACAAAGTGAATAACGCAGAATATGAAGCCAAATGGTAGCGCACATCACCATAGGCCAAAGATTGCTGACTTCAGATAAAAACATAATAACGACATAACTGTACCCACAATGGTATAGCTACTACAGATCAAATACCTCAATTTGCATTTGATTCAATAATGTGATCGAGACTACCAGTCTGTGAAATGATCAAATACTAGTCGACAGAACTCAGCATTACCTCATATAAAGTGTACAGCTGATTGTGAGGTGTGAAAAGATTCTGCGTGCTGCAAATGAATTTCATCCGACAGCAAAGGAAACGCGAAAGGCAGACAAAACCAGCCCACAGAAATGCTATGCTCGCTACGGGGTCGTAACTCTTACACGCAACTGAACGGAACTTTCGCACAGTCCAAATATCTTGCCCGTTGTTTCCTGGGAACATTCCCTATAGTTTGTGATCCGTAAAGCGACTTCGCCACCATTGTCTTTCGGGTCGCCAGCAATGGAAAGAAAACTACGCGAACTTCTGTAGCTGTACACTTCCGGGCACTTTGCTACTGCAGGAAAGCTTTTGTCGCACACATGGCGAAAGCTTTAGCCCTGCTACCTGTGGGTGCTTCGAAATCTAGCTAAGGATACAGATACATGTCTGCAATGATTTCAAATTTCATTTCATTGTTGTTCGATTGCTCTACCTGGCCAAAAGTCTTCAGTCATTCCACGAAACTCTTCTGTGTATCCTTAATGTACTCATACGGGCAATTTTCAAAATTACACAAGGGTTCTCGGCCCAATCGCTGTTTCTCATTGTAACAAAAAGCGCAGTGCTTATTAGTAACCACAGTTTAAAGGCCGTTGGCAACGAACGAACAGTCTGTCAAACTTCACGTGTCTGTCAAAATATTTGGCAGTGTGCTGCTTTGCTTGACGTTTTAGTCTTGTGGAACGTAGACTGTTTGACGTGTTTGAGAGAAATTCTGATTGGCGCTCGAGTTGACAAATAAGCTTCACTGTCTACGTGTGCGTTTGTTAAACAATAGCCAGTTGCTTGCCAGACTGTTATCTATAATTTTGAGATATCTGGCAATAGGAACAGATTTCGGAGATTGAAAGCTTGTATCCAGGATTGCATCTCGTACATAGCCCACTAGAGTCAAAATACTTTGTGATATGATACACACAGCGTGAAACGGCTTCCAGAGTGAGGTTGAATTTGGCGAACGTGGTTGGTTCGTCTGCGCTCTTGTTTGACAAACCCGTGGATAGCCAACACTGAATCTGACAGACAAGTCTGATTGTTTACAAGGGCCTTTACAGGAACGCTTCACTACTACCCAGTTCACCGAACTAACAGGCAATTCGAAATTCCCGTTTTTCACCAACGCAACCGGCAGAGTCCACCGACATCTATTAAAAGTTGACCGCGGTAAAACTGGCATTTAAACCTCTTCAACGCAAAATTCTGGTGCACCTACCACGGTCAGAGGGAACCGAGGACGTTCAACGCGGTTAAATCTGACCATGGCTCACGCCAATTTTCGCCAAATGGTCAGGGTTTTACAAGCGTAAGGTATTAAGACGGCGGCGCGTTTCGATGCGCTGAGAGACTCAAGGCGCCGATACCGCACCCCATACGTAAGATGGCCGCAGTAGGTTTATTAATTTATGAATCACATTTATCAGGAATAGGGTTAAATTGTGCCTCTACGTGTGACCACACTGCCTATTTTTCTCTAACAAGGACGCCACACAACAATAGGATTTTTGTAATATTTTTTATATTTACGGTACGTCAAGTTTAAAACTGAAATGTACCTGTCCCGAAGCTGTTCGAATCATCTGTCAAAAAATCTTGAGCAAATACACTTCTAATTTCGCCGACCATGTTTAACATGCTAAAATAAATAACATGTTTTTAAAGTAATGTAGTTCTGTGACAGCGTGATTGCTCGCTGGTTGAGCACCCTGGAATCGAATGCAGGTGGAATGAAATTTTTAAACAAAGGGCATGTTCTGCTATCGTTTAAAGGAAGTGTAGAACACAAAATGATTTTTAAAAAAAATTAGTTTTCTTAGTTACATCACCTTTATTAACTTTTATAAAAGATCGGTAATTAAGAACTTTGGTTTTCAGTGAAAACTGGATTTTTGTATGTAGTTAGATAGCAGACCACGTGTATGTTCATAAAAAGTGACAGACGTGTTACTTAGCATATATTTGACGAATTTTATATTTAAATGACGTGGGTATTCGAACCGTACGGAGAAAAACACACGCACAAAAATAATGACCGAAACGGGACACTGTACATCTCTGCTTTTATGCTGCAGCCGTCAGATCTTTTATTTTGAAGAACTGCTTCATTCTCTCGCACCAATTCGAGAAGTTATGTCCATCTTGTACTTTGATAAATGTATTCTTCTTTTGTTTTCAATTCGCCAAACATAAACGAATGGACTAACTGCAAAGTATTTATTTTAAACATACTTCTACTTTTTTGACGAAAGTGACAGCAAATGATAATGACGTCACTCACCAGCGATTGTCTCGAAAACTTATGCATATAGGCAGTCTGGTGCAAATTCATATCTCTGTCAACATCTTTGATCTACAGACTGCCTTCCATTGCGATACACGGAGTTAGCCGCGGGCAAACTCATGGTTGACTGACGTCGGTTTGCTGACCGGCATTTAGCGTTGGTGTACCACAGCGACATTTTATACGAGAGATACTTAAAACCGTGGTCACGGGACCCTGGTTATCTTACTTTTTGACCGAGGTTGGTGCGCTCGGCCAAATGTATCATCGCCTAAGAAAGGAAGCGCCAGACGTTATTAACGTTTTTAAAACAAATGTGCAAATTCTGGGGCGGAATGGGATTAAAACATTCACTGACAGTTCGAAAATAACTATATGTGGATAGCGAATTTTTTTTCTTGACCTCCAAACATTTAGTCATACTCGCGGCCACAGAAATGTCACTGTTTAGCACAGAGGCAGAGGCCATCATGCAAGCTTTTCAGTTCTTAAAGTCGGCTAAGCTCAGCAAGGTCTTATACGATTCTAGCCTACTGTCAGCTCTCAACAACACTACTGATGGCTTTCTTTTGTCAGAGCTTACTGTTCATTCAGTAGGTAGAGCGGGCTGTTTTTCGTAATGGCCCATTGGAGAGACAAAAAATTCTCAGTCGAACTGGCAGTGGGGCAAACGGAGTCACAGTTGAGAATATTTGCGAGGGGTTACCAGTTCCAGCATGTGCCTCGTACCAAGCGAAACCTCCTGTAAAAGTTATACAGAACCGGAGGATGGGAACAATTTTAAATTTTAATTCTGCTACAATATGTCCCATACAAAAATTAAAATACTAGTTTATTTGAAGTTGCATAGAATTGAAAACAATCTTGAATCGCAGAAAAATTATTTTACAACAGTATTGAACTATGTGAGCAACATGATATATTTGTCTTCTTAAATTTGTTTAGTAAACATAAAAAAGTTTTAGCGAATACAGCCACCGTCAGAAGAGGGATAACATAATATATCCAGTCACCGTCACAGAATATGCCTGATAACAAAACAGAATCAAGTTTACAAAGAACTCGGCAGTGTAAGCCGACTTCTCAGTACGAAACGTCATCCCGTCTAGTCTGCATAGATGCTCTGATTCGATAGGGAAGAGTGTCATAAAGCCACTGTATCTTATAACCTAAGCAAGCTGGCACAAAGCTGTTGTAACAGGGACTTGATATCCTGAATACTGGCACTAGGAGTCGGCTCCACTACTGGGGACGCAGACAGTTGATACAGACACCTACAATGTGCAAGCGAGCATTGTCCTTTTGAAGACTGCTACCACTATATTGTTGCGTGAGAGGTATCACTTGAGAATACACGATGCCCATAATGTGCCATTATGCAGTCAGAGTTCCCTCAATCACTACCAGATGTGACCTGAAGTTGTGACCGGGGCTCCTGTAAACTGCACCCGCTAAAATCTGTACCTAATGAAATTTGCAGCCAGAAAAGGGCAGGGAAGAGTCCACTGATCCCCCCGTCCCAACTCCATAACTTGCCTGGCAGTTAGAAGATCCGAGGGCCCTTAACCGGTTGGGCTGATTAACAGGACTGGAGATGCTCGAAGAAGAACTGTAATGCCTATACAATTTTCCTGATTTTCTGTCGGATCCAATAAGTTTCCTTTTGCTTTCGATCACATCTTCAAAAACCAATCGGAAACATTAAAACCGAATTGCAGCCACTTGTTTAAATAGCATCTCTTCTCCTCGATATGGTCTGTTCCTGTGGATCAGCATACTGTACTTGTAATGTACGTAAGATAGATTCTGATTCTAACAAAAAGGCAATTACGCGTGTATATAGGGTGGAGAAGAATTCCACGGACAATATTTCGGAGGCTATTCTCGGGTATTTACCGAGTATTTTGTTATGAGGAACCCGTGGCCCCCGTTGGTTCATTAAGAAATAATTACATTTCGTTTGATTTCTTGGACGTTGTATCAGTATTGGATTACGAATATATGCACAACAATGAAAATGTCGACGATGTGCGCTCTGTGTATTGTTTGGAAGCAGACCTGTTCCATTCACTCACAGCAATTGCTGTTGACAACAGTTTGCCCACTGTACTTCTGGTCCTCAAGCTTGTATTCATTATTACTCAGTTCTGTCTCGGATTTGTTTTTCTGCGGCTCTTTTAGTTGTACATTAACACTGATACACACCAGTACGGGTAGTTTTACTGAAAGAAACGGCTGATGTGCGTCCCGTCTGTGGTTTAACTGAATGCAATGGAAAAACGCCACAACGACGATATGCTCAGCTGTTCTCGCAGCGACGGCTGTAACATAACAATGGTTTAGCTTCTGTACATATGAACCCCCGAATTTCCGGATCTTTTCGTGCTGCTATGTTTTGAAGAT